>NC_058134.1:35602659-35744191 GCF_016433145.1 Gracilinanus agilis
AGAGAGAGAGAGAGAGAGAGAGAGAGAGAGAGAGAGAGAGAGAGAGAGAGATTCCTTTATGTTTCTTAGTGCAAAGTCTTTCAGAGTCCCTGTGATTAAACATTCTTTTCTTTGCAGTCACCCTGGTGATGGACATCTGGGAATTTGACTAGATTTTTCTTCAGGTGATAGAGCAGCATTATTGACCTATCCTTAAAGATTTTCCAACCTGCTTGTACCTTCCGGGGTTTGCTTGCTGATGGCAGAACTTGCAAGAACTCGGGGATTTCTCTATTCCATATGAGATTGTAGAAGAAGACCTTAGTAGAATAATAATGTCAAAATGTTGATATTAAATGTTACAACTACTTCTAGCAAATTCTGGAAATGAAACCAATACCCAGAGAGGTGAGATTTGTACAATGTCAAACAAACAAATTAATGGATTAGAAAATAAAAGAGTCATCTGTCAAATAGAGAGTCAAGAATGGTGGAATGAGTCCACATGGTGTATCAGAAGGCCAATGGACTTGAAGTACCTAGGTACAAATCCCAGCTCTCTATTAATTTTGTGGCCTAGGGCAAATCACTTAACACTTATGAGTTCAAATTCCTCAGTTTGTAGAAAGAAGGAATAAATTGGATAATTTCCACAATCCCTTCTAGAGCTACACCCTCTGAATTTCCAGGTCAGCTCTTTATTCACATCACTGTTTTCTCTTCTGCAATAAAAAAAATTAGAATTATAGAACTAGAAGGGGCCATAAAGATTTCAAAACAACTTTCTAATTTTATTCATCACGAAAGGAAGATCTATAGGAATGAAAGTATCATGTCCAAAGTGACAGGATTTGAAACCAAGACTTTCTACCATACTAACACTTCTCCTTTGTACTAGGTCTTAGTCTTGATTTTCTTTTCAAAACTGAATGGATAATCTTTGGAGAAGATAAATCTATAGGTTAATTTATTGCTTACTCATAAACTGATTGGTGGTATGTTAGTTAGAGTGTGAGACCTGGCATCTCTGTAATATCTCAGTTCAAATCCTAGCACAGATATTTATTTTTTTATAATTTTTTTTTATTTTTTAGAAAAATTTTAAATGGTTACATGATTCATGTTCTCATTTTCCCCTTCACCCCTCCTTCACCCCACTCCCCCATAGCCGGTGTGCATTTCCACTAGTTTTAACATGTGTCATCGATCAAGACCTATTTCCATATTATTGATAGTTGCATTGGTATGGTCATTTCAAGTCTACATCCCCAATCATGTCTGCATCAACCCATGTGTTCAAGCAGTTGTTTTTCTTCTGTGTTTCCTCTCCTGTAGTTCTTCCTCTGAATGTGTATAGTGTTCTTTCTCATGAGTCCCTCAGATTTGTCCTAGGTCATTGCTTTGCTGCTAGTACAGAAGTCCATTACATTCTATTTTACCACAGTGTATTGGTCTCTGTGTACAATGTTCTCCTGTTTCTGCTCCTTTTGCTCTGCATCAATTCCTGGAGGTCTTTTGAGTTCACATGGAATTCCTCCAGTTTATTATTCCTTTGAGCACAATACTATTCCATCCCCATCAGATACCACAATTTGTTCAGCCATTCCCCAATTGAAGGGCATCCCCTCATTTTCCAGTTTTTTTGCTACCACGAAAAGCGCGGCTATAAATATTTTTGTACAAGTCTTTTTATCTATGGTCTCTAGCTCAGATATTTAGTAGCTATGTGATTATAATTGTCACTTAAATTATCTCAGCCTCAGTTTCCTCTTCTATAAAAGGATAATAAAATAGCACCAACTTTACAGGGTTGTTGTGGTGATCAAATTAAATATTTTACTTCAGGATTACTGTAAGCCTTAAAGCACTGCATAAATGATACCTCTTAATATTCCACTTAATTTTTTTGGTAGTTGGAAGACGTGATATTTCCCAATTCAATTCAGAAAGCATTTATTAGATATCAACTATATGCTAAGCAGCAGGTCAGATGCCAGGGAATATTTGTCCAGATATGTGATTTTGTCAAATTGGGATGCTTCATGGTGACAAAAGTAAATCTATAAACATGGGTTTGTAGTATCTTTGTGACTTATAGTCTTTGAAATTTGCATAAGTCACTAAGAAGTAAGGCGAAATCCCTAGAGTCATATATACAATGATATGTATTTTGGGAAGATTTTGAACCCAAGTCTTTCAGTCCCTGAATTCGTATACCAATACCCTGCCTCTCACATTGGCTCCATGGTTCAGGGAATTTAAAAACAAACAATGAAAAAAATCTCTGTCCTCAAGGAGCTCATGTTCCACTGGGAATAAAAAGTGGATTTACTGAACTTGTTCTTATTTGAGTCTAATAATAACAACTGATAATCATACCATTCAGGTTTGCCATATGTTTTACATACAAAGTCTCATCTGAGCCCCATAACAAACCTGGAGGGGCAGCTATAATTACTCCCATTTTACAAATGAGGAAACTGGGGTTCAAAGAGGTGAATTAACTCCCCACTTCTGCCATCAATATGATGCTTAAACCCTGAAAGACACAAGTATCTAGAGACATGGTTCTGATCTCCCAGTGGGAAGAAGACTCATGTGTACAGAAAATCAACAAATTCAAAAGTATTGAATGAGGGTATTTGGTGGGGAGAGGTCACTGTCAACTATAATTTTAGAGGATGAATGGTTTTTTCTTGCATTATGCTTTGTTTATTGCATTTATTTGCAAGAGTAATTATTTATTTCTTTAAGTAACAACTTCATTAGTTAGTTACATGTGAAAAGGTGTTCCCTGGTGTAAGAAATGTGAAATCCAGACATATTTGCAAAATGCAAATGGAGTTTCATTTACTAAGGGCTATGATAAAGGCAGAATATTTTCTTAAGCAATTAGCTTTGGGAATACAAATGTAAACATGGATGCAATGAATGAAATTGCTAAATACCCTACCCTATTCATAGAGTGTTTTTGGTTGACTATTTTTCTAGGTCTCTTTTGAACAGAGGCAGTGAAAAGAATAAAGGCTCTAGAGTCAGAGGGCTTGGATTTGAATTCTTCCTTTGATGCTTAACCTCTATGTGATACCAGGCAAGTTACAACATCCTAGTATTTTAGTTTAACTCACCTATAAAATTAGGTTGGATGAATTAGACCTCATTTTCTCCCCCTCCTCCTTTCCTCTTCTTTCTCTTTTTCTTCCTTTCTCCCAGCCTTCCTTTCCTTCTTCCCTTCTTTCCTTCCTCTAAAGTCCCTTACAGCTTTATATCTATGAGTATGTGGTTATTTTCTGAGGCTTTACAATAATGTCTCATTTGATTTGGGGATCTAGAGAGCTGTGACAAAGGAAGATAGGCCTCCTGAAATGGCAAAAACCTTAAACATGGAACAGAGGATGGTCTACATATTTGTTGTCTGAAGATCATTCTAAGCTCTGAGAGGCTCATCTTTAAGATGAATGCATGACATCAGACAATCAACTAGCATTTACTACTCTCCTACTCTGTATTGAGTATTGGGATAAACACTGATGATACAAAGAAAAGCAAAGTCCCTGCTTGAGGGGAGCTTGTATCAACTAAGCTAGAGAATAGTTGTGATCAGCATTGGCAGAGAGAATACTTGAACTGATGAAAAATTATATGCCCTTGAAGTATTTTCTCTATAGCAGATATTTGCGTAATGCAAGGAAAGCAACTCCTCTCTTTTACTAGTGTCCATTGAGTTGTTCTACACATTTACCAAACATAATGGCTGCCAGTGACAAAGGATTATAAGCAGTTTTACCTCACCAAAAAAACAAGAGCAGTGATGAGGAAAATGGGTCTGCTAAAAACTTGGCATGAGATCAATCCAGATCATCCCAAGAGCAGTTCTAGTTAAAACTCAAAGAACAACAACAAATAGATGTGATAAGAGAGCATTAGTAAAGCCATATATTCTCATCACCAGGGGCAATGGAACCACAACTTTTGGACTCTTAATGCCTTAGTAAATTATGTTCCATATGAAGAAGTAAAAACACTATTGGAAGAAATAAAGTAAAAAAAATAGTTGGAACTGTTCAAGCTTATTGTTAATATTACCCTTCCTTCCTTCCTTCCTTCCTTCCTTTGTTCCTTTCTTCCTTCCTTCCTTCCTGCCTTCCCTCCTTCCTTCCTTTTTTCCTTCCCTCTTTTCTTCCTTCAGGCCTAACTCTGCACTTACTACCTTTGTGATTTTGGCCAAGTCATTCCAACTCTCTGGAAATCAATTTCTCTCTCTATAAAGCTTGTTCAGATCACCTCTAAGGTCTTTTCCAGTCCTAGATTTGTGATAATAATGCTATTACAAAAGTAGCAATAATGAGATTGCTCAAATGGGAATAGACAATGGGAAAACACCCCCAAAATAGAAACACTCATTAGGTGATATTATTACTCAAAAAAAAATCAATGAGGAGGGCACCCTTAATGACCAACCCATATTCATATATTTTTCATCTTCTAAAATTTTAAAAATTAGGATGAAGAAAAAGAAGTGAAAAGCTTAAAGACTACACTGAAGCACTAGGATTCTATATTATGTTTTTTTAAAAGAAGAGTTAGAAATTCACATGATAAAAACTGCATTACCAAAAATGAAATCAATTCTTTTTGTAGAAAAGAACCAGGTAACCCCATTGGTAAGCAGTTGTTTATTATTATCATTTTTTGCATCATTTGTCTATATATAGTAAAATTAATTACTTATTACAGTAAAATAAAAATATTAAAATTAAACACCAACCATTTTAGGAATGTGAGAAAAAACATTCACTTGTAAATGCCTCTAACCTGATTATGGGCCTATAATGTAGGGAAACCCAATTGTTACAGTTAAACTACCTGCACATCACATCACTACCTGCCTAACGTTGAAAGTCCCACAAGAATCAACTCCATATGACAGGATCATATAGATCAGTGTTGGCAAACCTTTTAGAGACCGAGCCTCCAAACTGCAACATTCATGCTACATGTGAGCACCACACCTTACCCCAGACAGGAGAGGCAGGAAGCATTCTCATTGGGTTGCTGGGCAGAGGGGAAGGTGATGTGAGAAATATCCTCAGGCACACATGGAGAGGGAGAAAGGAGCTGCCCCCTCTGGCATGCTCTGGCACATGTGCCATAGGTTTGTCATCATAGATATAGATCATTATTACACAGGATGAGAAAGTAGCAACACCACTGGAGAGTGATCTGACAACAAGGTGATCATTTTTCCCACTAAGTTTTTGAAATATAAAGTCTTTATGAGAATTGTTTATCCATACTTTGATCAACTGATAAACATTTCTTAAAACACTGACACAACTAGGTATTGTAGTCAAGTAATAAAGGATGCAAAAACAGTCCCTGTCTTCAAAGTACTTATATTCTAAATCAAATAACTGCTAATATTTATAAAGTACTTTTAGCCATGCAAAGTAAATTACATGTATTATTAACATAATTTGTCACTTTGCAAAATTTAAAGTGTTTTATAAATGTTAGCAATTATTATTGTTATTTTAATTCTTATCATTATGATGATTATTATTACTTCATTTGTGGTTGTTGTTGTTGTTGTTCATTATTTATCTTTTGAAGGGGACCAATAATATCACATGGTGATAACTTGACTTTCACATGAATTGTATTTTAGTGGGTTAGAACTGTACTAGAACTCTCTCTTCCAGAGTTATCAAAGTCCAGTGGCAAGATGAAAGTCAAGACTTTCTGGGATACAGTGGATGACCTTGGCATTTTCAGTGTCTGACTGAGCTCTAAGTGCACCACAGCACCCACTTCAACCATCTTCATGGTCATCAGAACAAATTATTCTCATCTATCCATTCTGCTAGGGGAAGTCTTCATATGCTTGGGGTAACCCTCTACCTAACTTACCGAGAGATCTATTAGATACCTTCAATCTGGTTTAGCTCATTTGCTAAGACTCTTTTATTGGGGTTTGACTGAAGGTGAGAGTTGGGTGAATAAGTAGCTCTGAAAATGGCTCAGCAAGCCCTCATACCAGAGGCTCTATTCCTCCCTGAATACCTCATACACCACATTCTTTCATTTAATGAAAATGTGAGGGAAAAAAAACAGACAGGCATTTTCAGATCATTTTCTATATTAGAATAATACATTTTTGCAGTCATTCAATTGATTGAGGGATATGGAGAATTGTAATCCAATATGTTTATTATTTGTTGATTATGAAGAAGTATTTGCCTCATGAGAGCAAAATTTGGCTCTTCTTTACTGAGGTTAGATCATATATGATTCCTTGCTAGATGTGATCAAAGATTGTATTTTTCAGTGCTTCCCTACTGATCAATAAAAAAGATATATCCTTACTAAACATGTTCACTTGTGTCATGAAAGATGCCCTAAGCAAAATCCAAATGATGGACAGATTCTACGATTGATGGCAATATCCTCTAAATCAGTGATTCCCAAAGTGGGCACCACTGCCCCCTGGTGGGTGCTGCAGCAATCCAGGAGAGCCGTGATGGCCACAGGTGCATTTGGGGGCGGTGAATAACTGTAAGGGGGTGGTGATAGTATGTGACAGGGGGTGCTAAGTAATATTTTTTCTGGAAAGGGGGTGGTAGGCCAAAAAAGTTTGGGAACCACTGCTCTAAATGGTCCTGTTTGCAGATAAATGGTTTTTGGATTGAATAGGATTAGATGATCTTCTGAGTGAATGGAGCTCCAATTCACTACCTCAATGAGATCCAAATGAAATGGACTTGAATAATCTACCTCCTAACCAACACAGGAAGGCAAAGAAGAATGCATATGGACAGGCTCTTAGTTAGATGTAAAGCCCACAAAGTTGGTCCATCAGCCCAACCTGGTCTGGCTAGGTAGGTGATAGAGAGACAAAGAGTTGACTCTGGAATTGTAGAAGAGGCAGAAAATGGGTTACATGGCATTCAATAATTAGATAACACTTTCAATAATCCCATGCTGTTCTTTGTCACTAAAACTCACACTCTTAATGCTACTATTCACCCAATGATGCTGTCTGATCTTGAATCATGAAACACCAAGTAGATTGTAGCATGTTATATCATTGATGGCTTACAAGCAAGAAGTGGTATAAAAATATAACTATTAGGGAATATAGTTATGGGGAAAGAGGTGAATTAGCTATGTAGTGATAGCATGATATTCCCTTAATCATCCAAGGGTTGCCCAGGTATCCATGAAATAATGAATTCTCCAAAAGGAGGCTTTTACAATGCTTTTAATTGATTATCTTTGGACAAATTATACAAAGAACATAGGTAAGAAGAACAAAGAATTAAAAGGCATTGATGAGATTTGACCTGTACACATGAGATAGAATAGTAGAGAGCAAAAAACACTAATTCTAAACTCAGAGGATCTAATTTCAGTTTCCTTTTTCTAACACAATCTATATGACCTTGAACAAGTAATTTAACTTTCTTGTAGCTCAGTTTACATATCTCTAAAATAAAGGGGTTATCATATGTTACCTTGGAAAATCATTTTAATATTCTAAATTCTGTGAAGGCAGCTATAGCGTTAGCCTAGAGTGGTTGGACTTGGATTCAGGAAGATCTGAATAGAGTGTCCATCACTTAGCACAGTGACTGGTAGATAGTAGATGTTTAATAAATGTTAGTTGACTAACTTACTGATACAAATTTGAACTCTGTGTCAGATATTTGTAAGCTCAATTATTTTGTTAAAATCACTTAACTTCTCTTTTGTAAAATAAGGATGTTGGACTCCATACTTCTAAAATCCCTTGTAGTTCTAAATCTATGAAGCTATGACCAAGAAAGAACCCAAAACAATGTTACCAAGGTCACAAATCTATCAAAAGATCATTAGGCTGTTAAAGACTTTTTACAAGTGCACATCATTTCTTAAGAGACTCAAAAGAAAAGACTGATTTTCCACATGGCACAAATGGAAGGAAAAGGCTGTATGAAAGGAGGGGTACTTTGTTGAATGAAATAATATCTTTGTTGAATGAAAGAAAATATAGTTGAAATAACCTGCTGGATAACTATGAATGGGGTAGTATGTAGAGAAAACCATTACTGCCAAAAGATGGACAAGAAAGCAACCATCTGCAAATACATTATGTTCTCATAAAAAAAATACAATGACATGGACCAGGTGTTGGAAGTTGGGCATCTTATCTCTGCCTTCCTCAGATCTGTGGTGAGCACTTCAGAAGAGTGGAGCTGAGAGTCCTCTAAAAAATGAGAGTCACAGGTGTTTCTTCCGTTGGTATCAAGTCAAAAAAAAGTAACCGGTCTATAGGAGAGGCTGAAGGACTGTTATGTCAACAAATTCTTAGAAGAAGACCAATATACCAGGATCCTTTGCAGTCTTCGTAAATGTAAGACAATGTGGCAACCCTAATGATTTCATCTCACTCTCTGGTGAATCTTGTAAGGAAACCAGCTACCTGATCCTTTAATCCTACTAACATTTTACAAAGGAAGATTCAAATGAGCTTTGCTTATTCCAGATGCTTTATATGCAAATGAGCATCAGAATGGCATTGACTAAAATGTGAAACTGGTAAGATGATCTCCAAGGAAGAAATGCTCCAACCTGGACTGGGTCCCTGAAAATATATTTTCTGATTTTTGCAGCCTCTCCTGACCCTGCACTTCCCTCTCCTCTTGGGAAGAGTTCAAGATCCCCTACATACCAAGCATTCACCTCAAAATAGGTTGATATACTCATCTGGTTCTCTTTGTCAGTAGTTGTCTTTGACTTTCCCCAAATGATTAGCAATTGGCTATCTCTGCTTGCCATAAAAACATTACCTATGCAGTATTAATCAGAGGTTGCAAGTCAAATATTAAGATGGCTCCTTGGGGTAATCTGGTGCAACAACTTTGCCATTTCTATTTCCCCTCTGCAACTCTAACGAGACAAGGGAGTCGGAAGCACTGAGCAAGGAATTATTTATTTAAAACAACAATCTGAGGCAGACAGTCTCAGGGTAGAGCTTGCTTACTCTCTCCCATAATAGAAGTGGCATCTTAATGCAGAATGGTGCATGGCCTCTACTTTGCCCGAGAGCCAGCTCTCACGTTCAACCCCCATAGCCCTGTATTTGCCCTCCAGCATGCCCGCATGCTTCGGTTCAAAATGGAACTAAGCAACGATTGCTCTTAATTTCAGATGATTTATTGGGGACAAGCAGAGAAGCTGGTCTGGTCCAAGTCTGTTTATGTTTGCCTATGATGTCTCAGAGGCAATTTGAAGACACTACAGCCATTGTCAATCAGGTACAGTCCAAGCGCTGTGAGGTGGTGTGATATAGAGAAAAGAGCCAGGACCCTGGCAGAGTCAAACAGGGTGCAAATCCAGCTTCTAATGCTTATTATCTGTATGACCTTATACAATCCATTCAAGGTCCCTAGGTCTCAGTTGCCATGACTGTAAAAGCAGGGAACTAGACTAGAAGGCTTGTGTGTCTGGAAACCCTTATATACCTAGCATCTACCTCCAGCAAGAAGCCTTTCTTATTTTAGCCAGTGCCTCCCACCATTACAACACACTCTAAAATCACTCCGGATCTATTTACACGCAATTGCCATTTATTTCTCTTTTTACTCATTTTCCCTCTGTCCAATATAATCTCCTTGAGGGCAGGGGCTACTTCTTTTTTTGCCTTTGTATATGCCTGGCGCAGTGTCTGGCACACAATAGGTGTCAAGCAAATGCTTGCTTAATTAAATTGAAGTTACAGGGAATATGGAAAGTGTTCACTGCCACCAAAACGGAGATTTACGGATGTTTCTCTACTTTTGAGGGGCCAGAAACAGAATGGTAGGATGCTTGCATTACCAATCTCCCTTGGGTTGTTGCAAGGGAGATTATTTTTAAACCACAAAACAGTGTAGAAATATGAGCTATTGTCACTGTCCTATGGATGGCAGCCACCACATAGAAATTACAGCTCTTCCTATAAAGT
This sequence comes from Gracilinanus agilis, assembly GCF_016433145.1. NCBI lineage: Eukaryota > Metazoa > Chordata > Mammalia > Didelphimorphia > Didelphidae > Gracilinanus > Gracilinanus agilis. The sequence continues at coordinate 35,612,624 of NC_058134.1, forward strand.
TGTAATCTCCCCCAGGGAGGAATAAAATCACTGAAGCCCTACTAAAAACAAAAAAGAAAAAAAGAAAAAACGAAAAAACGAAAAAAAAATGTAGCCTGTTCTCTGAATTCTGGTCACAACAGAATACTCTTGTGAGGATTAGTTTATAACAAATAATTATGAAATAGTAAATATCTACGTGTTATAGAGTGACAGCAAATAAGAAGTTCCTTCTTTCCTCACTTCCTTTCTCCCTCCCTCCCTCTTTTCCTTCCTTCCTTCCTTCCTTCCTTCCTTCCTTCCTTCCTTTCTTTCTTTCTTTCTTTCTTTCTTTCTTTCTTTCTTTCTTTCTTTCTTTCTTTCTTTCTTTCTTTCTTTCTTTCTTTCTTTCTTTCTTCCTTCTTCCTTCCTTCCTTCTTTCTCTCTCTTTTTTCTCTCTCTTTCTTTCTCTTTTTCTTTTTTCCCTTTCTCCTTTTTTCTCTCATTCTCTCTTGCTCTCTCTTTCTCCCTTTTTCTTTCTCTCATTCTTTTTTTCTTCTCCTTTTTTACTCTTCTTTCTGCCTCTCCTACCCATCTTCTTCCTCCTTAAAATAATTTCTGCTCACAAGGTTTCTCTGAGCCTAGCCCAATGTGATATAGTGGGAGATGTGCAAGTTAGACTTTCTATGTCCTAAATTTTAGTCCCAGCTCTGCACTGACTAGCTATGAGATTTTGTTGAAATCACTTCCATTCCTTAATATTTAGTTTCCTTATATAAAATAAGAGAATGGAACTAGATTACTTCTAAAGTCACTTCATAAGAGAGCTCAAATTAGAAAAGAATTAATGGTGCCAGTTGCATAGTCAGGTTTTCTTTTCCCTAAAAGTCTCTGGAAATATAGAAGTTATGTCTTCTGGAAGAGAGAAGTATTAAGTCTTTGCTTTGCGACAGCATAGAAATCAGATAGTAAAGCAAAGGGCAATAAGAATAGATTGATAAGATTAAGAATTCTTTGAGCAATCTTAACAATGTTAAGACCAAAGAAACACAACTCATAAAATTGTATGAGTGTGTGTGTGTGTGTAAGTGTGTATGGATGGATGAATGCATGAGAAAAAAGAGAGAGACTTATCTCTTGAGGTTGTTATAGGTATAAAAAGATGAAATATACTCTATAAATGTGAGAGGTGGCACCATGTGGTCAAAAGAGTACTGACTTGAGGGAAAGAAACTGGGTTCAAATTATGTCCTTGATGTTTATTATTTCTGTGATTTTAGGGAAATCATGTAACTTCCCTGGGCCTCAGTTTCCTCATCTATAAAATGAAGAGAATGAACTAGATGTCCTGCTATCTTCGAATCTGTTTTGAATATGTCAACTATTGTTGGATTCCATCTTTGTATAGTAAAAATGGAAGACATTATATATGAAAGAGGTAGTTCTCATATCCAACTAAACCATCAGCCTGAAAACATTATAGGCAAAGCACAATTTACCTTCTCTGTCTATTCAAGTGCATAATAAATCCCTCCTTTGGTTACTCTTTATGACACGGGAGTGATTTAGGGTTCTTGAAGTCTATACTAAGAAAGAACAATTTTGGCAAGACCCATCAAGCTAGAAAGACTTCAGATATGATCCAAACAGTATCCTCCCATTAGATCAGCCTAATAAAAGACAGCTAGGTGAGAAGAGGATAGAATGCCAAGCCTAGAGTCAGGAATTCCTGAGTTCAAATTTGCCCTCAGATAGTATTAACTGTGTGTCCCTAGAACAAGTCACTTAACCCCCTTTGCCTCAGTTTCCTCATATGAAAATGAGCTAGAGAAAGAAATGGAAAGCCACTGCAGTATCTTTGTCAAGAAAATCCTAAATGAGGTCACAAAAAGTTTGACAGAACTAAAATGATTCAACAGCAACAACAACTAGACAAGTAAAGAGAAACTCACCTCTAGAAGGTTGACAACCATGTAATGATCTTTTGTTTTTACCACTACAACTCACATTTGCTAAGTAAGGCAAGAATGGATTGCAATTTTCATGAAGTGTAGCCTGAAGGTTCCTAGATGCAGAGCTGAAAGATGTCTCCTGGAAATAATTTCCTAACTTTTCCCACAAGCTGAATGAATTGAAGATGTTCTTGGAAATATTCTTTCTACATTAGTGCCCATGTGGTCCATTAAACCAAGTGTAGGGAAGAAACTAAAGCATAATAGTACACTGTGGTTTTTGCCTTCACTGTTTTCCACTCTGAATTCTATCTTCTTGCTCAATTTTGGTCTACCAATTGGGCAGACACTGGAAGTCCAAGAAAAGAGGGGCATTTGGAAATGGAACTAGACAATTGAGGTGGTGATGCTTGAACTGAACAAGACATAGTGAAGAATATATGCATATTCCAGGCTTTTTCTCTTTCTGTCCTCCACCCTCAGGTCCTCAGGAATGAACAAAGGCTGATGTGAATGTTCTAGGATGAGCCCTAGTCTATGACTCATAAGACAAGTTCCAAATATGAAATATTTTAAAAGTAGCCTCCAACATCTCGTGCTCATGGGCAGTTTTCTAGGGAAGTCACAGTCCCCAGCACCTTCCTCTTGTACTGTGAATAAACAACCACCACAGCCACCACAAAACTCTGTAGAGAGCAATTCCTCCACTTCTTCTATAACCTTGACCAACCAGATGTTTCCAAGCTAGAGTCTGTTTCCAGAAGTTACCATTAATTAATCCATTCAAGCTGACAAAAAAAAGTTAAAATCCTTAGCAGGCATTTAGAGTCATTGCATGCTTAGATTATTCTCTTCTTGACTTTCTTCTTTTTAGTTCATTATAATGTGGAATGCCTTTTATTCTAATTTCTGAATCATAGGAATTCACTTTGACAATAGGGACTAAGGGCTTTTCTTAAGAGTGACAAAAGCAAGCAATAGTTAAATAGATCAAGGGTGGATTCTAGTCATAGATATTTAACATATTCAGGGTCAAACATCAATAGGTCCTGTTTCTTAAGACAGGAATGATCTGATTAAAATGGGGAAAAGTTGGAATTCTAATTAAATATTAATTGAACTTTCATTATGTCTAAGGCACCCATGGGATGCTCTGTGGTTTGGAGTAGATGAAAAGACATAGGACTTGAAGACAGAGGACTTGTATTCAAATCCAACCTTTGTTACCTATTACATTTGTAATATTGGGCAAACAATATCATCACTCAGTTTCTTCTGAAAATGAGAGGACTGAATGTGATCAACCTACAATTCTAAGTTGGTGATCCTACCTACCACCCTCTAAGAGAAGAAAGGTCCAAGAAATTTGAGGGAGAGAGTGAAGAGTATCCTAGAACACTGGAGCTGTAGTCCTAATCTCAGGTCTGCCAGTTACTACTGTTGTGACCCTTGCCAAGGGACCTGAGCCTCAGTTTCCTTATCTGTGAAATGAGGCAGCTGAACTAAAGGACCTCTCAAGTGCCTTCCAGCTCTAAATCCATTACTCTGTGACCACTCAGCATACTCTCCAAAGTCATATAAACAGAAACGAATCATAGTTATTATATTACAGAGGAAGATGTTTTCTCAGTGAGACATAAGATAGAGGGACTGAGAATGATAAGCTTCTTACATAGAAGGGGAGGAGAAGGGAGGGGAAAAATGAAAAAGGGAAAAGATGAATGAGAGAGAAAAGAGAAAGAATGCAAAAATAAAGGAGAAAAAAGAAGATAAAAGAAAAAGGAGAATGAGAGTGAGAAATGGAATTGACAGAGGAAGAAGAAACAATTTACAAGGGACTTTAATAATATATTTCCAATTTTTTTTAAAAAATAGTTGTAGATGATTTATTACCTTTTTTGTATTTGACATGTCTGATACTCTAATGAAAACAACATAAAAACTTGTGAAATTTTAACACTAATACTGGAAACTGACATTTTTTGCTTAAAGAGATACTTTCCTTTGACCTGTTATTCTCATGAATCTTCTTTTAAGAATAGTGTTTGCACCCCACTAAAGTCTTTTTTCCTTAGCAAAAATTTTGGAGTGGTTTGCCACTTCCTTCTCCAACTCATTTTACAGATGAGGAAACTGAGGCAATTCCCAAATGGGGTTACAAAGAGTCAAACACAACTCAACCACAACAAAAACAATAAAAGTCTTCTTCCTAAAGCAATTCATTGCAAGGAAGTAATCCTGAGTTCTTAAGAGTTAAAAGAGGAACTGGATTAACATATTCTGGTAATCCAAAACTGTAAAGCATCCCTGAATAAGATCAGTGATAGGCTGTTGTCCAAAAGTTAGTCTAGCTAAGGTCATAGAGATTCACCATCAAAAGTCTGGTCTATGTCTGAGAGCCACAAAAGCTCTCAAACATTGCCTATGAATTTATAAAGTAGTTGCAATCAGTGTTGGTAGAGGGAATAGATACCACTCTCTCAGGGATGAAATAATCAACACAAGAAGAAAACAAGAAAAAGAACATAAACACCTCAGATTATATTAAATGAATTGTCAATTCATTGAGTTAGTCCAAAGTATGTATATTTTGGAAAGATACTATTCGCTAGACAGTTAACTTGGATCAGAATTAAATAGGAGAAAGAGAGTATGATCAACAGCATTTCACAAACTATATCAGGTTTTTAGTGAGCCCAAATTGTTCCCACTGACTCCCACATATCATTTTCCCTATGGAGAATTTATGGCCTAGCATAATAAGCTAGTATGAACCAACCAGTGTTAGATTTGGAATGAAATAAAAATAATTTGAAGGAGTATCCATGCTGATGAGATCATGACTCCTTCAAATTATTACAAGGCCATATTCAATGCCTTTAAGATTTAAGAGAAGGGACAATATTCCATTGCTATTGAGATCTGAAACAAATTAAATTAGGAAGAAGGTAGAGAACAATTTGCTTTGCATGTATTCTTTAATTTGTTCTAAGCCAGTCATTCCAAATGTTTTCCATCCAAGGACCATGTACAGGGAGGCCAAGGACTTCATGGACCACTCAATCACAATAACCTTGACATCACCAAAAGAAAATTCACAAAACAAATGGAGAAAATATTGCTGTTTTGGCAAGTGACATCACTGAGCTGAATGTCATAAGTAAATGCTTAATTCATGGCATAAACAAAAGTATATATATATATAACAAATATATAACAAATATAGACATTTGTTTTTCACTGTATATCCATATATGTGTGTACATTATATATATCTTGTTAATATCAACTATATGTGCATATAGGTACAGTTTACATATTAAAACATGCCCACAATACTCCGAAGAGCTCCCTCAGATTAAAATGTAACTGGGTAATATTCAACAAAATAAATAAAAATACAATAAAACATAGGTAGCGTTACTATGTGTTTTTCCTAAGTCAATATGCTGCCCGTAAGGATCCTTATGTACACTTGAATGAGCCACATTTCTGTTTGAGTTTGACACCATTACTGTAGGAAACCAGTCCACAAATTATTTGAAAGTCATTATAGATCCCAGCACATAGTAAGAACTAATAAGTTTTTATTGCTGGTTTATTTGATTGTTTGATTAGTCCTCCAATGATATAAGAACATTGAGAATCATAACTCTGGATGATTCTCCCATATGCCATACTCCCCAACGACACTGTCCAGTTTCTTTTGGCAAAGATCTGGTGGGAGGTCCATAGAATACTTGTCTTTGTCTCTATGGTTCATGGATTGAAAGCACTGGGTGACCAGTGCCTAAAAAATAGGACTACATATAAAGCAGTACTTTATGTCTTTCTCCAATCAGTTTATCGAGTTTTTTTGGACCATCATTCCCATCCTCATATTCAGGTAAGGTGGTATGGACAAACTAACTCCTTTAAATGTGCTTTTTGGAGTGAATAATTTAACTAATTCCCTTTAGCTCAGCTGGCAGATAATCTAGATGGGAAAGCCAGAGGATCAAGGCTGTAGCTCTGACTTCTCACTCTAAAATTAATTTATTATTTACGCACATCTGCCTGTTTATTTAAAGAGGTGCGGTGGCCTCCACTTGTGCACTTGTACGGAGGAAAACATCACACTGAGATCTCAAGTGTCACAGCAATTAGTCAAATGGGAAAGATGATGCTCCTGGATGTTCAGGGACACTGTACTTGATAATCTTCAATTTGCTCAATATTACAATTAAGGTAACTTCAAATTTATTATAACCTTAATAATGTCAACATGTTTCCATTATCTCTGGTGTACATATTATTTTTAACCTACTCCACACACAAGAATGTATTAGTGCAGTTTTTGGCTGCTGGTAAAGTGGCCCTCTAACATGCTGTGAAGGACTTAATAACCTTGTAGAAATGGCTTACTGATGAGTATTTAAAAATTATTGGGAAATCACTCAGTGATGATAAAAAATAGCACTACATTATCATTGGCTGGCTGATAGGTGTTTCATGGGGAAAAGAGTGATTTAGGGAAGGCAAACAAAATAAAAGCCACAAATACAAAGACATTATCTTGAAATTAATCCATTAATAAGCATTTATTAAACACTCACTATTTACTAATCATTCTAATAGGTATTGGGGACAGAAATAAAAATAAATTTAAAAGTCCCTGCCCTCAAAGGGCTTATATTCCATTGGGAGAAACAATATATAACATATAAATAGATTCAAATAATCTGTAATGGATATAAAAGGTAATTTCAGAGATGGGGCAAAAGCAATAAAATTGTGATAGCTATATTGTGTCATTCATTCATTCCAAGTATTTAGAGATATTTTAGGAAGATCAAATATTTTAAAGAAAAAAGTAAAATGCATCCTCTCCACCTTCCCACTTTGGTATATCTTGGCTTGAGCTGATGGATGATACAGCAATTAGTGAGCATTCTTTATCCACACTGGTTAGAATAAACTGTAGGGAGAGAAGGTGGGAAATTCCTCATGGTACCAGTCACCAAGTCATGCAAATTCCACTCCCAATTATTGTCCTAATTTCGCCCTTTCTTTGTCTCACCAGCACTTAGCATGGTACCTTATAGTAAAGTGTTGAGTATATGCTTGCTGATTTATTAATTATTTAGTAAAAGTATAAGGGAGAAGTGACCAATTATGACAATTTTAAAAAATGGAATTTGGGGGAGTCATGCCATTTTCTAACATTCCGAAGGTGGCCAAAGATGTGGGCTCACATTTTATTTCTAAATTTGTATAATTTCAGTGACAATATAGCTAGCCTCAGGCAGGCAGTCACATCCCTTGGACCTGAAGAAACGTGGAGATGCTAGCATAACACGATGATGGGGATATTGAGGTAAACATTTATGCAACTTCAATCCTTTCCACTGGTGGGAAATTACTGATAGGTTGGAATCCTCCATTTCCCCTAATTAGACCAGTGAGTGAGGGATTTGCAAAAACAATTCCAGAGACTCACACTTTAATATTAACTAATATGCAGTTGGCCTACTTTCTGATTTTCCCACTGAACATATAGGGTCAGTTTCTCATCTTACTCTCTACCCCTGTGGAGTGAGTGCCAAGCTCAGAACTGTAATGTCTTCAAACGGGGTTTTCTTCTTTCCCTTCCCTTTATCAGCGTCCCACAATGGCTTCCTTCCTGTCTCCAAATATCCAAAGTCTGCCTTTTCAGGTTGCTAGTTTGGACTGAACTGACTAGTTAGATCATTCAGAAAACCCAATGGGTGAGATTTATGGATTAGTGATTTGAATTTACTGACCATAATTTGGTAACCGTATGGGGTAGATTCCTGAATACAGTAATCATAGGTTATACTTTATTTGAATTATCCAGTTTGAGCAGTGGTGATACATGAAAGGAAGCTTATCTGGGTTCCCCTTCCCTGACAATCAGTCATCAACTCTAAGTAAGATCACTTGTTCTGCTTTTTGTAGAGGGGAGTCTTGCTCATATGTATGCTTATATGCTCATTTACTCTTCTATTTTTCTATCTCCTCTCACCCTCTTTCATAGTAAAATAATTGTAGCAACTAACTTTGTCCACTGAGAATTAAGCAACCACCAAAATTTTTTTATCCTTGACTTCCTTAATTTGATTTAATGCAATTCAACAAACTCACTGATAACCTCCACTAAAGTCCTCCTCAGAAATCTCCTCAGGTTACTCTAGGACAGTGATGGTGAATCTTTTAGAGACCAAGTGCCCAAACAGCACTTTCATGCCACATATGAGCCACCTCTTTACCCCAGACAGGGGAAGGAGGAAGCACTCCCATTGGGCCAGTGATGGCAACTTTTGAGCTTGCTGTGTCAAAATTCACCAAAAAACTGAGCATAACTTGGGTGGTGTGTCACTTCAAGAAAAAAAAACATGATTTCATGATATTTATAATTTAAATAACAAAAATGTATAATTGTAATATATAACTATTTAATAAACCAAAATAGGTAAATTAAAATAGGTAGAATTGTAGTCTAGAGTGCACAGAGTGTCTATACCACTATATACTATAGCAAATGTTCCATCCTCAGCATGCAGACCCATACTTCTCTGTATGTGGCCTCATGTGGCCGCATGTCATTAAAAATGACACATGTGCCATAGGTTGGCCATCACTGCATTGGGCTGTTGGGCAGAGGAGAAGATGATGTGAAAAAGGTGTTCAGGCATGGCAGAGAGGGATATGGGAGCAGCCCGCTCCAGCATTCTTACCATACGTTCACCAACAAGGCTCTCTCTAGGAACTCAGAGGCAGTTACTACCAAGAAGGAAAGGCTTCATATATGACCCTAGTGACAGATGAAGTCTAATTTGAGGAAAAAAACCCAAGTGCATTAAAGTTCTTAGCCAGAAGGTTAGGTAGCAGGGATTGATTTTTTCTCATGACAAACTGCAAAAAAGATACTAATATAAAAATTGTCTCATCTTTATTCATCTTCAAATCTGATCCCAAGTTAATCTACTAGTTTCACACAAATATATGCATTATGCTCTTGACGTATTTGATGGTCAATAAAACGGATTTCTTGATTTCATCCCATAGGACACTCTAAATATCACACAGCTTCCATATTTTTTTCACAGTGTGTCCCCCAATGCCATGCCTGGAAGGTATTGACTCCTCACCCCTGTCAATCAGTATCATTAGTTTCCTTCAATATTCAACTCAAATTCCATCTACTACATATATTTTTTCCTCACTCTCCCTGCTGCTAGTGACCCATTCCTCAAGTTATCTTGTATTTATGTTGTACACATTTTGCATGTGTATGGTTTCCCCTCCCCAAAGAATATATTCTCCTTGAGGGAAGACAGTGTTCATTTTTTCTATCTTTTTTCTTTGGACATAGTAAGTGCTTAATAAAATTCTTGGTGTATTTACAAATATAAAAGAGCTATTATTTAGAAATCCAATGGTACAACTTTTGCCTTGCCCAGCATCAAATGAATCCCCCTAACTCTGCATCTTTATCATTCCTAGGGTTGACCCCTATGTTTGGAATATACAACCTCCTCATTTCCACTTCTTAGATTCATGGTTTCCTTCAGTGTCTACTTCAGACACTATCTTCTAGGCACGAACCCTTTTCTGATCCCATCACCTATTTCTGCTTTCTTCCTCCACAAATTAGGTTATATTTACTTGTGTATGCATTGTTCTTCACAGGGAATGAAAACTCCCTGAGGGTAAGCTTTTTTTTTTCCTTTTTGTCTTTGTATCTTTATTATCTAGTATGTTTTCTGGCACATAGTATCTACTTATGAAATATCTGGGGAGTTGATTTGAACATGCCAGAAGATAAAAAAAATTGCAAAAATTTAAAAGACAATGGTCTTGATTACCACAATGCCTTAAAGAATTTTTAGTGCTGCAGAGCATTCATCACAACAGTGAGGAGGAAAAAGGACAGGCACCATCTTTGAAAAAAATCAAAATGTGACTGAGAAGTAGACACACATGCAAACAAGGAACTGTGATAAGAATGCTGAATGTGGAGTCAGGAAGCCCCGGGACTCCAAGCCAGCTTCACATGAATGCTAGAATACTGCGATCTAGTTTTCTCTTTTGGAAAAAAAAGTGAATAATCAAAACATCCTGGACAATTGTGAGGACCAACAAGATAATGTCTATAAAGCACTATGCAAGCAATAAATTGTTATGTCAATGCCAGCTATTCCAATTATAATTTATAATATTATATGATGTGATAATGGTATTATCCTAATTATGAAAACTAAAGCAGCATGTGGTAATAGTAGAGAGCTGCTTTTGAAGTCATGATGACCTAGATTCAAGTCTTCTGACACATACTGTCTACATGACACTGGACAAGTGATTTAACTCCTAAATGCCTTAAGTGAATTTCTAAGACTCCAGTTGGGCAATACAGACCCCTGCATTGGTAAAGAGAGCCTCTTTATCTGGGAATAATGAGGACCTAGTAGTGGGATTAGTTCATTCTATTTATCCCCTAGAAATTAGCCCAGTGCCTGGCTCATAGTAAGGACTCTAAAATGGTTACTGTTTCATTGAATGGTATTCTTTATACTAATAAAGTCACAGGCCCAATCTCTATTTTTTATGATTAGTAATGTGAATTTAGAGTGTGTGTTTGCATGTGGGAAATATTAAAGAGAACTGAAGGCTGAATTTGTTGAAGAGAAAAAGGAGGAGGAGGAGAAGGAGGAGGAGGAGGAGGAGGAGAGAGAGACAGAGACAGAGACAGAGACAGAGACAGAGACAGACAGACAAACAGACAGACTTACTGACTGTCTATATGACCCTGGGCAAGCCACTTCCCTCATCTGGAAAATGAGCTAGAAATAGAAATAGCAAACTGCTTCAGTATCTCTGCCAAGAAAACCCCAAATGGGGTCACAAATAGTTGGGTACAGTTGAAAAAGGTTGGATGACAACTTTGGTCTGGAAAGCGATGTTGATCCAGAAGTTTAGATTTTACTAAAGGGTGAAAGGGCAGGAATATGAAAGGGCAGGTAAGTGGCTAGAGTGGAGAAAAGGCTTAAAATTATTTCATGGTAGGATTAGTTGAAGAAACTGGGATTATTTAATCTGGAAAAGAGAAGGTTTAGGGAGTAAATGATAATTGCCCTCAAACTATTTGAAAGGCCATCATTGTAAGATATCAAAATACTTATTCTCTGCCCTAGAAGGAAGAACTAGGAACAGTGGGGGGAGGACCTTTTAAGAAGATAGAGTTTATGGCTTATTAACAATTAGAGTTGTCTAGAAATGGACTGCCTTAAGAGGGAGCATCTTATCACTGGAAACAGAATCTCCCACAAAAGGAGAGCTACAAGTGACTATAGAAATAAATCACTTTGTCTAATGCCTTTCCCTACAACTCATTGTTCTCCAGAGAAGAAAAGTGAGGCTTAAGGAGAGAAGTGACTTGTCTACTTGTTCATATAAATCATGAAATCCAAAAATCCAAGTATCACAAGCCAGTCTCCTTACCCTGGAAATAACTCCACTCTATGATCATCATTTCTGACTGGTGAATCCATGGCCTTAATCAGTGGTACCAAGATCAGATAAAATATCTCTGTGTTCTGCATACTGACTTAAAAATTAATTAATAATTTATTGTATTGTGTTTTTTATTTCTTTTGTTAACTTTTTCCCAATGATTTTATTCTGTTCCTGGAGTTTTGTGGCCCTTTTGTTTCATACCTCTAGCCCTAACCACTATTAAAGAAATTCTCAGGTCATCCACGCTCATATGACTACGGGTACCACTCCCAGAAATTTGGACAGTTTTACCTTTCTTCCTTGTACCTTTCCTTTCTTCTAGTTCTCTTTTATATATTCTTCCCCATTTGAATGTAAATTCCTTGAGGATAGGGACTGTCTTTCTTGTTTATATTAATATTTCTAACACAACACTGGACCTAGCACATAGTAAACGCTTAGTTTATCTTATGCATCTATCTATCTATCTATCTATCTATCTATCTATCTATCTATCTATCTATCTATCTATCTATCTATCTATCTTCCTATCTACCTATCCATTTAGAGGTGGAACCTCACAGATCACTAGTATAGACTTTTACTTTTACATTATGAAATTGAAGAAAATAGATATTAAATTAGTTGCCTATATTCCATAAGAATTAAAATTAAAATATTGGTTCTTAGAATTTAATAAAGTTTATTAGAATCACTTGGATAGGCAAAAGAGAAGAATAGGTAGAAAGATAAGAATAAAACAGCCCAATCTAGCTATCACATGGGTGCTGTAAGCCTAACTTATAGCAGCAGTCTTCTTGGTCAGTCACCAGAGAGAGAGAGAGTGAACACTGTCTCATTCATCCCTTTTATTTTCTCTCTCACTTCTGAGTCAAATTCAGAGTCACGTCTGGATCAAACTCAGAGTCACGTACCCTACATAGGTGATGTAGGTGATACAAACTCATGCAGACTCACATAGACTCACACCACCTGCATGACATAGAAAGGAGAGGAGGGTAGAACTTCTCTCACACAATTCCCCCCTTTGATTCTTTGGGAGACTGTCATGTTAAAATCTCCTCACTTGGGATTTCTGGGAGAGATAAACATGTCAGGTCTCCTCAAAGAATATTTCTACATATGTAACCTATACATCTAAAGATTCTCTTACTAGAGGTGTATAAAATATCGCACCTTACATAGAGGGAATTGTAACAATTTGGGGAATAAGAGGGAAAGAAAAGAAAAAGGAGAAAGAAAATATCAGAGGTTGGAATACTTGAGATGAAATTGAGAAAGGTCTACAGGTGACCAAAAATATATAGAAAAAAAATGGATGAAAATATATGTTGGCTAGGATTTTACAGGCATCTAGGCATGAAATTTCATTTCCTACCCCAATGCTTCTGTATTGGGTATTTCCCAATCCTGAAATGTTCTCTTTGTTATTTCAATTTCTTAGAAACCCTCATTTCCTTAAAGGCAAAGTTTAACTGTTACCTCCTACCCAAAACCTGTCCTGATTCCTCCAGTCACTAGTGCCCTCTCACCCTGGAAATTGCCATGTATTTATTTACCTTTGTTCCTGTTGTTTTCTCTAATAGATTTTAACCTCTTTTGGATCAGGAGCTTATTTCAAATCAGGAGCATTCTGCTTGCCCTTGGGGATACAAATAAAAAACTGAGGCTTTCTCTTCCCTCCAGAATTTTCTAACTTGAGAGTCAGACATGGAGCAGACATGCTGTTGGTCTAGTGATAAGTGAGTCTCACTTTTCAGAAAAGTTGAAAAGCTAGATATTTTAAAGTATAATCTAGTCAGCTTGAGTTTGAGTCTTTGTAAAATTCTAAGATGACTCATTAAAAGAGTTGTTTGCAGGCTCTTAGAAAGGAAAGAGGATAGGACTCCAAGACAGGTTGGGTTCTTTAAGAATGAGATATATGCCAGAATCACATTTTGTACTGTTTTGACAGGGTTACTGAACTAGGAGATGAGGGAATTGCTGAGACTATGATACATAAGGACCTTAGCAAGTCATTTGACAAAGTATTTTAAGACATCCTCAAAGATAGAATGATAGCATAATTAGGTAGCTTCAGAATTAATTGACCCAACAGACCCAAAGAATGATGAGTAATGTCCATCTGGAAAAAGATTAGAACATTTGTATTAATTAATTAAATGAAGACAAAGATGGCATGCTCATTGAGCAAAGCTCAAAGGGATAGTCAATACTATGGGTAGCAAGATTAGGACTCAAACAGATCTCCTCAGTTGGGCACTAACAAGATGAAATACGGTAGTATTAAGTTTGTCACTGAATGTCACTTCAATTAGTTAAGTATTAAGTGGATACTATTTTGGCCAGCATTGACCTGGCTACTGGGAAGAAAAAAAAAACATTCCTTGATCCCAAGTAGCTGGAATTCTACTGGAGGACTGGGGGAAAAAATAGAACTAAAAAATAGTTTATGTGAAGAAAACCTACAAACAAGCTACATAATTCCCAAACTGACTAAACAAGAAACAATTAATTCGCATTGGAACTGAGAAAATGAGAAACGAATATACTTACTAGGTCACTGGCAGAACTGAGTCAAATTGATAAGAATACAAATCATTCCCCAACCGATAAATGGTCAAAGGTGTCAATGTAAATTCTGGAAGCCCCAAGTTTGCCCATTTCCCTTGAGAACTTGCCTTTTAGGAAAGTCCCAAATTGACTTTGTCTTAGACTGAATAAGGGATCACCAAGCGTCCTTTAAGTGTCCTGAATAGGAGTAATAGAAACCCTCAATCCTTGATCACCCATTTTGTCCTAGAAGTTTTCCCCATTGTATCAGAGATCCTTTCCCAAGAAGACCAAAACCTGGCAAGAACCATCCTTTTTGTTTCCATTGTAGTAGACCACTCTCTAATACCCCAGCCTCTGGCTACAGCTTCTTTTCCAAACCTGCTTGTAAACTGTCAGTGTATGTTTGATGTACTTAATTCCCTGAAAAGGGATAAAAGTCCCAAAGTTCTATTGTTCTTTGGAGAATCATCTAGCATGGTGATCTTCTCAGAGACACTGTCCCCAGAGCTCCCAGGGTTTGACTCTGTGTGGTATTTAGCATTTGGCTCTATGTGGCAGCATATTATTAAGGACTTGTCACTTTCCTGATTAAAGACTTGGTTCTGATGACTAATTTAGTGGTTCCATGTTTTTCCAGGTTGACAAAGGATATGAGCAGGCAGTTTTCAGCTGAAGAAACTGAGGCCATCTGTAGCTAAACTTTTTAAAAATGCTTTAATTCACTCCTGATTAGAGAAATGTAGATTAAAAGAACTCTGAAGTAATACCTGACACCTATCAGATTGAGTAATAGGACAGAAAAGAAAAATGATTAATGTTGGAGTGGGTGTGGGAAAATTGGGACACTAATACTCTATTGGTGGAGTTGTGAATGGATCCAACCATTCTGGAGAACAATTTGTAATTATGCCCAAAGGGCTTTAAAACTGTGCATACTAGTTGATCCAGTAATACCACTTCTAGATCTATTTCCTGAGGAGATAAAAAAAGAGTTGGAGCCAGGAGGGAATCTATTTGTACAAAAGTATTAATAGCAGCAATATTTATGGTAGAAAAGATTTGGAAATTAATTGGGGAATGGCTTAAAAAGTTGTGATATATGATTGTAATGGAATACTATTGTGCTATAAGAAGAGTTACCTGAGTATTTTATTGTAGCAAGTAAACAAATAAATTAGCTTTTTAAAAATTGATGAGTAGAATGATTTTGGAAAAACTTGGAAAGACTTACATGAATTAATGCAAAGTGAAGTGAGCAGAATCAAGAGAGCATTGTTCACAATAACAGGAATATTGTATGATGAACAATTGTGAATGACTTAGCTTTTCTCAGCAGTACAGTATTCCAAGACAATCCCCAGGGACTCATGATGAAAGATGTCATCCGCCTCCAGAGAAAGAACTTCTGGAGCCTGAATTCAGACTGAAATATACTACATTTCACTTTCTTCATTTTTTTCCTTTGAGTTCTCTTCCACAAAAATGACTACTATTGAAAACTGTCTTACTCTATTGTACATGTAAAATCTATATCAGACTGCTTACCATCTCAGGGAGCGAGGATCAGGGAATGAGGGCAAGAATTTAGAACTAAATTTTTAAAATGAATGCTAAAATTTGTTTTTATATGTAATTGGGGAAAATAAAATATTAAAGAAATAGACCATGCCCAGAATGAGAATTTAGCCAGGTCATTAATGCATTACCCAATAAAAAGACACTAAACTCAGGACTCTCAACCATTTTTTTCTCTGAATCTTCAAAGTACAAATAATTTTATGTGTGACCAAAGAGAAGGATCACCAAAATCTCTTCATGAGCCAAATTTGATTTCGATACCCAAATCATAATTAAGACAGAAAAAGAAAGTGCATAAGCCAGTTCTGCTAATGAATACTTATGAAAAGTATTATAAACTATTAAAAGCTAGAATGAAATATTTAAGAAAATTCTTTACAACCAAGTAGGATTTATACCAGGAATGCAAAGATGGATCAATAGTAGGAAAACAATCAATGCAATAAATTACTTTGATAATAAAAATCCCAAAGTATATGATTATATCAATAGATGTAGAAAAGGCATTAGGTGAAATACAATTCCATTTATAATTTTTAAATCTTCTTTAAAATATAAAATAGAAATGTTCCTTAATATGAGAATAACATCTTTTTTGAAACCAAAACAGAATTATTTATAATGGAGAAAAATTAGAAACATTCCCACTAAAAGCACATTAAAAACAGGAAGCCTGAGAGTAGTCAAAAATAAGTACAACCTTGGTATTAGAGTCAGAAGACTTGAAGAAAATTTCCTATTCCAACATTTATAAGCTATGTAATTAGGGGCAAAGCTTTTAATCTCCATTGGCATTAGTCTATTCATCTTTAAAATAAGGAAAATTATATTTCTACTACCTAACAGATGAGAAAAGCACTTTGTAAATCTTGAAGTGTCAAACACAAGTTTTTCCAGCAGGATTTTTCACTTTCATTATATCTATTTGACCTAGCTTTAGAAATACTAGCTATTCTGTAAGAACTATGATTCCAAAGGACCATTAATGCAACATGCTATCCATTACATGTTTTGAAAGGCAAATTAAAAAAATAACTATCAAAAGAATAAGTAAGTCATTTCTATTTGCAATAGACAAATTCCAAGAGAATCAATAAAATAATTAAAATAACTAAGGATTTTAACAATCCACTAGATCATAGACAAGGATATTCTAAGAAACATTTAACGACCAGTTCTGTCCCTTAAAAATGTATGTATGAGATACTTTTAAGTTTAATTTGTAGTTTTAATGCTTTCTCCATCACTTACTTAGGTTGAGACAATTAACAAGACAGTAAAGGAAACCTTGATTTATAAATCAAATTTCTGATACTCCTACTAAATATACATCCTAAAAATTTAACAATTGGCACTCACAAACCAATATGAGCTGGCTTCAATACACCCATGTGTGTAATATATTTCCCTTCCCTCTCTCACCAATCATCTGGATTCTTATATGGAAAGAATTGACCTCAGACCATATTTCACATCTTTCTCATACTTTCACATCTTGGGACATCATATCATGTGCCTTTTTTTTTAAACCTTGACCTCTCTTAGAATTAATAATAACCATCAATTCTAAGAGAGGAGAGCTAGACAATTGGAGTTAAGTGACTTGCCTAGGATCACACAGAGAAGAAATGTCTGAGGGCACATTTGAATCCAGGTCCTCCCAAATCCAGGCCTCTTACTCTATTCACTATGCTACCTAGGTGCCCCTTATCCCTATCAATCATCTAACCTGGAATAGCATTCTTCTCCCTCCATAGGTAAGCCAAGTAAGTCCAATGTGGAATTTTGTCATAGAATTGAACTTAATCAGGGAGTGAATGTAAACCCATCTAACATACCATATTTATCTGGTTTTAGAGTTAGGGACATCTTGAGAAATCTTTCTTCCCTACAACGCTACCTTTACTTCTTCCTCTGGGTTAAGGACACAGAATAATAATAGGATTTCCTTGATAAAGAGAACTTATAAATGAAGAAACTCTTTACTAATTCAGTGTAGCGTTCTTTTTGCAATTTAGAGTTAAATAGACAAGTAAGAGTTTAAGTGACTTGTCCAAAGTCACAAATCCAGGATGTGTCAGAAGTAGGATTTGAACCCACATCCATTGAGTCCCAAAGTCATCTCTTTATCCACTGAACAATATGATAGTAATCAAATCAATATTATCATTTCTTCTAGAAAGGGCATAACAATTGACTATTTTGTAGTTCCATTCTTCATCCATGTGAATTTCCACATAAAAATTCACTTCCCTGGGTCCCTCTACCATGTAGGTTTTGCCTCTCCTTATTAAAAGAAGCCTTTCTGAGGGAAAGATTATGTCTCATTGTTGTATTTGTGTCCCCAGCACCAATTACAGTGCCTGATACATAGTAGGTACATTATGTAATTTTTTAATTCTTTCATTAAAAAAATAACGAAGTGGAAAAAAAAGTTACAATGACTGAAAACATCATATATTTTGGCATTAATTTAATAAGACTCACAGGAGTCTTATATGAAGTGAACTTCAAATTTTTATCACACAAAAAAAGAAAGAATTGTGCATTTTCAGAAATGTCTTAGTGAGGATAAGAATACAACACAATAAATGCCAATAAATGCCATGGCTTTTCAAAATAATGCAGATTTAATGCAAAACCAATCAAAACTCAAATGATATTACTAAAAGTAAGTAAAAATGAAAACAAAATATATGTGGAAAAACAAATGAGCATGAACACTAAAGAAAACTGGGAAGGAAAATGTGGATGAAGAGATTGAAGCCTGCTAGTTTTCCCAATATAACATAAAGTGGTAATCATTAAAACTAGGGTACTAGATTTTTTAAAAATCGATCAAAGTTGAAAGGAAAGAGAAATAGAACCAAATGCATGTAATTAGTGGAAAGCTCAAAATGATAAAATATTGGGGAAGTGAATCTCTAGACCAGGGGTCGGCAATGTATGGCTCTCAAGACATATCTGGCTCCACCTCCCAACCAGTCCGGGCAGAGCCCCAGGATGTGCCCCAGGGGGCCCTTAAACCCCTCCCCCCTTCTGCAGGCATTTATGGCTCTCATGGACAAAAAGGTTGCTGACCATTGCTCCAGACAATAAACATTTTAGGAACAATTGAGAATATCATGATGAAGTTAAGCTATATCTTACCCTACTTAAAATACTAAATCCCAATTGGATCAAGGACCTAAATAATAACCAAATAGAGGAGAAGTCCTTTTTCCTTTTGTTTCCACAGTGCCTAGACGGTGCCTGACATATGATGGACACTTGATAAATACTTATTGGTTTACTGATTGATGAGAATCCAGAATCAGGTTTCCTGATCCCTAGGTGGCCAACAGTATCCATTATTTGACTCCTTGCTATGATCTTATCTTGATAGGACCTATTAAACTTTTTTCTCTACTGTAATATCTGAAAACCAAGCTTCTCTAACTGTCTTTAAAGGGACTCAAAAATCAATTTTATTAGAGTTCAGTTGAATAGATAAAATTTCTTCAGATTAAAAACCCACTGAACTTGGTCATGATGAGATCATCTAAAGGTGATGATGAAGGATCTAGTTAAAAGGTCATTCTCTCTAAGTTGTCAAGCTTGAGTAAGGGATGGCATGCTTAAAGCCAAGGAAGGTTGCAAAGTGATCAGACAAAATTGAAGATTATGGCATATGCCTTGAACTTGACATTGAAAAA
Organism: Gracilinanus agilis; assembly: GCF_016433145.1. Lineage (NCBI taxonomy): Eukaryota > Metazoa > Chordata > Mammalia > Didelphimorphia > Didelphidae > Gracilinanus > Gracilinanus agilis. Next base: position 35,631,879 of record NC_058134.1, read on the forward strand.
CATTAGAACTCTTGGTTTCTTTACCTGTAAAATGGGTTCAAAGTAGTGCTGACCTCATAGACTTGTTGTGAGACTCAGATATAATAATGTAGACAAAGGTATTTGAGAACTTCAAAGTATTTTAGAAAATATAATGATTATTCTCAGGAAGTTTATGATATATGTTTTACTTTCTATATATGGGAGTAGGCACCTCTTTGCAATAGGCAAAATACTTCAGATTTTAAAATGAGACAGCAATATAATGTGGCAGTCAAAAAATGCTCAGGCCATCTTGGGTGACTTTGAGGGAGGAATGGATTCCAGCAGGTATCTCTCTTATTGTACTCTACTTCACTTAGACCTTTCCTGGAATATTAATTTCTGGGCACCATACTTAGAAGGGGTTAGAGTGTCCAGAGAAAGCAGGCAGAATGATGGGGGTGTTAAAGTCATTCCATATGAGGATTAATTGGAGCACCTGAGGATGTTTAGCCTGCAAATGAGAGCACTTAAGAGTGTGGAGTGACAGATATCCAATATTATTAACAGTCAGAGGGATTAACCTTTTTCCACCTAGGCCCAGAGGGCAGAATTTTGAAGGAGAAATGGGTAGAAGTCATAAAAAGACAAATTTAGAAGGGGGAAGGGAGGAATTAACTTTCTAACAATCTAAGTTATTTGAAAATAGAGTTGATTGCCTTGGGGGCCAGTGAGTTCTCCTTTCACTGTAGGTCTTCAAGACAGAACTGGATGGCCACTTATAAGGGATATAGCAGAGGAGATAGCTGCTCAGATGACTTCTGTGCTTCTCTCTGACTGAACCTTTGACAACCTGCAATACATTTATTCATCTGAAAGGGACACAAGTGGTCCATCAGACCAAGAAGAGATTTGTGTTCATTTAGTCCAGGCTAGTTATTTGATTTTTGTGGAGAGTTCGACATATGGAAAATCCTTCTGACAATCCTCTTAGATTGACTTACCTAAGGTCACACTGTCAATATATGTCACATAAGATAATTGAACCCAGGTTATCCAAACTCTGAGGCCAATGCTTTAAGATACTAGCCTACCTCCAGATGGGTTATCATTATACTATAAAAGGAAACAGATACAAAGAATAAATAAGCTGCGGCTTTACATTTTGATTTTTGCTAAAGTGTAGGGATTACAAGAAGGATTATGCCCATTGGAACAGAGCACAAAAGTTATTTGCACCTTTGCAAAAGCAGGCTCACCTCCCTTACCTAGTTTTACTTCTTAGAATGAAGAGAATACATCTCAACCTCTATATGGTTCCTGTGAGCTTTTTTATTTATTATTTTTTCAGGGAATGGTAGAGTCCTTGAAATGGGTTTGGGGGATATAGACCCATTATCAAGGATTTAACAGGACTGAAAGAATAATTTTCTAACCCAAATTGGATTGTTTTTCTGAAAATAAAGCCTTCAATTTCACACCTGGAGAAAAGTAGGCAAAAGAATAGATTTACTGTTAGCCTGAGGCATTCTAAGGGCTTTTGTTAGCTGCCTGGCTGAATTAGACAGAACATAGCCCCAGGATATTTATTAAAAGAAAAGTGGATTTCCATGTGAAGATGAGGCTTTCTAGCCATTTTAAAATAACAAATAGTAACAGAGAGATTACAGTAAATGGTTCTGATGGGACTAGAAGGTTGAGGGCCAAGAGATAGACAGTAGGAGAAAGTAGCTGGGCAAGATGTCAAAAAGAGTTGATGGTCAATACCTAGAGACACCATTCCCAGGCATCAAGGGGAGAGCGGAGAAGCAACACCCAGCAAATAGCAGACAGCAGCATGGTGACATCACAAAAATATATGGGAGACTGCAGCCTTAGATGTGTTCACTTGCCGTGCCTCCATGGGAACCCTCGCTGTATGTATCCCTAATAGTTACCTTGGGACCACCAAGTTTCCTTGTACATTTAGATTTAACTAGTTTCTCTGGATACTCTGTTCCCCATGTATGTTCTTTCTGTGCAAGTGGAGGTCCCGGTCACACATGCTTTGATCCCTATGCCATTGGTGGTATTGAAATCTGTGGAAAAGTATGACCCTTATGTATGCGGAAGATGTTTCTGTCTCGCTTTATTTCCTGTATTGTTTGATTAACTTTCTTTTTTCCTTGAACCAATAGAGAGTTTATGTGGTTAGGAAAATTAAACACATCCAAGGGGATTTCCAAGCTACAGTTTTGATGGAATATTAACATATGGCCCTGTTTTGTATCAGAGATAGCTTTTTAGGGAGGCCTGAATATTTGAGAGTATTCCAGATACTACAAAATATATCCATACATACATATAAAAACACATTTGAGTGTAAGTACTTATGTGTATATACATATATACATTTTTCCAAAATACGAGCCATTAATCATTAGCCTTTGGTTTGATTGGGATCACTCTCCCCCTACCTCTAATTTGTCCATTTTTTTTCACAGAATCAGAGTGAGTTACAGAATGAGATAATGTTGGCTAAGAATTGTAGAGTCTTCGGAGGCCCTGAGTCTCTTGCTCAAAATGATCAAGTTTCTAAAAATGTTTGGTAGAATCATTTTTCTTCTACTTCATTCCATTAATGAGAAAATAGCTCACCTCAATTAATTCAACTAAAGGCAATAATAATAATAATAACAATAACTTCTATTTTAAACATATATGTACAATAGCATATTTACACATATATAAGCATACATATGTTTATATGTATGTTTATATATATATACACTATAGACATGATATATCCATATGTTATATGTGTGATTTTAAGGTTTAAGCACCTTATTAATATTATCTTACTTAATCTACCCTATAGCCTATGAGGTATTCTTATTCCCATATTTTTGGGACCAGATCCATTGGTATAGAGACCCCTCAATTCTCTCTACCATTTCAAATCTGTACCAGCTCTATAATTTAATCTTAGAGAGATGCTTGGGGTGCCAAGGACAAATGACTTACCCCTGGTTACACAGTCATTATGTTCTGGGGGAGAACTTGAATTTAGACCTTCCTGACTCTTATATCAGTTGGCTCTATAAGGTATCATATTGCCTTATCCCTGTTTTACAAATATGGAAACTGAGGCAATAAGCAGTGGATTCATCCCTAGTGAAAGAGCTAAGTGTCAGAAGTGGGACTTGAGTATGTGTCTCCCCTGTCTCCAAGTCCAGGTCTTTTTCCAGGCAATCCTGTTTCCTCTCCTTACTCCCCAGCACAGGGAATCCATGCAAATTAGAAAAACAAGAAATACAACTTTGAGATCCATTAGAGATCAGTCAGAGTAATGCCATTTCATAAATGAAGAAACTGAATCAAGGAGAGGTAAAATGACTGGTCTGAGGTCACACTGCACTTCAGTAATCCAAGGAATCAAATCTGAAGTCTTTTGATCCCACTTCCAGTGGTGTTCTTTCATCCCAAGAATTAACAGGTGACATTCCTTTCTTTGACATAAAAGAAATCAGATGCCAAAGGCTTAAATACTTTTATTAAAATCATAATTTCATACAAGTCTAGTTTCAGGATAATTACTTGACATAGCTGGTCCATCAAGTTGACTAAGGCTGTAAAATTCACATGTAAGGGTGAAGTCAGTCTATTTATATTGCTCTGAAGCAGACACTGAAACAGATATTTGGCAACTGGCCAGTGTAGACAAGCAAACTAAAGACTGGAGGCCCTAGTATAAATTTCTCTTTTTCCTTCCCCCCACCACTGGAGATATGCAAATAGACCATCTTCAGTGATCACATTTAACCAGATAATTGCCATAGATCTATCTTGTCTAGTGCTCAGAAGATATAGTCTATGTACCTGACCGGAGATTTCCCCTTTGAGCCACTCAATCAACATACATTTATAAAGCACCTACTATATGCTATATGTTGTACTAGTTGTTTGGAACACAAAGTCAGAAGTAGAACGCGGCTTACATATGTGTGTATGTATGTATGTACAGTTAGGAGGTACAGTGGCTAGGATGCCAAGTCTGGGGTCAGGCGAGACCAGAATTCAAATCCAGCTTTAAATACTACCTTTGTGACTTTGAACAATTCACTTAGCCTCTCTTTATCTCAGTTTCCTCAACTGTAAAATGGGGATAATAACAGCACCTACCTCCCAGAGTTGGGAGGAGCAAATAAGATCATCTTTATACAGAAAATCTAGCACAGTCATTGCTGGCCACATAGCAGATGCTACATGAATACTAGCTGTTATTATTATGTATATACCTACAGATACAAAATAAATATAAGGCAGTTTTGTGAGCGAGGGAGCTATCACTTGTTATTATCAATAAAGCTTTTATGTAGAAAGTTACATTCAAATTGAAATTCAAAGTGAACCAAAATTTCTAACAGATATAGGCAAAGAGAGAGAGAATTCTAGGCATGGGTACAGCCAGTGCAGAAGCATGGTGATGGGAAATGAATATCATGTATGAAGAACAATCAGAAGGCCAGTTTGATTGGATCACACAGTGAGTGCAGAGGGTTATGGAGTAAGTCTGGAGGAGAAAGGTATAACAAAGTTGCCAAGGTAGCCAGGGTCCAGGTTGTCTGAGGGCTTGAAAAAGAAAATAGAGGATATCAGAGTGGATTAAAAGCCAGAATCTCACAATATGCTATCTCCATTAAATACATTTAAAGGAGAGACATTTGAAGGTAAAGGGCTAGAACAGAATATACTGTGCTTCAGTCAAAGTCAAATAACCAGGATAGTAATTATGATCTCAGACTAATGACAAAAAAGATGATCACAAAGAAACTTAGAAAGACTTCTATGAAGTGATGCAAAGTGAAGTGAGCAGAACCAGGAAACTGTTGAATACAGTGACAGCAATGATGTACAATGATAAACCATGAATGAATTAAATATTATCAGTGACACAAGGATCCAGGACAACTCCAAGACAGCCATGACAAAAAAGGCTTTCCACTTCTATAAAAGGACCTGAGAAATTTTGAATGCAGCTTGAAGCTTGCCATTCTTCACATTATTCCCTCCATTAATTTTTTTCTTTAGTGTAAGTGATGTGTGTCTTCTTTCACAGTATGATGAACATGGACATATATATTGAATGTGGAAGCATGTCCAATTATTGTCTGCCATCTTGGGGAAAGGGAAGAGGTGAGAGAGAGGGAAAGAATGTGGTTCAAAACATGTCAGAAAATGATTATTGCAAATTTTGCTGACGTAATCTGGAAGAAAAACATCAAAAAGACAATAGGAACTATTGGAGTTTATGGCGAAGGTTTGAAACAAGGTCAGATTTTTATTTTAAGATAGTCAACTCTGGCACTTGTGTGGAGGATAGAGTGGAGTGGGGAGAAATTTGAGGCAGAGAGATCAATTAGAAGGTTGTTGTAGAAGTGTAGGCAAGAAGCTAAGTGGTTGGTGGCCCTGTGAATACAGATAAGGAGGTTCTCTCAACTTAGTGAGATGTAATGTAAGGTAGATTTGCAAAATGGAGAGTGATAGTGATGAGAGTGACCATGTCACTGACTCCTTTGTAGAGAAATGCTTTTACCGGACAACTAATTTTAGTGAACTACTCATTTACTAAATGCTCTACTGTGTCCTGCCAAGGATTATCATTTTGCTCCTAGGGACAAGTGTATTTAGCAGTGGGCTCCAGCATACCATTATTGTGAACCCTGGGGCCCAGAACCATAAAATAAAAACTTGGCAATTTTTCAGGTACTCTTTGGTTATTCTTTTTGTGGGGGAGGGGACAAGGAGAAGGACGCTATTTAGATTTTATGAGCCATAAAGCAGTCAGGAGTGAACCTACAAGACAACAACAGAAGGCTCATAAAACAGAAGAAAAATTATTTTGGTAAGGAAAATATTTCCATTTTATATTTCCAAGAGGTCGACATAAACAATAGTGAGTTAAAAAATATTTTTTTTAAATTATGCACAATGTCACTTGCTAGTGTTGTGTTAATTAATGCAAATGCAGAACATTGCATCAGTTCCTTCTCAGAAACTTCCAATGTACATCTGTACTGTAAATATGTTACCGAATAACCCTAAGCCACTGTCAGAAGATTCTTTTCTCAACTGCTAAATCCTAGAAAATGATTGTCAGCACTCCAAGCATATTTTCGCATGCTCAAAGATATCGGCATTAGTTCTCAAGAGGTTCACTTCAAAGACGATGTTACGTTTACATGTTTGTGCCAGGTGGCATTCATTTCCTTTGACCCAATAGTAGGGAGCCCAAACGCAAAAGGCTGAAGTTTAATTTACCATAACATGGATTGAAGGCTGAATAGGAGTCCTGAGATGATCTAATTCATCCACCTCATTTTATAGGTGAGAAAACTGAGGCCTCGAGTGATTAGTGCCTTACGTAGTGTCATACAAGTGGTCAGATGTCAGTCCTTCCCTTCTGGCTCTCTCTATTATACCTCACCAGAGGGCAGAAGTTGTGGTGTTTTAGAAGAGGAAAGACAGGCAGAACAGCAAACATACTCTTTAGAGGAGCTGGCATGAGTGAGCCCTGTTTTCCTAAAAGAATGAGTTGGCAGCGATAGTTTCAAACAAGACAAGCGAGTGAATGTACAAGTCGTATAATACACTCCCCCATCCACCACCACCACCACCAACACCAGAACTACCATATTCCTCAGACAAAGTGGTTTTGAGCTACTGACAATAGCAACTCCATTGTTGAGGCCAAAGGAAAAATAGCCGGGCTTTCTTCTACAGGAATCTCAACCATCTTGCAATCACCATAGCCAGTTCTCCCTGGAATTGTCTGAGAGATCCGCACTATTTTCAAAATAGGATTTAAATTCAAGTACACACTTGTGAAACCTGAAGTTGCTTTATTTATTTATTTTTTTAATGACAAATGGGAGTAGGACCCATGTTGGGAGCTAGGCACTTAAGTTGCTGCCAGGGAAACACACCCCTGGGAGAAGACCCGACTAGGTCATCACGCCCAGTGTCCCTCCATCTGGCTAAGCAGAAGCAGGGATGTGTCTGGCTCTGCCACCTAATTAATAAGTGATTCTGGAGTTTGTTTGATGTTCAATCTTAATGAGTAAGAACAGTAAGCAAGACTTTTCCATTTAGACATATTAATGAATGTAATTTTGTTCCATTCTCCCTGAGAAGCAATTAGGATTTCATAGCACAGAAAAATGGTGGGAGACGCAAGGTATTCAAAGAAGCCAGGCTCCCCGCAGCAATTCACCTGAAGGAAAAGTATCCAGGCTCAGTTTCACACTAACACTATTGGGTGAGTACCTTGTCTTTACTTTATAATCCTATAGAGCCCAGAATAATGCTGTGTGCAGAAACTTTCAAAGATATTATTATCATTGTTTAATGACAATGAGTTTTGAAAACCAGATGAGGAGACAAGTGGGATCTGTAGTAAGACATGAAAATGACTTGAACCACTGTGGAGGCAGGGTGTAAAGAGGGAAGGGGGTTTGGGAAATATTGAATGAAAAAGAATTTATTAAGAGCTTACTGTGTGCCAAGAACTGTGCTAAATATTGGGGATGCAAAGACAAAAAGAAACAATCAAGACAACAAAAACCAGTTCTTCCCCTCAAGGAGCTCCCATTCTTCTACAAGGAACCACAGAATCGGTGCTGGCACTTCCATTATTTGTAAATAGGGCAAAAATTCACACCTCCCTCAATATCCCTTTTTAATGTGAACTTTAGGGACATGCATCATTTTCCCAAAAGGCTATTTCTTATTTCACAGAATCACTCCATCATGGAATCAGCTTCAAGGAACCTCAAAAACCTTCAAGCTTAACTCATCCCTGAACAAGTAATCTCTCTACAACATCTCCAAAGAAGGGATGTACTAGCCCTCACTTGAAAATATCCAGCAAACATACCAAGGCCAGTCAGTCCTCTTTTCAACAACTCTAATTATTCAGAAAGTTGGGGGGCAACTAAATGGTTCAGTGAATTGAAAAGAAAAGCAAAAAAACCCACTCATCCAACAACCAAAACCATTCTTTGCTTTCAAGAAGCTTAATTTAATGAGGGAGGAAATAGGCAAAGAAGTATTTATGAAGGAGATAGTCCAGCATATATTGTAGATAATCTGAGATGGGAGGCATTAATTAAGGAAGATTAGAGGAAGGCTTCTTGCAGAAGATAAGACTTTAGCTAAGATCAGAAAGAAGTTTGGAGGCAGAGACGGGAGGAAAAGAGTTTCAGATGTATAGGACAGCTACTGAAAATGCTCAGTGTTAGTGGGCAGCTGGGTGGCTCAGTGGATGGAGGGCCAGGTCTAGAGATGGGACATCCTGGGTTCAAATCTGGCCTCAGACACTTCCTCGCTGGGTAACCCTGGGCAAGTCACTTAATCTCCATTACCTAGGTCTTACTGCTCTTCTGCCTTGGAATCAAAGGTGAGGTGTTTTGTTTTTTTTAAAGTAGTTTATCCTGAAATCATGTTTATATCTCCTTCTGTACAACTTCATTCATGCAACAAACATAAAGAATCTACCATGTGTCAAGTACTGTCTAGGCACTAGATACATAAGTAAAAATCAAATCAATCACAATATTCATCTACTATTTGAAGGACTCTTACAGATTAAAGTTCTACCTGGTCCCAGAAGTCAGAACTAAGAATGGTGATTAGAAATTGAAGAAAGGAAGATTTAAGCATTGTGTCTGAGGAGGGGGGAATTAGAGGTATATGGAAGTGAAATGGGCTTTCAGTCAGTCAACAAATATTTATTGTGCCCACTATGTGCCAAGAATGGTACTAAGTGCTAGGGGTGCAAAAAGAGCCAGAAGAGAGATCCTGCCCTTAAGGAGTTCACAATCTCTAGAAGTCTTCAAGAGAAAGATGGGTGGCTACAGGTTTGGGGATGATGGCAAAGGGGATTCTCTTTCTGGAGTGGGTTGTGTTAATGACTTCTGAGGTCTCTTCCAATTCTGAGAATCTAAGATTCTGTATTATCTTGATTAGCAGTGAGTAAGCTCCTTTCTAACAGGAAAAAGTATGAAAGTCCTTTATACAAGGTTCAGAAATCACCTAGGAGATGAAGGGGCATAAAAATGAATCCCAAGTTGGCCTTAGCAACTGGGAGACAGATGACTGGTCGTTATCTTCTATTCAAGAATCCATTGAGGAGGCAGCTGGGTAGCTCAGTGGGTTGAGAGCCAGACCTAGAGATGGGAGGTCCTAGGTTCAAATATGGCCTCAGACACTTCCCAGCTGTGTGACCTTGGGCAAGCCACTTAACCTCCACTGTCTAGCCCTTACCACTATTCTCTCTTGGAATCAATACAAGTAAGGATTTAATTAAAAAAATAAAAAAAAATATGTTAATAGGCCCTCAGCCTTCTCATCTAACTTGTCCCCTTTTATATTTTGGTTCTTTGTCCTTTTGTTTTAGTTCTCATTCTTTCTACTCTTTTAACCATTTTAGGGGCTCTGTGAGAAGTGTCCCTTAGCTGACTTTGCCACTGAAGGTTAGACTAGTCACTTCCCTTCTTTGAAATTCAGTTTCCTTGTCTGTAAAATTAAGGGGAGGTCTAGATGACCTCTAAACTCCAAATTGATGATCATATGCTCCTACACTTTCTTCTAGAAATTTTAGACATGCATTATAAAGCCTATAGTAAAGGTATCCCTTCCACATCATGACTTTCCCTATCATGGTTTTGATGAATAGTGGGTCAGCATAAGAAATTAAATGGGAATTTTGGGGGAGTTTTGCAGAATTTGCAGATGATACATGAAATTTAGAAAGTCAGAAATGTGCATAAGATATATATTATACTATTATATAATAATAAGATATTTTTTTATTTTAATACAAAAATACTCAATTTCTTTTTTAAGGTTAAAATAAGTGAAAAGCCAAAGTTTTTGAAAAGAACATGAAAACCAGCAGACAACACACAAAGGCAAGAAAATCAAGAAATATCTTAACATTGACCTACATATAGCCAATGATCAAATTTCTTAATCTAAATTTTATAGTAAAATACTATAAACATTGCATAAGGGGAAAAAGGGAATAAAAAGCAATTCAGACTTCTTCTGTGATACAATGGGAAGGCCAAAAAATTTATGAAGATTTTCTAGATCTCAGGGCACCATACTCTCACCTCTGCAATGTGGAGGGGATACCTATATTTTTCTTTATAAGGGAACAGGTAAAATGCCAGATATCAGAGTCCATAGAACTACCTTGACCAATATCTGCCCATTTACAAATATTCTCTGCCCAAAGCACGAGATGTTTTCATTACAAATTGTTTAAAACAATTCAGGACTTTTTCTCTGACCTCTATAAAATAAAAAGACCTAATCCAAGTAGTAACGAATCTGCCTGTCTTCTAAATCATCCAAAAAAATCTATAATACCCTCTTGTGTCTATGTGTTGGCTCTGTTTAGATTCACTCAAAGACACCTTGACATCCAAATCTGTGCAACTCAGCTTGGCTTGATTATAATTAATTTTTCCTCCAATGGTTAATGCACATCTGATCTTGTCCCTATATGCAAATAGGCTAGTTGCAACATTAACAAATAAACATGATAAAAATGAGAGGAACATTAAAATCTGGTGATATGTATTTTACAAACAACCATTTAGGATAATCTGAGTCTCCTCTCTTCCTCTTCTCCTTCTCAGAGCAGGACATTTGTTTTTAATGATATAGATATTCTTTTCTTAGACTAGATTGATCAAAAATGGTTTCTTCCATAATAATCTTTCAAAAGCATGAGGAAGTTGGCTACAATAAATTTGCCAGCTCAGAAATGAGTAAAGAATTTAGTTCTTGTTGAAATAAGGAATCAAGGGATAATTCATTGCTCTCCAAATTTCATTGATGATATATTTGTATCAGTAAAAAATTTTGAGCACTCGCCAAATGAACATTTATTCTTTTGTAAGTTATATAGTGGAACCCTATGGTAGTGAATTATGTACATTATAAGATGTACAGAAAATGGGCATTTCAAAAGATGAGATATGATATTTAAGTTATTTTTATTTTCTTTATGATCGGTAGATACAATTTTGTTCTCACATTATAAAAGTATTATTTTAGTGAGATAAATAAGATTCAATATTTCTTTATTATTTTGAAAAATCCATTTATTTGTGCTGATAGATCAGGTAATTATGGATAATAATCACAGTTTTTGTAATTAAATCTTCAATTTATTTGATGTAGCTAAAAATAATAATAATAAAAGAGCTAACATTTCTGTAGCACTCATACTGTGCTAAGTAATTTATCATTTTTTATTTATTTGATTCTTACAACAACCCTGGTAGGTTCTATTATTATCACTATTTTTACAGTTTAGGAAACTGAGGCGAACAGGAATTAAGTGATTTGCCCAGGGTCACAGAACTAGGAAGTATATATGAGGCCATATCTGAATTCACCTCTTCCTGACTCCAGACCAGTGCTCTTATCCCCGTATCATCACCTAGTTGCTTAAGGCTAGCCAATAATATGATTTTTTTTTATTTTTTAGAAGAAATATTGCAAGGTACAAAATACAACCATTAAATAAGTCATAACAATCTATTAGCCCAATAATTTAAAGCAGGTCATGGAGGTTGGGGCAGGGTTCAGATATTTGTTGTATACAAGTTAAACAAAAAACAAAAAACAAAAAACTTCTAAGTTAAGAGACTACTTTCTTTACCAGGCCCCATGAGTGAAGGAGTCCCTGAGATCTCCCAGAAACAAATGGAGCAAAAAAAAAAATAGATGCTAAAGTTAAAAGGCATTTTTAAAAGATCTCTATAATAGGTCTAAGACTTCTCATCAATGTGTGATTAGGACTGGATCTCCACAAATTTACAAATGCTCCAATTTGTCTCTTTAAGATACTCCCCTTAATCATCATTACAGTTTTTCTGTGAGCAGGTTTTCCAGGTTCTCCATGTAGAGAGATGCCATCTCAGACACTCTATACACACGGCAGAAAGCCTCCTTTCCCACACACAGGTCACAACCAATCTGTGCCTCTTTATCCTGTGCCAATCAATCCCATACATGGCGGGGGGTTTGGGAAGCTGAACTCTTACAGGTCACTGCACTAGAGTACAAATTCACCCTTTAGGAAAGCACCTACTATAACAATGAACCGATCTAGGTAATAGAAAGTGGGTTTGTTGGGGGAGAGGGTTAATTTTCCAAATGGCACTGGTTTTGAGTATCCTAGACAATTAGGTTATAACATTTTTGAGTAAGCCCATGCCCAGTACAGAAGGGAGGAGTGGGAATGGTAGAGTCAGTTAATAATAGGGAAAGTCTAGGTTCTGGTGAATTTGAACCCTACAACTTGCTTTGAGGAGAAAATATAGGTCTTCCATCTTTCCATTCCCTGATGAATCATACAACACTTGGGCTCATGTTGCCTATAGGCTTCAATTTTCAAAACTGATCTAGCCCCATGCCTTCATTTTATAAACGAGGAAACTGAATCTGAAAGGTTAATTCTCTTGTCCAAGGTCATAATGGTAACATTGCAGAATCCAGGTCTTCCTACTCCAAATCTAATATTCTTTCAATTGTATCATATAGCCTCTCTAAAACTAAGCTATTTTAGAAGCTCCTGTAGTTTTAAAATTCATTAAAAATAAACTATTGGGAAATTCTCTATATCACTTAAATAACAAAAATAACAACAAATGACAAGACATTATCTCTGGTCTAAGAGACTCATTTTCAGTAGAAATGAAGACAATTAATTCTAATTCTTCACCCAGAGTCATAGAAAGTTAGAGCCAGAAGATTCATTGAGATCATAGAATTTGATGCCCTCCCCAGATACCCCCTGTTTCACAGTTATGGAACAGGAATTTCATATTTCTTTTGTGATGGAAAATATGCTCCCAATTCCCCCTATTTATCTCAAACCTAAATGTGTTATTGTAATCTGCATTAATTCCCTGCCAATATTTTAGCATTCAGAATTTGCATAATCATTGCCCATCAGATGAGTATTGATATAACTTTATAAATAAAATATACAAGGCCCACTAAATTCATCAATAAGGACTTAATCCCATATGAACTCAGCACAATGTGGGGGGAGTTTGTCCCTTTTTATATCCCTACCCTCCAAATACTGCATCTCACTTTATAAAAATAATCCAACATTTACAAGATTATGCTGGGGGAAAAACAGCATTGGTGAAAGCTGCCGTTTGTAATTGCAAAGTTAATTATCTTTCCTAAACCATCAGTTGTCACTTAGATAGACCAGATTCTTGCAGACTCTCCAGGGACCGACTTTATTTCATTCCTAATGGCTTGGGACCCACCATTTTGCTGTCTCTGAACATTTGGTCACTGAATGCACCATTTATGGAGTATTGTTTAATTAAGGACAAATTAAGAGAACTGTGCACAGAATTTAATTTCATAGACTCTGTAAATTCTTTTAAAGAGGATACTAACTATAGGCATGATAACTTTTCATTACCCATTGCTTCTATAAGGTATTGGCAATTTATTGTTCGTAACCGTTACGAGTTTTGTTTACTCTTCAGGGGATTGGGCTGGCACTGTATCATTTGTGCCCCCACAATAATTCTAGGACAGGATCTATCTTTCTGTTAACCTCTTCTGTTCTGGATCTCCCTATTTCCCCAGACTTGTGCTTTCAAAAGGAAGGCATATTTGTTTTGGGAAGACATGAGAAAAGGTGGAATCCAGAGGGAAAACAATGTTTAGCCAGAATGGAGGGCATTTCTTTTATTGTATACTTGGAGTTATTTATATCTTAAAGCAGAGGGTGCCATTTTCTAATTTCTCCAGCCCCTGTCACGAATATTGATTAGTGCTAAAGATCCAAAGCATTACAAAAAGTTACTGATAGCAACTGAGTATAAACTGTGGCTGAAGCCATCCAGTTATAGGGAACCTCCACTGGACAGTGCTGGCAGTTATATGTGTTTTTAGGAGCTCATACTTAATTTCTCTTCCTGTCTTTCACTCCCATTCAACCCCCACTCCTGTGGGGTATTGACATGATATGTGCAGCAAAAGCTTATTAGCTACTAAGAATTTAAAGAAAAGCAGAGGCTGGAGTCAATCTCAGAGTCAGAGAAAAAAATATGCACATATCCCTCAGAAGACAGAGTGCAACAATTGGAGTAAATTATTGCATCACCTTGTTGTTCAGTGTGCTATTGAATGCTCGAAGCCTCACCTGAGATCATGTTTTCCCTCATCCATTCTTGATTCTTATTCATTTCCATCCTTTCTATATTCTATTGTTTACCTAAACTGGCCTTCTTAATGTTCTTTCTGCAAATAACTCCATCTCCAGCTTCTATTACTTTGGACTGACTGTTGTCCTGTTGTCCCCTCATACCTGAAATGTTCTCTCCTCCCTTCCATCTCAAGCATTCAGTACCACACTGAATGACAAGTTGATGAGTTAATCACCTGAAATCAGAAAATAATTTAATGAAGTCAAGAAGTTCAAAGATTAAGACCTGGAAGGTATGTTGGAGATCACCTAGTTCAACTCCATTAATTTCATAGATAAAGAAGTTGAGGACAGGAAAAGTTAAGAGACTTGCCACAAAACACACAGGAAATATCAGAATAAGGGTATATACCTAAGATTGATGAAAAATAAAGCTTTGTTTCCATCGAATGTCAAGAATTATGTATATCGAGGGATTTTACATTATGTGAACATGGGCATGGGAGCATCTTGTCAAAGGTGAACCTTTTATGTTGTCTGTTCTATTATGTCATATTGGTTTATTGTAGTCAACATATGAAATATTGAGGGATCTTGAATTCTCTCTATCTTTTAAACAATGGTATGGCAGTGAAGATGTCTTTTGAGAAAATTATATGCAATAATCCATCTATTTTCTTCTCCTATTTCTACCAAATATACCCTTAGGACTTTAGGGACACAAGAAAATAGGCAAATATGTTGGCAGTTATCTATGTCCTACCAGTTTCCTTTGACGAATACTAATTCTGATTTTTTTCTATTTATTTGGGACCTCCCATATTTTAAATTATTGTCTCTAGTCAGATTATTCCCACCTACATATGAATGTGTACATATGTATATATACATAAACATATATGTGTGTGTGTGTGTGTGAGTTACAGATGTTTGTTCATCCATTCACCCATCCATCCATCTATCTATCTATCCATCTAGTCTTGGGTTTCAGTATTGCATCATCTTCCTATTGGATATTTCAAATGGAATGTCTCATTCTCTTTTCTTTTGAACCTGTTCTATTTCTATATTGTCATCTGTTGATTCCTGTCATTCCAATCGCCCAGGCCACATCCACAGAGTTATCTACTCCTCGCTTTTCCTCATTCTACACTTTCAGACAAGTTTTCAACATTGTCTAATCTTTCTCCATGTCTCAGGTCTCTGTTTCCTTCTCTTTATTCAAATAGCTACTATCCTAGTTCTAATCCAACTCACCCCTAGCTTGGACCATTACAATAGCCTTCTAATTGTTCTCTCTGCCATGACTCTCTTTTATCAAACTTCCATGTGGAATTTAATGGAATTTTCCTAAAGCACAAATCTGAACATGTTACGCCCCTATTCAAGAAATTCCTGTGTTTCTTGATCACCTGGACCATCAAATACAAACTCATTTGATTGGCACACAAAGTCCTTCACAACTTGGTTCTAAAATACCTTTTCAGTTTTATTGAACATTTTTCTCCCCCATACACTGTATGAGGGGAGAAAAACTAACCTTCTTGTTGTTTTTCACATATGATATTTTATGATACTAAATCCCCATGTCCATGCATTTGTACTGGATTGCCCTCTTTACCTACAATTCTAATAACATCTAGTTTCAATCAGGAAAGGCCTCATAGAGAAAGTAATGTTTGAGCTGAGTATTAGAAAGCTGGAAAGAGATTAAGTGACTTGCCTGAGATGACATAACTAGTAAATATCTGAAACAGGAATTAGACTGAGGTCTTCCTGATATCAAGTCTAACATTCAATCCACTGCATTATCTAGCTCTTTCTAGAGAAACAGAGAAGTAAGAAATAAAGCAAAGTGGAAGAATTAGTAAGGGAGAATGTTCCAGTTCCTCTTTTGGAAGTGTTCATTTCCATTACCCCATTTCCAAAGAGTTATAAATCATTGATGAGCCATCTTGCTTCCTGGCATTCACACCACCAAATTTCTCCTCCTACTCCACTTTTTTTTGTCTTAGCCCTCTTCCTTTCAAATTTCTATCTGCTGATGGATAGCAATGAGTGAAAGGGAAGGATAGAGAAGGGGAGAAAGGAGAGAGAGAGATAGAGAGAAACAGAGACAGATAGACATAGACAAAGACAGACAGACAGACAGAAAGGAGTATATTTCATTTGAGGAGTGTTGATCAAGTCACTCCCCAATACATTTTCTCCCTTCCAAAAAATCTACAAAAAATCTATTACAATCTAATAGTCCTTAAAAGCCCTGCTTATAAATAGAACACAAATGTAATCGAGTATATGTGTTATATAACATTAAAACTTTAACATATGCAGTATTTATGTCAGGGCACATAACATCCAACTTAACATCTGTGCATTTAAGATTCTGACCAAGATTTCACATACATCTTGCCTACACTTTTAATTTAATTTAATTTACTCTTTCAAAAATAAGACAAACAGGAGGGGAAAATAGCATCCAAAATAGCTTTGGCTAAATTACTCACCATAATGCGCCTGCGTAACAAACATACAGGCACACACAAACTCTAATGTGAAATGCAGCCAAGACCAAAGAACTCTTATAGCATCAATATCAACTGTGACCTTAACTCTAAGCCTGTCTCAGAACAAGGGCCCTCCTTTACTTTGGACTTACACTGTGAAATCTATAATGTATGTGACTTTTAAAAATGATAGCATCTTTTACTCATTGTAAAAGTTTGGTGCCTAAGATTCCTTTTCCTCTTCCTCAAGGGAGAAAAACAAAGTACCAGAAAATCCTGTTTTATTTTAAAATATTTATTTTATTTATCTATATGTGTCTATTTTATTTTTTTAAAAAAAACATTTGAATGCTTAGAGTATGCATTTGAATTTTTATATGTTGAATATTCTTGAAAAAGATAGGGAATAAAATCCCTAAAAAGTTAAGTTTCAATGTAGCCAATATTCTATTTTCCTTTTTTAAAATTCTTATCTTCCACATTAGAATCACTACTTACTATTGGTTCCAAAGTAGAAGAGTATTAAGGGACAGGCAAATGGGGTCAAGTGACTTGCCCAGAAACACATAGCTAGGAACTGTCCGAAGCCAGATTTGAACCTAGAACCTCCCATCTTTAGGCCAAGTTCTCTATGCATTAAGCCACCTCACTGTCACCAGGCAATATTCTATTTGTTTTTAATATACCATAGCATATTCCTATCTACCCCAATCTGGAAGATCAGCAAAGTAAATTCTTTAGAAATGGTTGTATTCCATTGTTCACAGTCCATTACAAGAATATTAATATTAAAAAGAAGAGTTATTATTTTGGAAAAAAGACTTGAGTAGCAAAGAACATTATGCAACTGAGCAAAATGCAATCCAGTTCTGGACCCAGACTATGCTCCATTTATAGTGTCTGGTCAAGATAAATCTACTGATGGAATAGCTCAATGGGATGTCCATCCTATGACATATCACAATCTCTACAGTAGGTATTCTTTAGTGTTTTTTCCTTCCCACATAGATTATTAAGTTAAGTCCTGTCAGTGATTATGTTTCACATATTGTAGACTTTACAGTGTTCTGGACCTTGAAGGAATCAATGCAATGTTACCTACAAATAGGAGCTTTTGTACAACATCTTATCACTACAGAATCCTTTCTCCTCTTGAATTCTGAAATCTTTTCGAGGACAGTCATGAACATTCTTGGTGATTGCATAGCTCCCTGTTATATGCCATGCTTGATTGTTAACAATCAAAAATTCATATAAGGTATCTATTACTGTATTTTTTTAGGAAACCTCACATGATTTTACATTTCTGAGATACACGTTGTCAGAAGAGAACCATTAAGGTCACCATGTAATATCATTTATGAAAGTCTGACAGCTCCCTTGTCATGCCTTCATCAAGGATGCCTTCAAAACATGTGTAGCTTACTTTCATGCAATTTTTATAGAGATAAAAAGTGGGAATATAGGCCAGGAGTTTTCTCTCATCTTCTAGGCATTTAAAATATTCTCTCCTTTAACATCTTTATCCTTTTGTGGTTCAATCATTGCTGTTCTGTTCACTTCTTTGTGACCTTATTTTGAATTTTTGTGGCAATGATACTAGAGAGGTTTGCCATTTCCTTCTCTAATCTTCACTCTTAACAATCCATTAAATTTATTATGCAGATCCATTTGATATAGAGATCAGTAACCAATTCTGTCGATTCTACTAGGGTACAATCATTTTTATTTTTTCTATGATGTTTTCCATTTCTATCATGTCCTGCACTTCCGAACTCTCTCTATTTTTTTAAACCCTTACCTTCCATCTTAGAATCACTACTATGTATTGGTTCCAAGGCAGAAGAGCAGTAAGGGCTATCCAATAGGGGTCAAGTGACTTGCTTAGGGTCACACAGATAGGAAGTGTCTGAGGACAGATTTGAATCTAGGACCTCCCATCTCTAAGCCTGGCTCTCAATCCACTGAGCTACCCAGCTGCTCCCCTCTCAACTCTCTTATTTAAAAAAAAAGTATTTCTGGGATCTAGGAGTATGTCCCCTTCTATACTATAAAGCTCTAGCAAAGGCAGAGAACAATTAGCAAAGTGTATACTATCTTTAGGCAATTAGTATTTGAGTTTTATCATTTTTTTTCAAGACCGCTAAAGGTCATTTATTTCTTGGGATGATAGCATGTGCAACTTGCCAAGTGGGACTCTGCTTGGTTTTCCTTCTGTCATCTCTACAGTGAAACACAGAGCTAGTAAAGCTTAAAACATCTTTGGAATGGGGTGATCCTTTGTTTTCAAGAGGTTTGGGAGAAGGGACACTTCAATATATCCTGTTGTCTCTCTTTCCCACACTACTACCTGTCAAGTGATCTTTCTTCTCTCCTCACAGTTCTTATAACATTTAGAATTTCCTCTTCATCCTTCCCATTTCAGAACCATAATCAATCAGTTCTTCCATTGCTCCCAAAAAGGATGCTTCAACCTAATCCTCCATGGCATCACTCGCCATCCCTGTAACTCTCCAAAACAAAATCTTCCTCCCTGGCCACCTGTCTCCTCTATATGTAGTCTCTCTCGATTAAAATGTAAGCTGCCTCCTAACTAAGGTCAGGGACTATATTTGCTGCCATATTTATAATTCTCAGGCTATATAGTTCAGTGCCAAGCACACAGTTAGGCTTTCAAAATGCATTTTCATTCATACATTCATTCACTTGCCCTTATATCACTCTCCACCATAGTTATTTGTGTGCTTGTTCTCACCCTGCATCCAATTAAATGATGAGATCTTTGAAAGCAAGGCCTATGTTGGCTCAATCTTCCTATCTCCAAGACTTAGCCCAGATCTTTCTGCACATTGGTGCTTTAATAAACATTTATTGAATTAAACATTTTGGGATGCTTTAGGTGAAAAACTCATTTTTAAAGAACACATATGCATCCTCAGTCTTGCAGCCAGACAAAGGGGTCTGTCTTCCCATCTTAGCGACATAGGAGTTGCTAAGAAAAGCCGTAGGCAAAACTGCCAAAAGTATTCAGGAAGGATTATATGCATTGGGTGAGGGAGGGGGAAGAGATGGAGGAAAGCAATAGATGGGGAAATGAGAGGGAAAAGAATAGAAGGCTTAGAAACAAAATGCCATCTGAATCAGAGCTAACATATTGCTCACCCAACACCAAAATGCTATAGAAATTATACAACATCCAAAACCTGTCAAATGAGATTTAGCAACACAGTTCAGAAGTTATCCCCCATTGGGTAACTGTCTATAATCCTGCCACAAACCCCTTAAGTGTTCATGTGAGGCATTCCATATGCTAAGGGCAGCATATCATTTCAGAGCTGTCAGCTTTAATTTCAATTTTATTAATTTTCCCATAAGCCTTCAGACATGTATTTCAGAGGATATATATCATGGAGATCGTAAATGCACACAAGGAAGCACTGTATAGTTATGGTTTAGGCAACAGGTTTGAAATGAATAGGAATCGCCAAGAGACTATGGAAAGAATATTTGAATGTTTACATGGTAAGGTATGGTGGCAGTAACTAGCCCATCAGCAGATGGGCAGGTCCTATCTGAAAAAAGTGTCTAAATATATAGTCTTAGGGGATATTTTGTAAAAAACTAATTAAAAGGAACATTTATTGGGTTCAAGAAGACTTAGGGGAGTAATACATTCAATTTTTGGTTTTAATTTTATTATTCATTAGTTCTTTGTTCATTTAACCCCCCAAAAATAGAATTTGAGACTCATGGATGTTAATTGACTTACCTGTTTCCATCAAGGTAGTTAGTGGCAGAGTAAGAACCTGGATCAAAAACCAAAAAATGCTTAATTCTCAATTGGAATATTGAAGGGCAATCTGTGTGGTCGGTGGAATTTTTTTTGATAATTTAAAAAGAAAAAGGAATTTTGCATTTTCTCATTTGTTCTTGGTCAAGAGAAATGGAATTAGAAGTTAAGTGATTGCATAGGGATGCAAGCAGAACACCTTTCTATAAAGGCAAGAAGTTTTCAGACCCAGCCTGGGATTATAAAGTGGATCAATAAACTTAATCCGCATTATCTATAGGAGTGATTCTCTTATTGTTGTGGGATGTGTTCTAGGAATATAGTAGTAGACTGTTCTCTTTTGAGTCCACAATAAAAGCTTCCATCAAATGCTGAGGAATCCTAACCAATTGGAATAGGTCATATATGTGAAGTACTACCCTTTTTCAGAATATGGAGATTAGAAATCTCCTTGACTATCTTTCCAATCCCATTTGCAGTTAATTCTCCATCCATTTGCATCCATTCTCCAAGGCACTTTTCTCAATAACAGTTGAAATTTTTGTGAAAGAGGACCTAAAAGTGGAGCAATCATGATGGATCCCAGAATTCCCAGGCCCTTGCCTTGACTATCAGTCAAGACCAGGAACTAGGTATCTACTCTTAGTTACACACACACACACACACACACACACACACACACACACACACACACTCCTCTTCTTTCTCAAGGATTAATGATTAAAACCAACCTTTCCTTTCCTACAGTGAAAGGAAGACAAACCATTGTCTGATGGATCCATTCAGAAAGTTTTAGGCTGAAAAGAGTTGAAATATTTTCTCTTTGACTACCATTCCTGTTTCCCTCATACCCATCCATTCATGTCAGCTCCATGACTCTGGTGACTCTATGTCTCTCTTTTCAACATTTCTATTGTACTCACTGCAGTTCCTATTCTATTGTTAGTAAAGTACCAGCCATACCAGATCTATGACCTGCAAATTACTTTATATATTCATTATCTACTGCACAGGCTACCATTTTCCACAATTCAAGTAGAATGTAAACTCCTCAAGGAACAGGCACAGATTTGTGTGTAAGTGTGTGATTTTTTTTCCTTATAAACCCAGTCCCTACCACAATGCTTTGCCAGAGGATAAATGATTCTTGAATTGAATAGATTTAAATTTTCTATACTTTACCTATTCGTTTGTCCTGATGCAGGATTTCTGAATTCGTATCTGCTTTTTTTTTCTGCCTTCTATGTCAAATGTAGACAATCCTCATAAATGATCTGGTGGCAAGAATAAGGAACAAAAGAGAGAGAAGATGACGAAATGATAGAAATGACGAAAGAAGGAAGATGGAGATTGGGATGTCACAGACCTCAGAATCTAGTAGAGTCAAAAAATACTGAGGACTAGGAATGCCTGAATGGCTCTTTACCTGAAGTTGAGGTTCAGTGGTAAATGTATGTTTCAAAAAAGAAGCAAAAGCAGAAACCTTGGTATTGAGGGCAAGGTCTCCTGGATGAGGTCAAAGATGAGTTGAAGTCACAACAATAATGAGCATTGTCAGCAATAATTGGTTTACCCAAAGTCACACGATCAAAGTTATACAATCAAAGAGCCCCTAAACCTCCATTTCAATGTCCTCATCCACCAAAGGAGAGGATTGGACAAGTAGATGACTTTTAAGGTCTCTTCCAGCTCTAAGTTTTTGATAGTATGAACAAATGCTTCATGAATTAATGAGTGTCACTTAGAAGATCATTAGAAATTTTCACAACTTGAATCTGCCTATTTAAGTGTAACAGCTGATTATTATGAACTAAAAGAGTTTGTGGGAATCCAGTCCCTCAGGACTAATGAGAGATAAACCCACTCATTTAGTAAAATATCATCCTAAACTTTTATACATGCCTCAAAGGAACCCTCAAATGTAATTTCTTAGCAAACATGCTTATTTTCAAATAATATTTTACCTGTAGCAACAGATTAAAACCTCTATTTTTAAGCACTCACATTTATGTGGCATTTTTAAGTTTGCAAAATACTTTTCTCACAGAACCCCCATGAGGTAAGCTGTGAAACTATTGTTATATTTATATATGATGTAATGCCTACTATATGCCAGGCACTGTGCTAAGTGTTTTACAAATATCACTTCATTTGATCTTTATGAGAGACGGGTGCTATTTCTTTTTACAGTGAAGGAAATAGAAGAAAACAGGTTAATGATTTGTCCAGGGTCACACATTTGAGGTGAATTTGAATTCAAGACTTCTTGATTTCAGGCTTACCATGACAAATCCACTACCTCATATATGAGGAGGTTAAAGGATTTGCTTTTTATGAAAGAAATGAGTGAAAAAGCATTTATTGAACATATACTAGGTGGGAGGCACTGGGTTAAGCACTGACGACTCAAATAGAAAAGCAAAATCATCTCTTTCTTTAAGGAAGTCACATTCTAGTTAGGTGAGACATCACATGTAGGAAGACTCCACTGCTCCGTGAATGGAAAGAATCAAAAGTTTTAAGGAAAGGGGCAGTTGGATGGCTCTGTGGGCAGAGAACCAAACCTGGATATGGGAGATCCTGGATTCAAATCTGGCCTCAGGCATTTCCTGGCCGTTTGACCTTGAGTAAGTCACTTAAACCCAATTGCCTAGCCCTTACTACTCTTCTGCCTTGGAACTGGTACTTATTATTGATGCTAAAAAAGAGGGTAAGGCTTTTTAAAAGTCTTAAGAATATGCTGAAAGGATCAACGATAAGACCTAGGATATGCTTAGGGTAAATCAGGAAATAAATGGGAAGGTACAGGTCACTAGGGGTACATCAGCAAAATAAATGGTAAGGCCCACAAGACCTTAAAGCACAATGGCAAAGCAAAGAATAATTTACCCAGAAAAATTCACCAGAAGGATCATTGTTGACTTCTATGGTCATCCAGGTAGCCACTTCTGCTTAGCAAGAGGAGGAAGTCTGGAGGGCCCAGACTATATTCATTAGAAAGTAGAATGGGCCAGAGAGGGTGAGTATAAGAGGAACTTTATATCCTCTCCACTAGGCCTCCATCCTCTGTACCCTCTATCCAGTAGGCCTTTGTCAATAGTAAGAACTCAATATACTGAATTAATGAAATAAGTGCAAAATGAGGAAAGAATAGCTAGGAAATGATTCATGGGTTTTAGCACCCTCCATGTTCAATAGGAGATAAAGATGCCATCTTGGAGTTTATAATGGGAAATTTTCTGAAAATAAACATGGTATAGTAGAAAGAATGGTGGACTTGAGGCCAGAGGATCTAGATTAAAATCTCTTCTCTGTCATTTTCCATATGACTTGGGACAAGTCAGGTAATCTAAGACTCAGTTTCCTCATCTTAAAATGAAAAGATTAGATTTGATGGCTTCTCAAGTCTCTTCCTGCACTAAGTGTATATATATATATACATACATATATATACACAAACACACATATGCTCCTCTTATGAAATCTGAGCATTTGTAAAGTAGATGTTTGGTTCAGATTATAATACTGTTATTAAATATTGATTTTGGAGGCAATTTTCTCATTTTTATTGGACTAATTCTATAATGCATTGATTCACTTAATATATATTTATTAAATACGCAAAAAATTGTGCTGGGTGTTCTCAGTAGGTGATTAGAACTGACTGTGTGATTATATTCATACAAGGAACTCCAAGATCAGGACATTCCCTCTATCATTCAAAGTGTGTGTCTTCTCTGTAATTTATAAGCTTCCAGAGTTGCCAAGATCATTGAAAGATGAAGGGACTCATCTTTCCTTTAAAGGTAACATTATCAGAATGTGTGCAAGGCAAAATTTGATTCCAGGTTATTCTGACTCTGAGGACAGTTTTCTACTTATGATACCAGAGACAAAACCAAAATGGTTCTACCTTCGAGGGACTATGCATTTTGTTGGGGTGAGGATTGTACTATGTTTCCAGAAAAGTAAAAAAAAAAAATTAGCAGGAGAGGGCACATGCTATGTACTGAGAACAGAGGGAAACATCAAGGATTCTGACAGTATTTAGCAATGGGCCAGCATCAGAGGAAAAGGCGAATTCTGAAAGGTGTTGATGAAGAGGGAACACAGAGGCAAAGGGGGACATTGTAGAAGGAGGACAAAAACACTGGTAAAAATGAAAAGAGGCTGCTGACACAATGCCAGTCTCATAGAACTGCTCCTGGGTCATTTTACAGGCAGAGAAGTAGATGAATACAACTAATTCCTCCGTTGCCAAGACCAAGAGATTTCTTTGAGCTCTATGAGCAGGAGGGAACAACCAATGCTTTTCCAGCAGAGCAGTCAGGCTCACACCTTAGGCAGCTTGTTTGGCCAGCTGAGTAGAAAATGTATGAGGGAGGTAGAAAGACTAGTGTCAGGATGACCATGAGGAAAATCTCACAAGTCAAAGGGCATGAGAGTCTGAAATAGGATGATGGTCATGTAAGTGAAAAAGAAAGAGATATAAGAAATATTGTGCAAGTGATCATGTCACCATTCAATAACTAATATATCAGGTAGGTGATGCAATAAGTGGCATTCTGTTCTAGAAGTCAGCATGTCTTAGAGTCCAGATATGGCCTTAGACACTTCCTAGTTGTGTGTCCCTGGGCAAGTCATTTGAATCCCATTGCCTAGCCCTTACTACTATTTGCCTTAGAATCAGAGAGAGACAGAGAGAGAAGGAGAGAGACAGAGAGAGAGAGACAGAGAGAGAAGAAAAGAGAGAGAGAAGGAGAGACAGAGAGAGAAAGAAGGAGAGACAGAGAGAGACAGAGAGAGAGACAGAGAGAGAGAGAGAGACAAAGAGAAGGAAGAAATAAAGATTGGCTCCAAAGTTATGGGCTTAGTGAATGGAATCCTCAGAAGAAATAGTTGAATTTGTAGGAAAGACAGGTTTGGATGGAAGAGTGGGGAAAGCAAACATGATGAGTTTAGAACACTTTGGGTTGAGCTGCCCAGCAGGGAGTTTGCAATGAAGGACTTGAAATTTAGACAAAGATTAGAGTTGAAGATTTAGATTTAGAAATTCCATGTACATGTGTACATGTAGAGATGCTAATTGAAACCTTGGGAGTAGATGAGGTGAGCAAGAGACCAAGTAGGCAGAGGAAGGAGAGAAGAAATGGAATCCTAATCAAGAGTGAGTGGATCCTCCTTTAATTAAAGTTTCAAGCAAAGATTGGATGACCATTGATCTGTATGTCTAGAGAAAATCCTTATTCAGGTTTAGGTTAGATTTGATCATCTCCAAAGTCCTTCAAGAGCTCTGAAATTTTCTTATTTTGCAGCAAATAAAATATACTAGCTCTTATTCCTCTCTGCATTGGCCTAAATATTTTCCTTACCCTTTCCCTTCATAGGACAGGAACGAGAAGTATGGTTTCATTGCTATAGGGAACATCATCCCCCAATTCAAGGTGGTACTTTTCCCTGCAATTTCTAATCTTAGAGTTGTCTAGTGTAAGGATAAGTGACTAGGCCAGAATCACATGGTCAGTATGATAAAAGCCATGATTGGAACTCAGATCTTTACTTTCTAAGTTCTAAAGTTTTTACACATGTGTACACACACACACTCCGCCAAGGATGGTCCCAAGCCCGGCTGAAAAAGGAGGAGGGTTGGGCGCGAGGCTAGCAACCTCACCCCGTAAAAAATCTCATTTGCTATAGAAACTGCCACCTCATTAAACCAACAAAACCAACGATCGCCTAGTCTGGAAGATTGCTCTCCAACAGAGTCCACGACGCGTGCTGGCAAAAGCCAACAAACTCCAGGCCTACGTCAAATCTTGAACATCAGATGGCCTGGAAAGATCTCCAATACCAGACTCTGGGAAAGAACAATTCAGTATCCCATCAGTCAGGACGCTATGAAAAAAAATATGGAACCCACCAGGGAGGAGGAAAGTCGGAAGGCCAAAACAGACCTGGCAAAGATATGTCCAGTTGGGGGAAGTTGCCCAGAACAGAGTCCATTGGTGTGAGATGGTTGCGGCCCTGGGAGTCAATAGGAATAATACAATAATAATAAGTACACACACACACACACACACACACACACACACACAAACACACACCCTTACACACATACAGAGGTTTTGGGGATGTCAGGAGTGATATAAACATTCCATAGTGAAGAACTGTGGGAGGAAAAACACAGAAGAAAAACAATTGCTTGAACACATGGGCTGATGGGGATAGATGGGGATATTATTGGGGATGTAGACATTAAATGATAGCTCTAATCCAACTATCAATAATATGGAATTAGGTCTTGATCAGTGATACATGTAAAACCCAGTGGAATTGTGCGTTGGCTAAGGGGGGGTAGCTTGGATTGGGGGAGAGGGAAAGAACATGAAATATGTAACTAGGAGAAAATATTCAAAACAAAAATAAAAAATAGAAAAAATAAACATTCCATTGTGCCTACTATGTGCCAGATTCTTTTACAAATATCTTCTTTGACCACACCTGACACTCCTTATGTTTTTTTCCTGTCAAAACAAATCCGAATGAATCATGGCTTGTTTCTAAGAACAGAAACTTAACTCCTAGATATTAATGAAGCAACCACTGAAGTAACATTACAGTAGCATCTTATTTATTACTTTAATCATCACTCATCGGTTGACATCAAAGCATCGTCTACTACGGACACAGCCTTGTGCGAAGTATTTGAACTCATCAAGGAAGACTTGTGCTTTTCCTGCAGGGAACATATATTCTAAGACAGAACCCCTACACATATACACACACAGCAGAATCAGAAGGAGAGCAAAAGCCAGCCAGTTTGCAAGGGAATGATTGGTAAGATGCGATTTGCTCAGTGTGAGTACTTCTTGCACTGTGGCCATACCCATGCATAAGTGCTCCCGAATTTCTGAGATGTCCTGTGCTTCCTGATTAATCAAAGCAGAGCTCCTGGAGTCTGAACGCACATTGAAGCATTCCATTCCTCACTTCATTTCCTCCATGAATTTTTCTCTAGTGTAAGTGATATGTGTCTTCTTTCACTACATGATGAGCATGGTAATATGTATCATATGATAATACATGTACAACCTCTATCATCTTACCTGCTATCTTAGGGAGAGAGAGGGAGAGAACATAAATCATACAATGTCTGAAAATTAGTATTAAAAGTTGTATCATCATGTAAAAAAAAACACAGAGCTCAGCTACCATCTCCTACTCAGGCTCTTTCCAGATCTCTCTCCCACCCCTATTAGCCTTACCTTTTATTATTTTTATATAAACATGCATTATATTTATATTTTATATAAACTTAAAATATACATTTACATATAAATCAAATACTTTGAATTTGTTTTCTTGGGTACATGCTGCAGCTCCCTGCTCTTCCCCAAGTAGAATGTAAGCTCCTTGAAGACAGGGCCTTTATTTTTAGGTTTATTTTGGTCTTTTTACCCCTACTAGACAATGTTCATGGAATTGAGTTGGATTGAATTTATATTGTAATCCCTTCAGGAGTTTCCGAGGTCAAAATGACTCATTGCCTGGAGGCCAACCTCTGGTTATAGCCTTTGAGGAACTTTAATCATCTCTAAACATAAGTATGATGGTAAATTTTCAGAACTAGATAGATAGTGCGGGGTGGGGAGCGATGGTTGTATGTAGATATGGATATATAGATTCATCTTTGACACATTTTTCAGTTTAATCTGCACTATTTACATTTTGTCTATCACTTTCTTATTTCTAGACAATCAACAACAATTTATCAAGCCCTGATTTATAGCATTTGCCAGTTTCTGAGGTTTAAATGCTCAAACTGAAAAATTAACAACCAATTCTAGCTAGCCAGCTGAAGTTTATTCCAGCAAAGTCCTACCTCTATGGCATAACATGGCATAATGTCAGCCAGGTGAAATAATGAATAGATTGCTAACCTGTGAGTTAAGAAGGCTTCCCTTCAGATCCCTGGGCAAGTCACTTAATTTCTCTGTTTCAATTTCATCATCTGTAAAATGGAGATAATAATAACCCCAGCTCATAGGACTGTTCAGAAGATCAAATGAGATAATAAATACAAAAGCACTTTGTAAACTTTTGAATGATGTATAGATGTTAGATATTATTATTATTGTCCAAATAGAACCTATTTGGAGATGATAAATAATATGCCACTGGTAATTCTATTGTCAAGCGTCAGAGAAGGAAGAGTGAAATATGTAAATAAAATTTAGCTGTGGTAATGGCACACACATTAACAGTAATTCATGTTTCCATAACACATTAAGGTTTATTATAAAGCATTTTTCTCCCAACGGTCCTATGAGGCAGGTAGGGCAAGTACTATTATCTCCATTTTAAAGATGAGGTAAGTAAGACACAGAATTGTCAAGTGACTTTATGGCTCCACTTCTACAGAATAACAGGACTAGACTTTGAACCTTAATCTACTGACTTTAAAAACAAGTCTTCTGTTGTTCTTTCTGGATGTTTCTGAATACACCAGCATCAGTTACAGCAGTCAGAACATGTGCTGCCTTATGATAATTTTGTTAGCCTCTTGGTCATCCAACATGGAACCAAATGTTTGATGAAAGGACCATTTGCTTAAGAAATAATTGCCGGTGTGGTTGCCTCATAGTCAGATGTTCCTTGCTTGAGTTCCGGCCATATTCCATAAAGGATGCAGGCTGTGGGTGGAGAGAACAATATAATATATGCTTCCCACCTGTCCTCTGTTGAGCCCACTTGGAATCCTTGTTCTCCATTCTGCCATATTCTGAAGTGAAGAAAGAGAGCAGGAGGGGCATATGGGATGGGAATCAAAGTCGGCAAAGTCCAAGGTGACAGAAGGGGAAGGAAGGTAAGAAGAAGCAGAGGGACTTTTCCCTTGGTGCTCCTGGGGGTGGGTAGTGATAGGGAACAACCGCTTCTATCAGAAATTTCAATCCTAATAACTACAATTTGTGTAACATTTTAACTATACTTTTTTGCTTTGCTTTGCTTTTACTATCTTCATGGGTCTTCAAAACAATCTTTGTGAAGTAGGTGTGATTATTTCCCCTTTAATAATGATGATGGAGGTGGCAACAATGATGATGATGATGATGACAGCACTTTAAGTTTTTTGAACCACTGTACATATTATCTCACTTGATTTTCCCAACAACTTTCTGAGATAGGTGCTATTATTATTTTGACTTAATAGTTAAGGAAACTGAGGTTGAGATGGGTTGTGACTTGCCTAGGGGCACATAGCTAAGTTTGAAGCAGGATTTGAACTCATCTTCAGTCTAGCACTCTATTTGCTATACTACCTTAGCTGCCAGTAGAGTATTAGATGACTTGAATGAGAACAGTGAGTCTGAGACACTTTAAATAACTTGCTCAGTCATAAGCATCCAAGGCAGGATTTGAACCTCAATCTTCCTGTGTCTTCAGACCAGAAAACAAATTTACAATACAGTGGATAGTGTACCAGATTCAGAAAGACATTCTTCCTGAATTTAAATCTGGCCTCACACCTTAACTAGCTGTGTGTCCCCAGGCAAGTCACTTACCCTGTTTTCCTCAGTTTCCTCATATGTAAAATGAGCTGCAGAAAGAAATAGCAAACTACTCCAGTATTCTTTTTTTTGCCAAGTATCCATTTTGCCAAGAAAATCCCAAGTGGTGTCACAAAGAATTGGACACGACTGAATAACAACAGCACTATACTGTCTCTCAAGAAATGGAAAACAAAAGAAAAAGCTTGAAAGCTAAATTGCACCCCGAACCATGGGTTTGCATCTTGCCTAACAGCCTTAAAATTCTGGGAAACATTAGAGGTGATTATCTAAGGGCAATATGTGTATGTTTCTTGGGGCTCGTTTTTCCCCTGGCGTGGGTGTGCAATCACTGATCCAGTTCATGCCTCTCCATAGAGTTCAGCCTCAATTCAATGCTCTTGGCGGGGCCTGAGCTCCATCAGCAAATGATAAACGGGGCAGAAGCTTGAAAAAAGACCCGCTCCTGGCTCCTATGTAATGGATTAGGCAGCAGCAAAATGCAAATAGTAATTAAAAATATATCCTAGGCCTAACTTAATATTTATCCTCTTGTCCATTAGCTGCAGGCCTGTGAGTTCACAGGCTTTGTGGTCAAGACGGTTAAGGGTTTTGCTTTGGGCATTGTGGTCGACTCCAAACTTTGGTTGGCGCTCAGTGGGGTTATTAATAGAAAAGCTACAAATTTCTTGCTGCCCAAATTTTTTTTATTTTTTTTTTCTTTTCTCCACCCCGGTGTCAGAACTCTTTCCTCTATCTCTTGGTCCAAAACCAAAATTCTAAGTGTCTTTGTGAGCATGAATTCATTAATTAAATTATGGATAAATTAAAATCGCCATGAAAGAAGGTCATGTTTTCTTAATACTGCCTCTCCAAAACACAAACACATGCAGACACACATACACATAAACATACACATACTACATACACAGAGGGCAACTGAAAACATTTCCTTGACTGACTATTGCTGTCAATTCGGTAAGAAAATGTGGCTGCTTCTCATTTCTAATTATAAAGCAACATGATGGAATGGAAACATTTGAATACAGTGAAAAGAGGGCTAGACCTAAAATCATGAGATCTTGTTTTTGAATCACGGTTCTGTCACATACAACATGAGACCCTGGGCAAGTCATTGAACATCTAAACCTTCTTCTCCACGTCTGTAACATGACAAGGGAATAGAGAAGAGGTTGGACTTTAAGGACTCTTCTGCCTCTAAATCTACAATTAAATAAGTAAGTTTCAGAAAGAAGTTTAAATTGGATATATAAGTTGTTTTAAGAGATTATGTTTGAATTTCAATCATTGACACTAACCTAGATGAGCTAAACCATCCATTACCAAATATTAGGTGTCTACTAAGGAACTAAACAGGACTGGGCACTGGTTTAAAACCAAACAAGAGTTAGAGAAAATTACAAAATGTAAAATAAATAATTTTTATTATATTAAATTAAAAAGTTTTTGTACAAGGAAAAACAATGCAACCAAAATCAGAAGGGAAACAACAAATTGGGAAAAAATCTTTATAACAAAAAATTCTGACAGAGGTCTAATTACTCAAATATACAAGGAGCTAAATCAATTGTATAAAAAATCAAGCCGTTCCCCAATTAATAAATGGGCAAGAGACAAGAATAGGCAATTTTCAGATAAAGAAATCAAAAGTATCAATAAACACATGAGAAAGTGTTCTAAATCTCTAATAATTAGAGAAATGCAAATCAAGACAACTCTGAGATACCACCTCACACCTAGCAGATTGGCTAAAATGATAGCAGGGGAGAGTAATGAATGTTGGAGGGGATGTGGCAAAATTGGGACTTTAATGCACTGCTGGTGGAGTTGTGAACTGATCCAACCATTCTGGATGGTAATTTGGAATTATGCCCAAAGAGCGATAAAAGAATGCCTACTCTTTGATCCAGCCATACCATTGCTGGGATTGTACCCCAAAGAGATCATAGATAAACAGACTTGCACAAAAATATTTATAGTTGGGTTCTTTGTGGTGGCAAAAAACTGGAAAAGGAGGGTATGTCCTTCAACTGGGGAATGGCTGAACAAATTGTGGTATATGTTAGTGATGGAATACTATTGCTCTCAAAGGAATAATAAACTGGAGGAATTCCATGTGAACTGGAAAGACCTCCAGGAATTGATGCAGAGTGAAAGGAGCAGAGCCAGAAGAACATTGTACACAGAGACTGATATACTGTGGTAAAATCGAATGTAATGGACGTCTGTACTAGCAGCAATGCAATGACCCAGGACAATTCTGAGGGATTTATGGAAAGGAACATTATCCACATTCAGAGGAAGAACTGCAGGAGTGGAAACACAGAAGAAAAACAACTGCTTGGACACTTGGATTGAGGAGAACATGATTGGGGATGTAGACCTGAAAAGACCACACCCATGTAACTATCAATAATATGTAAATAAGTCTTGACTGACCACACCAGTGGAAATGCAAATTAACTACGGGGGGGGGGGGGGGGGGGGCGAAGGGTAAAGTAAAAACATGACTTATGTAACCATGGAAAATTTTTCTAAAAATAAAAAATTATTTAAAAAAATATCAAAGTGAAGCTTTCCCTGCCTTCAAAGAACTTCACAGAAAACCATTCTGGTAGTAGAACCATGGAATGAGAAATAGCACTTTAGAAGGAAGAATCAAACTCGGAAGGCCCACCTATTATGGAATCCATGGGTTGGACCGGACACTTCATTTTTTAAACATTCAAACTGGTAGTTTTTCTGCAGGTAAAGTTCACATTTGATTGTTCACAGTAGATAAGAAGGAAATTATCAACAAAACTTAGAATGGTGGTTTTCTGCAGGCAAACATCCATTCTAGGTTTCTGTGAAAATTTCCCTTTAATCATTTGTGAACAATCAAATGTGAATTTTCCAAGGTCCATTTTCCCTGCATCTTTCAGTTGAAAAAAAAAAAGTTCCAGATATTAGATTTCATGGGAAATGATCCCTGTTATATCTTTTACTTTCCTTCATACCATGATCTCTGAGGATTTCAAGGAAGGGCTCTATTAATAGTTCAATTAACTGAGGAGTCCCACAGAGTTCAAGAATCTTACCCAAGATCAGACAAGAATGATACCACAAGAATAACTCAAGATCTAAGTCTATTTTCCTTCAGTTTCTTTATTTTCCAGATTACATGTTGATGCCATTTTAAATAATCATCTGACATTTTGCAATCCATGGTCTCCCTCCCTCTCACTTTCTTACTCCCTCCTTGAAATGGTAGGTAATATGATATAGGCAATACATGTACTATCATGCAATACATATTTCCATTTTTGTCATGTTGTAAAAGGAAACACATATTACTGATAAAACAAAAAAAACCGTGAAGGGATAAAGTGAAAAATGGTAGACTTCAATCTGTATTCAAACTCCATTAGTTTCTTCTATGGTGATGGATAGCTTTTTTTAATCTTGAGTCTCTTGGAGTTGTCCTGGATCCTTTACTTTGCTAATATAAAGTCATTCACTGTTGATCAATCATACATTATTGCTACTACTGTTTACAATGTTCTCCTAGTTCTTATCATTTCACATTGTTTCATTTCATGTAAACTTTTTAGGTTTTCTTTTTTTTTGTGATCATCTTGTTTGTCATTTATTATGGTAGATCTGAGTCTACTCTAAACTAATTGTGTATATATTTTGAGAATTTTAAGTTATGGGAATGTCTCCAGTATATAGAGACTAATGAGAAATTGGTTAAGCAAGAAAAAATAATTGCTGACATGTTCTCAACAAGAGGGAGGTGAAATTCTATATGAGGTTATCAACTCACCATCCTTGGAAATCTTTAAACATAAATATGTGATGGAAAATGCCATATTCTAGTGACACACTTCTCTAGTAAGAACATCATACACATAAATGTTGGGAAGGGATGTGGCAAAATTGGGACATTAATGCATTATTGGTGGAGTTGTGAGTGGATTCGGCCATTCTGGAGGGCAATTTGGAACTATGATCAAAAGACTATAAAACCATGCATACTTTTTGATCCAGTAATATTACTATTAGGTCTGTAACCAAAAGAGATAAAAAAAAGGGGGGGAAAGGACCTACTTGTAAAAAATATTTATAGCTGCTTGTTTTGTGCTGGCAAAGAATCAGAAATTGAAGGGATGCCCAGAACTTGGGGAATAGCTAAACAAATTGTAGTATATGATGGTAATGGAATACTCATGTGCTGTAAGAAATGATGAATAGGATGATTCCAGAAAGATCTTAAAAGACCTACATGAACTTATGAAGAGTGAAATAAGCAGAACCAGGAGAACAATATGCACAGTAACAGCAATGTTGTAGAATGATCAACTGTGATAGACTTAGCTACTCTCAGCAATTCAATGATCCAGGACAATTTTAAGGAACTTATAACTAAGAATGCTTTCCGCCTCCAGAGAAAGAACTGTTGGAGTTGGAATGCAGATCAAAGCATGCAAATTTTCACTTTAGTTTATTTGGGTTTCTATTTTAGGGTTTTGGTTTTATATGATTATTCTCTTTCAAAAAATGAACAATATGGCAATAGTTTTTGCATGATAATACATGAACAATCCAAATCAAATTGCATGCCATTTCCAGAAGGGGAGAGGGAGGGCAGGGAGGAAGATAATTTGGATCATATGAGTTCAGAAAATTTATGTGGAAAAATTTTGTCACAAGTAATTGGTAAAATAAAATATCTTTACAATAAAAAAGAACATCATGAACAGTGTGAAAAGTAACTAAAGCAGGATGATGATGTAGAAAAAGTGGAATGAAAGGTCAAGTCCTTCCTCTACCACCCACTTATTATGTGTGTGACTTTGGTTAAGTCACTTAGAACTTTAGTTTTTTCATGCATAAAATAGAGATAATACCCTAGCCAATCTACTTAGGCAATCTACTTTAAGGTGAGGTAATATTTATAACTGTATATAACATAATGGGTAAGTTGTTATTATGGAAAAGACAAATAATTATACATCATTTCATCATCATCATCATCATCATCATCATCATCATAGAGAGAAAGTGTGAAAAGATGGGGGGCTGGAGTCAGAAAGACTAGAAGTAAAATCCAATTTCTGACTACAAATGACTTTGTGAAAGATGACTGTGGGACTCTCCTCCTATAGCCACACTGATGTTTCAACAGTTATTGCCCAATACTACCCCTTTAGGCAGATGTGGAAACTCTTAATCTCTTCCCTTCTGGGCCAGATGTTTTTCCTTGAGGACAGTTATTATCTGTGATCCCAATGTGCACACACAGAAATTGCTATACAGCTGCCAGTAGAACCCTACCTTTTATTCAACATACTCCCCTTTGTCCCCAGTTCATTTCAGGTCTGTGTATTCAGTCCTAGAGATGGGGTCTGTACTCCAATGCATTCCATTAAACTAGTCATCTATTTTTACTGGGGGGAAAATCAAAACTTTGTATGGTGGGTTCCCTCATCTTTCCAAATCTAAATCTGTATCATAAAACTGTCCCTGTATTTACCTGACCTCTCTTTTCTTTCCAAGAACCATCATACATCTCTCACTTGGGGATAGGAAAAGTAAGTCAAAGAGAATAAGCAACCCATAGATATATTGCAACCAGCATCTCAAACCTTAGCAATTCATTCCTCTTCCAAACCTCTGCCAGTGTGGCTATAGGAGGAAAGTCCCATGTTTCTTTTGAGAGTTCTTCAATCTTCCCTGCAAACCAGGTTCCTAATCCCAGCACTATCCTCACCTCTTAAGTCTCTCTAAGCTCAAATATCTAATCACTTTTCTCATTTCCAGACCTGAAAATATGCTTCCTATCTGTCCCCTTCTCTCTAGACACACCCACTCCTTAGTACAGGACCAATGTCTTGCCTTGACCATGACAGTGGCTTTGTAATTGCCTGCCTGCCTCAAATCTCTCCCCTCTTCAATTCATTTTCCATTCAGCTGTCAGAGTGATTTCTCAGAGCTTATGAGATGCCCATGTCACAACCCTGGAACCAGAATATAATGACTTTAAATACCAAACACAATTTATAACTGTTCCTAGAGGTTTATTGAGCAGGTATTCCTTTTATTTTTGGTACTCCTCTGTTTGGCATTAGAGCCTCCACAATCTGACCCCTTCCCACTTTTCAAATTTTTCAAACTTTCTGACTCTTCTTCCTACACTTCACATCCCTGCTAAAGTGGCCTGCTTGCTGTTCCTCATACTCATTCAAAAACATAACAATAAATTCCAACATGAATAGGAAATTAAGGTATAATACCATCCATTAAACTAAACCACATAAAGAAAAAGGAATGGATTTTTATGGAAAACTTTCTGCAGAGTGGAAATTGGAGATAATTAACTTTTGTATGCTGTTATTGCATTGTATGTGGTCAATATCCACATACTGAGAAACACGACTGCAGATGAAAAGTTAGGTTCACTCACTGCTATGACCTATAATTTTATTATTATATTGTATATCTTGCAAAATATTTTTGAAAAAATAATTTTGTTTGCTTGACAATTGACACTGATTGAATTAACTGGAGAATTAATTGCTAATATTTATAATAACAAAATAAAATTTGTAAATGTACCCTATCACCCAGAATATACTAAATAACTTTTAAATATAATGATACATAATTAATCATTCCCCTCAAGAATAATGGCACTTCTTGAATAGGTAACAAAAGAAATAAAATATTTTAATCTTAGTTCTCATCCTTTTAAAATTTCTATTTATATATATATATTTTATGATGTTTATAGCACACCTTCCTCATAAAGGATTGTCTTTTTGCTGATTATGCCCCAGTAACCTTCAAACTGGCTTTATTCCCATCATTTACCTTCTCTCTTTGTCCTGAGCTTCTAAATGATACTGGATATCATCCAATGATGCTATCTAAAAATTGTGCTTATTACTGGATACCCATTCATTTATTCTTTCCTGATAGATATTATCTAGCTTGGAAGAATTTGTTCCAAACCTTTCTTTTCTTCAGAAGTCCTCAGTGTCATTATCCATTATACCCTCATGCAATGCTTTCCATTGAACTAGTCATCTATTTCACTGGGAACAAAAATCAAAGCTTTGGATGGTGGGTTCCCTCATCTTTCTTAATCTGTATCATAAAACTTTATATTTACCTGACCTCTGTTTTTTCCCCAATAATGTTTGAGGAACAAGACATTCTCCTGGGCAAGACTCACCTATCTCTGCACCCTTAGTTGCTCCCTTTATATCAGAACTCCCATTTCCTTCATGTTTGATCCATCAATCTGTCATCTTTAGTCTTTTTATTTCTGCTGATCCCTTTCCTACCACTTACAATGCATTTAAGTTTCTCTTATCCTAAAAATGAACAAACGTGAACAACAAATGAGCTCAATTATTGTTCCATTCTCTCTCTTTCTCTCTTTCTCTCTCTCTTTCTCTCTCTCTCTCTCTCTCTCTCTCTCTCTCTCTCTCTCTCCTCTTCCTGTTCTCAGTCTGTCTCCCTGTCTCTCTATTCCTTTGTCTGTCTGGTTCTCCCCCAACTCCAGTTAAGTTGTCATATTCTATTGATTTATTTAGTATGACACCTCTCATGTCAAGTGTTGAACACCCTAATTTAAGCCTATATAGTATAATAGCCTCTTCATTGTTCCCTTACTTCTAGCATCTCCTTCCTCTAATCAGTTCCCCTCAGAGCTACTAACATTGTCTTTCTAGCCACATATCTGACCATGGCACTCCCCTGCTTAAAAAGCTTCAGTAGCTCCTATTGGCTCTATGATTAAATACAGACTCCTCAGTCTGATATTTAAAACTTACAATCTAGATCCATCATACATTGCCATTTTGCTTCATGTTAAAAGTAAGGATTGTTTCATTCTTTTTATTTGTATCCTAAATGCCTAATCCAGTAGCTAGAAAACAAGACATTTAATACTGCCTGGCTGGCTGATTAATTACTCTCCTTCACATACTTTGAGTTTCAATCAAATTGAGTCATGTGTTTTTTTCCTGTTTAGCTCATGCCATCATCAGCCTCAATTCATTTCCACAAATTGTGGCCCCATCTGAGAATTCCTTCCCTTTCTCATCTGGACTTTTGAAAAGCCTTACCAACCAATCCTTTCGGTAGACAACATTCGCACAAAGGAGCTGAACTGTGTGTTTTATGGGAGTTCAATGGAGTCACATCATGTTATATTACCTTAAACTGAGAAGTCAGTTTTCATGGCCATTTTCAGAATCTTACATTTCAGAACCTACCAGCACAATAGGCATTGTCATCTAGTATCCAAAATGTCATGATCATAAATCATCTGGTACCCAGAATGGTCAATAAGAAAGTTGCTAGTGTAAAGGGACTCAATTCAAGATAATCCATAAAAAAGGCATTGCCTTATGATCTTCTCATTTGGGCAGCTGACAGTATTGCTTTCCTCAGCAAAGCCCTCCAGAAGGAATCACATAAATGACTAAATGATTGCTCTTCTGCTTAACTGTGACAGTCAGGGCCTCTGTGATAACCTTTAACATTGAGCACATTTACTCCAAAGAACAACAGAAAAAGGTAACATGTTTCAAGAGGCTTTGAGCTCTTACTCTACTATTTGTCAGTCAGTCAACAAACACTTATGAGTACTCACTATTTGTCAGGCCATGGGAGATGTGTTGGAGATATAATGGTCACCATTAATAAGGAGTATGCAGTCTAATGTGGGAAACAACATGCATATTCCTTCATACAAACAAGGTATATGTAAGATAAATTTGAAATGAACTAAAGAAGAAAGAGATTTCCTGAAGAACTAGGTGAGATTGGGAAAAGCTTCCTATAGCACATGGGAGTTTAACTAAGACTTGAAGAAGTCAGAGAGGGCAAGAGACTTCCATGTAAAAGCCAAATGTCATGTTGGGGAGGATCTAACAGGTGGATATTTTGGTCCTTCTTGCTCACAAGATCCATTTGCCAAGTTTACTCCCAAAGTTCACTGTGCTTTGAGGAAAGGTAAAGGGATGAACAGAATATCACAGGCAAAATAATCTGTGATTCAAAGGTGACTGAAAAGAGCATCCAAGGTTAGAATAGTTCTTTACCATCATAGAGAGTGGATTTCTAACTGTTGGACTATACCATGGAAAATTAACTGGGACTCCATTTCCTTGTTGAAGATTGCCAGGACATGAGTTTAAACCTAC
This sequence comes from Gracilinanus agilis, assembly GCF_016433145.1. Lineage (NCBI taxonomy): Eukaryota > Metazoa > Chordata > Mammalia > Didelphimorphia > Didelphidae > Gracilinanus > Gracilinanus agilis. The sequence continues at coordinate 35,671,142 of NC_058134.1, forward strand.
ATGATTCAACATTTGGGATTGAGAGGCATGGTAATATAAACAAAGAGATTACTTGTCACAATCAGGAAGATCTGATTTCAAATCCTACTTCAGATTTGTATGTGCTATGTGGTCTTGGGAAAATCTATTTCTCTGCCTCTCATTTCCTCTTTTGAAAAATAAAGGTTGGAGGAGTTTGAACTCATTGACTTTTTTTTAATTTTAAACCCTTAACTTCTGTGTATTGACTTATAGGTGGAAGATTGGTAAGGGTAGGCAATGGGGGTCAAGTGACTTGCCCAGGGTCACACAGCTGGGAAGTGTCTGAGGCTGGATTTGAACCTAGGACCTCCTTTCTCTAGGCCTGGCTCTCAATCCACTGAGCTACCCAGCTGCCCCCTGAACTCATTGACTTTTAAAGCCCCTTCTAGTTTTAAATTCTCTGATACTATGACTTATAATGCTGTGATCTATTATCCTGGAAGTATATCAAGTGTTGAAGAAAAAAACAACACAGCTCTAATATCCATAACAGAAAAGTGTTTTGTGAAATATATCATTAATTGGCTTACTTATCAATTGATGGTATGTAGTTCATTCTCTTTGAAGGAAAGAGACTTCATAAACATATGCATTTTTTCTGAATTATATTGGGATTGGACAGTTAGGTGGAGTGGGGAATGGAGACCCAGGTTAGGAGTCAGGAAGGCCTGAGTTTGAATGGCTTCAGAGACTTACTAGTTGGGTGAACCTTGCCAAATCACAATCCTGTTTGCCTCAATTCCCTTATCTCTACAATAGGCTAGAGGAGGAAATGGCAAATGACTCTGGTATTTTTGCCAAGAAAACCTCAAATAAGGTCACAAAAAAGTGAGATATGACTGAAATGGCTGAAAGACACCATAGAGGGATACATACTAGAGAGCTCTTACTAGATATGCAATCATCTTTTTCTGTTATACTATGCATTCACAAATAATTATTTTATTTTCTATTTTAAATTGGGGGGGAGAGATTACCTTTAAAACAAGGAAAAAAGGATCACAGCTATATCTCTTTAATGTGATTGCATCAAAAGCATGATCCTCATTATTTCTTTGGGATAACAATGTTTGACAAGGTTTTATTCTTGTAGTTGGTATGCTTTGAGCAACATAGATCAACTCATGGAATAGCCACATGTCTATGGTAATAAATTGGGTTGTATGGGTTATGCTCCCATTATCAGTTGAAACATTAATAGATACTTTTGAGAAAAGGTAAAAATTGTTCTTTGCATGTTGCTTGGTGGTCACCTTGAGATTTTTGTAGGGCTACATCTATGATTTTGTGTTCAGTTCTATGTATAACATTTAGGGGGGAAAGTTTATAAGTCAAAGAGTATCCAGAGTACCCAGTTGTGACTTAATTTTTGGGTAAAGATCATTTAAAGGTACTGGGGAGATTTCTGGGAGATATGATAGCTACCTTGAGTATCTGAAGTATTGTTATGTGGAAGATAGATTATTTGACTTCTGCTTGGGTGCAAGGGAAAGAACTCAAAACAAGGAGTGGAACTAACAGAGTTAAGTTTTGATACCAGGAAATATTTCTTAACAATTAGAAATACTCCCAAATGAGTATGGTGCCTCAAGTTGTCATGAGTTTTCGAGCACTTAGTCCCTTTGTTGTAAGGATGGATGACCACTTGTGAGGATTGTTAGAAAAGAAAGCCTTTCTGTTTCAGGTAAGCATTGGATTAAATGTTTACTGAGTTCCATTCTGACCCTTAAATTTTTTTTATTCTGAGTTCCTTTCAAGGCTACAAGCTTCTAAACTTTGAAAATTCCAGCAATTGAATCTGTGTTGGCATCCACAGTAGGTTCTGTTCAGTGGTCATTGGAAGAGTCCAATCATTCATTCAAAAGTCATTAATGTAGTGTCTGTTTTATGCAAAAGATTAGTATGGGAGCTACAAATGAGAAAGACAATTATAATACTGTCCTAATGAAGTTGATATTTGGATATTACAGGAAGAATAACTTTATTTTCCATCACTGAATTTAGGGATGGGATAAGAAATGAATATTTAAAAGTTCTTCATCCCACTGGAGTGGGGTTCCCATAGCCCCAAAACACATAAACACAATGATTATATCCTAAGGATGCTCAGAATTTTCCCTGTAATATCCATAATAAATAATTGTGTGGCCTTTGCTACCTTCAGTGATAATGGAATGACTGACAACATCCTGCATAACACAGGAATAAAGTGCCTGCCATCTCCCCATCAAAATCCCAAGACTATTGCCTGCAGGGTCCCCTTTGACACCTGATATAAGCATATCTAAGATGATTAAGTATTTAAGTTAATGTCAATGACAGTGTCATAACATGGAGTCTTCAATACTCATCTCTTTGGTCATCTTTATGAAAGCATCTCAAAGAGTTTGATGCACAGCCCAATGAATGAGACAATGAATTTCCGTGGAAGAACACAAAAAGAAGACTCATTTGGTCTTTTGGCAGCTGCAAATGCCATTTTACACCTTTAGTTCAAATGCCCTGGCTCCCTAATTAATATTTTCTAATGCCAGGAGTACTCCAACTTCTAAGAAGGAAGGGGAGAGGCAATTGCTTCAGAACAATCATCTAAATTCAAGTATCCTGTCTCTTCTTACATTAAATGCATAGTAAGCTTATAACAACTCCTATCACTATCCCTGTGAAAGTCAATCGCTTCTAGGCAGAGTTTCAACCCTGTGTTGAAGCATTGCTCTTCTTTTAAAGGCACATTCATGTCAATTCAAAATGTCATCATTAAGCCCTGCATGAGCCTATCCAAGAGAGAACTACATTTCATTGACAACCTTCCACTGTTATAACCCAGAACTTGTCATGGTATCAGGAAATCTTCCTTAATTAGAAAAGTAATTATTACCACTTCTAACTGATACAGAAACTGTAATTAATTTAGTCCAAAACAAAGGTGAATAAGAATCCACTCAACAGTAAGTACTAGACTTCAGGTCTAGCACTCATTCTTTTATACCACACACTCTCTAAAAAGCTTAAAAAGAAGACTCCCTAACACTAGAGTCTGTTTCATTTTTAACTTTATCTTAGGGAGTCTCCATTGGTTTTCTTGGCAAAGATACTGGAGGAGTTTTGACATTTCCTTCTCCAATTATTTTACAAATAAGAAATTGGGGCAAAAAGGGTTAATTTATTTGTCCAGGGTCACACAACTATTAAGTATCTGAGGCCAAATTTTAACTCAAGAAGATGTATCTTCCTGATTTCAGGACACTCCTCTTGCCACCTAGATAGATACTCTACTCATAATCAACTATTATTTCTCTTGTTAGAAAGGAAGTTATATGAAGGTAAAAGTGGTATCCTGTTTGTTAATGATCTGCTATAGCACCTAACCAATTGTGTCATAGATAGTATTGGTTGACATATATATATATATGTAATTTAAAAATAACATTTACCTCTTACCCCTGTCTGATAATTGATACTGAATATTTGTCCAGGGCAGAAGAGTGGTAAGAGCTAGGCAATTGGTGTTAAATGAGTTACCCAGAATCACACAGCTAGGAAGCATCTGAGGCTGTATTTGATTTGAACACAGGTCTTCCCTACTCCAGGCTAGGCACCCTATACACTGTGCTCCCTAGCTGCCCCCTTACTTAATGTATTTTGGTGAATTGATGTTAAAATGTAATTTATTACAACTTCGGTTATTGGAGAGTGTAGTAGAAGGAGCAGTTGAATAAGAATCTAAGAACCTGGAATTGAATCCAAGATCTTCCACCTATTTATCTGTGTGACACTGGGCAAATCTACCACCATCTCTGGACCATAGTATCCACATCTCTAAAAGAAGGTATCTGGAGAATAATGTCTCTGCTAACTTCTAAATCCATTGATCTCTGATGCTATGTCAATATAGATGTCAATATACACTATTTGTGTCTAAATGTGTGCTATGCATTGTGCTAAGGAGATGATATGCATGCAAAAGAATATAGACCCTATCCTTTAAGTATGTAATTGAACATTTATATGCCACTTTGCAATCTATAAATTCAGTACTTTGGGTATGACACTCCCATAATTTAAGTAATGGACATATTGTGATCTCTGTTTTACTCTGACCAGATAATGTCAGAGAATGGATAGATAGAGACTTATCCACAGTCACACAGTTGGTAAGAGCTAAGATAAGATTCAAAGAATTACAGAGTATCAGAGTTGGGAAGAGATCCCAGAGGCCATTTAGTCCAAACCAAAGCTGAATAAGAATCCACTCAACAATAAGCACTAGACTCCAGGTCTAGCACTACCAACTCTCTAAAAAGCCTAAATAGATAGAAATGAGGGAAAGCGATCAGTAATTTTGGATATACTTACTTTTCATTACTATTTCTATTGTTTTGATGTGAATTCAACTTTGTCCCTCAACAATTCTGCATTAGATCATTTCTATCCTTTTAAATTATCTATGTAGGAAATGCAGAACATTACCACATGGAATTTAGCAAATGTCTCTATTAAAGGAATCAATATGCAATGACTTTAAGCTTCTACCATTATCATATTTTTTGAAAAAAAATCTTCATTTTGGTGGTCTTCAGGACAGACTATATTCTATAATAGATGCTTCTACAATACTTCAAGAAAGTCTTAACATTATTGTGAATTTATACACACACCCTTTCCCCACTCCCAAACAATCCAATCAACTATAATATATTGAACAATCATTCATTTGAACCATCATAATCATCACCAAGTTAAAATGAATTAAATCTTCGCTCCCACCTACAAGTGTCAACTTTCTTCTTACATACTAAAGACCACATAGACAAGTGTTTTTGAAATAAACATTTTATGTGTACAATGTTTTCTCTTATATTGCCTTGACAGCTGAAATGTGTTTTTAAGAGAATATGTTGGTGTTGCTAACACATGTTTACAGGATAGAGTTGATGATTAAAATTGTTCTTACTACAATCAATATATGTTTTAGGCTGATAAGACAACTAAGTGTTTCCAAAGTGTTTTTACTTACTATCCTGACTATAGACAAATTCCAGCTTAAACCCTACCATAAGCATAGAAACATTTTGAAACCTTATGCCCTGAAAATCTGGTTACTGTTTTAAAACACTTATATTATTTCTTTGCAATGTTTCATTCATCTGGGCAGATTTGGCCAAATAAAAATACACACATTTTCTGTTCATATAATTTCTAAAAGAAGATTGTTTAAAAGGATAGTACAAGGACACAATGTTTGTAAAGTCAAAAGAAAGCATTTCATAAATAAAGGCAGAAAAAATGTTTTGTAAAGCAAATGGGGATTATTTTACAGATCATTTTTAAACTCAGTGAGGAATTGTTTAAGGTAAAATATTTATCTCAGTAAAATCATTTGTTGCCCTTGGAAGGAACCAGAGGTGAAACTCACTTGGCATAATCCAGTGTGCACAATGGATGCTCAGGAAATGATGTAGAAATAGGCATTGGTTGAATATCCACAGACTATACTAGTGAAGAGGGTTAGAGTAATAAAGAATAAACCTTAATTTTCAATAATCTAAGACTGAACAAGTAAAGGGTTTAATGAAAATTTTAAATATATGTTATGTAGAGTGAATTGATGAATGAAAATCATTTGTTAAGGGTTTACTATGTACCAAGCATTATACTAAGTGCTGGGGGTGCAAATATTTCCACTGCTGCCCCTCTACTCACCTCCCTGAATGGGGCTCTCATGCCAGGGAGGAACCAAGTCACTAGATTCTGTATTCTCTTATACCATGTGACTCTCCATCTCATTCACTTTCTGCTCTGATATCATGAAAGTGCACATAAAACTCTCCTAATTTCACCACCATTATTCACTGCTTGTTGCTCTGAGAACTGGAATCAAATCGACTACACAATTGCCTCTGGAAATGGAGTGTCAATTGATTGCCTCATGAATCAAATCACCACCTTTTTGATTTCCTGGTCCACAACCCCTTCCTCTGACCATCACTTCCCAATTTGTGTTCTTTTCTCCATTAGAAAGTAAGATTCTGAAGGGTAGGAGCTATCTTGCCTTATAATTATGTTAAACCTCTCTTTCTATATTTCACTCTCTGTTATCTAATGTTAGAAATATAGTCAGGTAAATAAGTTTATGACTATTATCATCAGCAAACATAGATTTAGCGCCAGCTTTTGAGAGGAACTGTCCTAGGTCCTAAAGATATAGAAAGCTAAGGCCTATTTATGCTTTCCTAGGAGCTTACATTTTAGGTATAAAACATATTCATGAAGAGAAAAATAGCAATACAAAATGTTATTTGCTTTATCAAATTAGTAATGTAGGTAATAAGAAACTTAGGTAAATTAGAAAGAAAATTTTATTTAGAGTTAGAGGATCCTATTTCTAGAACTGCGGCATCTCAGTATGATCTTGGACAAGTCACTTCCATTCTCTGTGTTTAAGTTTCTTCATCTGTAAACTAAGAAGAACTATATTATTTCAAATTCTGAATCTTATGGAGAGCTATTGAAGGTCAGAAGGTATATTAGAGGCTGAACTAGCTAGAAAAACCTTCACAAGGGACATAGAACTTATTCTGAGACTTAAAGAAAAGATTAAATATAGAAAAATTCATTCAAATGGGACCTGAATAGTAGGATGGTAATTCATGACATAAGAAAAGACACAGAAATGATCAGAAGAAATTGTGATTGCTGTTTTATTTATTTTTTAAAAAGCAATCTCAGAGGAAATCTAGTCATTATAGAGGTGGTAGGGCAGGGATTGGTGCTCAGAAGATGAGAACGGGCCAGATGTAATAGATTTTGGAATCATCTAAATAGAGATGGTATTTGAGGTCATAAGAAAAAGCAAATGCAGAGAGAGAGAAGATCCATGGGTCAAAGATGGAAAATTGTATAATGTCCTTATTTTAGGGGTGGGTGGGAAGGAAGATACTGATTGTGAAGGCAAAGAATAGTCTAAGAAGCAACTAGAATACCAAGAAGAAACCAAAGCTATTGAGTCACATAAAAATGCTCTAAATCATTATTGATTAGAGAAATGCAAATTAAAACAACTCTAAAGTACCCATTCATATTTATCAGATTGGCCAACATGACAAAAAAAGAAAATGACAAATACTATAGAGATTATAGAAGAAAATGGGACACGAAGGTACTGTTTGTGGAACTTTGAAGTAGGACAAACATTCCAGAGAACAATTTGGACCTATGCCCTATGGGTATAACTTTTGATCCAGGGATACCACTATTAGAACCATACACCCCCCCAAAAAAAAACAAATAAAAGGGAAAATGACCTCTTCATGCAAAAATATTTTTAGCAGCATTTTTGTGTTCCAAAGAATGGGAAATTGAAGGAATGTCCATCAATTGGATAATGGCTGAACAAGTTGTTTTATATGATTGTGACGGAATACTATTGTGGTATAAGAAGTGACAAAAATTGGTACTTTCAGAAAAACTGGTAATGACTTACATGAACTGATGAAAAGTGAAGTAATCAGAACCAAGATAACAATGTACACAGTAACAGCACTATTTTACAATGATAGACTGTGAATATCTTATCCTCAGCAATTCAATGTTCTAAGACAATTCTGAAGGATTTATGATGAAAAAATACTACCCACCTCCAAAGAAAGAATTAATGTAGTATGAATATAATTGAAGAATATTGTTTTAACTTTCTTTTTCTTTTTTTATGTTTTGGGGGATGTTTTGATCTGTCCTTTCTTTCACAATATGACTAATATGAAACTATATTTTACATGAATGCATATGTATGAACTATATCATATTGCTTGCCTTCTTAGTGAGAGTGTTACGGAGGGGAAGAATTTTGAACTCAAATTATTTAAAAAAGGGAAATTAAATTTTTTACATGTAACTGGGAAATACTTAATGAAATAAATTTAAAAATGCATATATTTTAAATTGTCCATGAGAAAGTTGGTAGGTTTAAATGTAACCTATCTAGTCATTGAGAGCTACATGCAGGGAAGGCTTGAGCAAAGGTTAATCATTTTCACACACAGCTACTTAATCCCACAGTTAACAATTAGCAACTATAATTAGGCAATAGCTTTCACAGATTCAGTTAATTATCCAATTTCTGGAGAAGTAACCTAGATGCTATCACCATGACCACAAAGATAATCCATTTCACTTTTGCCAGTGAAGTGGGTTTTAGAGGAAAACTTTGGACAATAATCACAGCTTACATTTGCCTAATGACTTAATAGGCCTCATCTCAGTTCTGATCTTCCTTGTTTTTTTTTTTTTGTAGAATTTAAAACTGTTGAATGCTCCCTCTTTCTAGATTTTCTCCACTTTTCTTTCCTGTTCCAGTTAATTCATATTAACAAACATTTCCTAAGAGCCTGCTATCAGCAAGGTACTGTGCTCTTCCCACTATAAGTTTTCCTTTTATCTTACTGGCCAAATCTCCTCTGCCTCTAATATTGCCTCCTTTTCTTCTTTTAATTTACTAAATACAGGCATCCCCTAGAGTTTTATCTCCCTTCTCTGTTTTAGAAATAGCATCCACTCCCATGTTGTCAAGTATTATGTTTGCAAACAGCTCACTTCCAAATCTTAGTTTCCAAATCTAATGACTTTCATGAGCTATACTGACACATTCCAACATCTTTTGGACAATGCATCTGAATCTCCTATGGAAATATAGAATTCACAATGACTGCAGTTACACTGAAGAGTCAAGGTGCATATCTAATACCTGATCATCATTGAGGGAAGTGACTGGGAGTCACAAGTTTCTCATGGATGATATATGAAGACAGTGGTTGGCATAAGGAGATTCACTGCAATTGACTAAAGTAACATTGAACACAAGGTAACAGCAGATAATTAAAGAATAGGTAAATGAAATAAAAATTTGGCTTAGCCACCCTCATCTTGCCACATCCCCCATAGCAAATGGATAATTTGCTAAAGATGAATTGAGAGTTAGTGGCAATAATGGCAGATATATCTAAGGATCAATATTTTAGCAAGTATTATAAGACAGAGGAATGCATTCAAAGCCCCAAGTTCTGTGTATGCGTCTTTCAATGCTAAGAAACAATATGCAAAATATCAATTGATGCTTCTTCAGAGGAGAAGAAAAGTAGATGAAATAAATTTCTCTGTTTTCTAGATTACTGGGGAAAATGGGATCTGGATTTGGGAGGTTAAGGTTTAAGAGAATTTCAAGGTAAAAAGTTTAGGATAAAAAAATTACTTACTCTTGACTGAGGAAGGAATATATGCATTGCTCTTAGATTTGTGGATCTGTTTAAGAAGACTTTTTTAAATTAAAATTTTTATTCAATAAAATATATAGATATATAGGAAGAAATACCTAAATAAACCACAAAAATGTACTTTCCAAAAATGACTACCAAGAGATTACAAAAGAATGATGGCAATTAAATTTCTCTGACCACAGACTTTTATAATTAACTGTTTTTTAAAGGAAAGAATTATTTTTAATCTAACAAGACAGTTTCAATATCATCTATTTTGGTGCTATTGAAAAGTGGTCTTTAATTCACAATCACTATGTATATTATTTTTTTGTTTTATTTTCTTTAGCCTGCATAATTTCATACAAATATGCCCGTGGTTATTTAACTTCATCATATTTATTATCCTTAAGGATGTAGAAATATGTTATAGCATTCATATGCCACAATTTACCAAGGCATTCCTTAATCACTGGGTCCAAACTTTGTTTCTAAGTTTTTCCTATTGTAATAGTGCTTCTGTGAGCACTTTCAAGCAGGTAACATTGAATAACTTTTGTTAATTGTATGAAAATGTAGAGGGATTTAATAGTGGGAATATAAAATCAAAAAGAATATCAGAGATTTTTATTGCAAAGACTCTATGCCACCTTTTTTTTCCTATTCTAGGCAAATGAGATATGCATATATTTGAAAAAAGAAAACTTTAGAAAACTTTAGAAAGAAAGTCACCTGTTTGACTTTTTTTTATATTTTTTTTTATTTTAAACCCTTAACTTCTGTGTATTGACTCATAGGTGGAAGATTGGTAAGGGTAGGCAATGGGGGTCAAGTGACTTGCCCAGGGTCACACAGTTGGGAAGTGTCTGAGGCCGGATTTGAACCTAGGACCTCCCGTCTCTAGGCCTGGCTCTCAATCCACTGAGCTACCCAGCTGCCCCCTCCTGTTTGAATTTTTAAAAAAAGTTCTCTGTATTTTGATTGGTTAATGATTTTGCCTAAACCTCATTTGGAAAAAATTATATTTCATTAACCTCTAAGTGTTTTTGGTGTAAAGGTTATAATTAGGCCATTTGTTCATTTTGAATTTATTATGTTGTATTTTGTAAGTTTCTGGTTAATCTCATTTTCTGTCAAACTACTAAACAAATTTTACTCTGCAGTTTCATTGAAGAATTTGTTCCTTCTGCAGTTATTTCTGTTCTTGGGTTTACTAAATGCAATAGAGAGACTAAATTGCCATATTGAATCTAGTCTGCTAGTCTTTTTTCTATTTAAAATCCAGTACAAGATAGTTTTAACAATTACTACTTTGTATAATTTAAGATCCAGCAATTCTCTTTCTTTCCTATTTTTAAAATTTATACATTGATATTTTTATATTTAGTTACTCTATTTGCATTTGTTGTTATATTGTCCAATAATGTAAAGAATTCCCTCAGTATTTTGATTGACATAGCATTAAATTTTTACATTAATTTAGGTAAATAAGTTTATTAACACATGTGACAAATGTGTGTTAGCACATTCAGTGAATGAACATTGATTCTCTAAAGTCCTTTTTCTTGTGTTTTATTAGTAAAACAAAGCAATTTTGAAGATTTATATATTCATTTGGCACTTTGGTACTTAGTAAAGCATTTTCTCATATGATTTTTCTGTTGATTTCCCAGATATTGAGAGAAAAATTTTATATCATCTGTAAACAAACATATCTTGGCCCTCTTTTTATCAATGTCTATTATCTTAAGTTTTAAACATATTGCTATGGGTAACATCAATGGGGTTCTGCCAGATAATAAGGACAGTCCTCATCTTTGCTTTACACCTTTACAATATTGATAAAGTTTTCAGTGTTTCTCCATCATAAATAATGAGAGTTTCAAATTGGTTTTAAACTGTGGAAGAGGAGAGAATAATGGCCCACAAGCATAATTTGTAAAGATAGACCTAAAGAATGAATGAATAAATCACTCCTTAAGTACTTAAAAGGTAAAAAACACTATGCTAAGAATATAAGTAGAAAAGTTCCTTTCTCATGCAGTTCACATTCTAATGGGGAAGACAATACAGCTAGGTTTCAAAGCAAGTTTGTTAGAAAGGTCTCATGGGGTACAACAGCAAGAGGGTGGGTAATGCCTCTTCTTTAATGCCATTTTTATTGATAAAGTGATACCACTTATTGATGTTGAACCATTTGACCATACCAAGGATTTTGGTGACAATAACTTTCTTTTATAGATTTTCTGTACATATTGCTGGAGACCTGCCGAAGGAGTTGGCAGGTTACATGAGAACCTGAGTTGCCTTCCAGGATGAATGTTGAGGGCACTGAGCTGGAAGAATTATTATTTTAGAAACTCTTAGGTTCAAAAAATTTGTTCTCTTAATATCGAAAATCTTTTACTTTACTATTATAAATCCTACTTAACATGATTAATATTATAATGTATTTTTGCAGTCTTTTAAATACTTTTGTATTAATATGTATTAAATTTTGGTTTCTAGAGTTCTTTTTATGTATTGTCATTTCACACTTTCACATTATAGTCACGTTTTAGTTAGTAGTATTCAAACTTTGAATTTTGATTAGAGATCACTCACAGATCAATCTATTCTTCATAACCTTTTTCTTTGATTTGAAATTTACTCATGATCTATTCAATTTCTTTTTTTAAATTGTAGTTTATTTTATATATCTTTTTTATTTTATATTTTAAAACTACCTATCCATTTAATTTATATTACCTCTTACTGGCATATGTTGTGGAAAATGTTTTTATAATGTTATGCCTTTATAATTCACCATGATTTCCCCCTTCTCAATATATTTTTTTTGGTTATTTGTTTCCACCATTTCTTGTTTTAGGTTACTGCAGCCAACTGTTCATTGAGTTTTAGAAACATCTTTGTTTTGTTGATTAATTCATTTTTAAATTTTCACTTCTGATAAGTTCTCCTTTGATTTTAGCAGTATCTTCTACATTTTCTCTTAAAGTATTTATTTTGTGATTTTTGTGACCTTTTTCTTTTACAAACTCAGCTCATCAGAATTCTCATTTCCCCCTTTTTTGACAACATAAGTATGAGGAACATATAATTTGTTTTCAATAACTGCTTTAAATTCAGCTCATAAATTGTGATATACTGTTATTCTCATTATTTTTTATACATTTTAATAGATAAATAATTTTATGTTTGGCTGAATCATTCCTAATCAAAGACATTTTCTCCATTTAGTTCTATATTTTCTTATCACATTTCCTTTATTGATTACAATTTTGATTGCATAGAGTCTGTAGACATAGTATTTACAACTTCAGATTTTATGTATTTTAATTGAAGTTATTTATACTGATTTTAAGGTACAACCAAATTATATAAACCTTTCAAATACATATGGATAAGAAATAATTTTAATAAAACTTTACCTCAAGAAATTAATAAAAACTAATTTCCCCAGTATTATATACAATTCTAGAAATTACAAATTAACATTCTGTTAAATACCAACCATGATGATGATAGTCTACATTTATAGAGCTCTTTAAATTTTTAAAAACTTGCAAACACATTGTCTTATTTAGTCCTAAATACATCCTCAATGAATTAAATGGCATTATTTGCATCCCCATTTTAAATTTAAGTAAACTGAGGTTCAGTGAGTTTCAGTGACTTACCTAGAACATAGGAATGTACAAGTCAGAATTTAGCCTTAGTGATCAAGGCTGGACTTCTATCTATTATATCATATTTGCATTTCATTTATTAAAAATTAGGTTTATCATTTTCCATATAAATGTTGTTTCCTATCTCAATCCTTTCCTAATTCAATCTCTTCACTCTTAAAATGCATTTATTGTACCTTATCTTTAAATATTTGATATAATTCACTTGTGACTCCATCTGGCCCTGAAGTTTTTTCTTGGGGGTTTCTTTGATGGCTTGCTCAATTTCTTTTTCTAATATGGAATTATTAAATATTCTATTTCTTCTTCCGTTAATTAGGCAATTTATATTTTTGTAAATATTCATCTATATCACCTAGATTGCCATATTTATTGCCATATAATTGGGCAAAATAGTTCTTAATAATTACCTTAATTTCCTCTTCATTAGAGGTGAGGTCGCCCTTTTCATTCTTGATACTGTTAATCTGGTTTTCTTCTTTTCTTTTTTAATGAATGTTTATTGAGATCTGAAGAAATTTGATCTAACTCCGCCGTTCTCTTTTTTTTTAAACCCTTGTACTTGGGTGTATTGTCTTATAGATGGAAGATTGGTAAGGGTGGGCAATGGGGGTCAAATGACTTGCCCAGGGTCACACAGCTGGGAAGTGGCTGAGGCCGGGTTTGAACCTAGGACCTCCTGTCTCTAGGCCTGACTCTCACTCCACTGAGCTACCCAGCTGCCCCCCTCCCCCTTCCTCTTACCTTAAACCCAGTTTTTAAAAACTTCCAAATATTCATCCCTTCACACTCATAACCATGGCCCTAGTTTGTAATATTTATAAACTAGATATTATATAGATATATATATATTTTAAAGTGTGGTCGCCGGGAATCAATAATTCAGATTGATTCCATAATTAAAATAGACCCAAGTCAGGATGGATTTTATGGTAGTTTATTTACAATTAGGAAGGTGGAAGGCAGGTAAATAGAGAGAGGGAGAGGCTAGTCTGGGCAGAGAGAGTATTAAAAGGCTAATTAAACTAGGCTACAAGCCACAAGGCCTTAGCAATCAGAGAGGCAAGAAGCCTACTTAAGGTAGAGAGTCTGGAAATGCCAAGGTAGGCCAAGGAAGTCAGCCTAACTTACCCACGTGACAATTCAGAGGGGAAGCTGCCTGAGGTCTCAGCAGAGATCCTTCAGTACCAAGTTCAAGGCAGGAACTGCCTCCACAGGAAGTAGACAACATACTTGAAGACATAGCATCTTTCATCACTTCCAAGGGTCCACCTCTAATTCAAGTGGACAAATGGCAGCCTCTACACTGTTTTGGACTGCCCAAAGGGCAGTCCCTTGTTCTTGACTTGTTACTTATTGTCACATGTGGGTAACTCATCTCCCCTTCCCACTAATGGAGGTGGGGATGAAATTATCTCTGGTGGCTAGAGTTTTAACTATGAATGGGCTTGAGCTAATTCCATTTACACAATCCCCCCTGATGATCATATTGGGTGCCTAGTCATCCCAAGTGATCATTTTACATAACCATCTTATATCTACAAAGGTCTTCTAACTACAATAGTTAGAGATAAGAGGGGAATGGAAGAGAGAGAAAGCAAAACCAATATTTGCTAAGTGCATTGACAAGAAACCAATTGGAGGCAGTACCCTATTGGCATAAAATGTATATTTAAAGTAGCTGTTCAAACCCCATCAGTTTAATCAGTTGTACCCAAAGTTCATTTTGGATCTCTTTCTCCATTATCCCCAACCTATTTTTAATGTTCAATTTTCATCAAATTTACCTTACTGATGGGCATTTTTGTGTCCCCAAAAAGTGTTCTCTTCATGCTCCCCTAGATTTAAATGCTGCAAGTACAGCAGGAGCAATGGAGTATATGTTAAATGTTGAGCATGTTGGAAATGAGCATTATCTGCTATATAGAGTATATTCTATCATCTATTGTCACAAACAATAGACATTATATATTGGGAAATTTGTAAAGATATTACATTATCAAACTAGCAATCTTTAACAGTATATATTGTAAATTATAATTGTATATACAGTTCCCTGCAACACTTGAAAAAAGCTAAATATTTAATAGACCTTCCAAAATTTTGCTCTACCTAAATAACATAATTTGTAATCCTGTGTGCCATCACTTTCTCCTATGCTCCTTGAGGTAATTTTCTCCTAGAGAGATGAGGTGATATTATGCTATTATTATTATTATTTATTCTTGGAATTTATCACAGAAAGAAATGCTTCTTGAATGAATGAATGAATGTGTAGTTAAATCCTCACTGTTGTTTAACTCATGATATAACATGTTGATCTGGATTTTCCTACTTTTGATTTAGGGATTCTTTGACCTGATGTTTTATTTTATAATCTGTGTCTAATTGCCCTGACTAGGGCAAAAAACCAGGAATTATCTGAAGATTGATTCTTGGGATAAATTGCATTTTTATTGCTTCAGTTAGTTTACATTTTCCTTCTAAAACACTTACAAATATTGTAGACAATGAAAAACATATGTTCATATACATTTATCATTCCTAATGAAACTGTAGATTTTTTGAGTGAGTCTGGTTTGTCTTGATATTCTATAACTTATATTTAAGCCTTTTCTCAATTTCTTGTGAAAGCTGAATAATTCAATGTGATTCTAATTGATTTATATATATATATATATATATATATCTGTGCATGTATTTTTAAAAATATAGAGGGCTGCACACACTTGTGCACTCAATTTTTAACCACTAATAAAATTGTCAACTGATACAATTCTGAAATTTGATAATTATATATTTATATATATACACATACATGTGTGTGTATATATATATATATATGTGTGTGTGTGTGTGTGTGTGTGTGTATAGTTGAATCTGGTAGATATCATCAAAGGCTGGAAGATATTTTAATTTGTAGTCTTCTCCTTGATCTTATTTGTTCGTGATAATTTTCCTTGACCAATCTCATGAAAAGTGATGGATAGATTCTTCTTTACATTTTCAGAAAATCCAAAGACTATTCCAAACTTTTTCTTCTAATTGGGACATTTCTGTTTGATAAGTTTTGAGCTTTTTTCAATAGAGTCATCCTTTGGTATTTTTTAAAATTTGGTTTTCTACTTCTGATGATAGACCTTTAAAACAGAATTTTATTTCCTATTAATTCCATTATTTTACTCAAATTTTCTACTAATAATTTCCATACTTTTAATTTTTCCCATCTCTCTTCTCCTAATTCTCCTGACAACAAATATTTCATTGAAAATAGATCATTTTCCTTTACTGATATCATGCTCACCTTTTTAATGACACCATTTCATCTTTTCCCACTTAAAGTATTTATTATCTAATTTAATATGTTTTATTTTAAGTTTGAATTAATCCCCACTCCTCTGTTGTCTTTTGCTTATTATGTCTAATCCATAATATTTGTTTGCCATTTGGAGTATTTTTCTGCTAGTTAATTTTCTTTTAAAGTTTTTTGACTATTCTCTTTTTTCTCCTCTGAATAATTAACTTATTCATATGAAGATATCTTATCTATTAGCACAATGAACTGAACTGTCAAGAACTCTCCTGAAGTAGGACTTAAAATCATCTTAGGAGATAAAGTCCTTTGTTGGGAGGGCAGGAGGAATATAACAGATAACTATGAACAATATAATTTTAAGAAAAGATGAGCATTAACCTCTATAGGAATCTGATACTGCTTCTGGTAGAAGGTGACATATGATTTGAACTTGAAGAAAAAGGAGGGATGTCAAGAATCAAAACTAAGGCATGCATTCTAGCCATGGGTCTCCCACCTATGCAGAGGGATGAAGGTGGGGATGGAATGCTGACCTCAGTACATAAGATACATCATTCCATTTTGTATATCTATCAGTTAAGTATCATCAGTTTTTTTAAAATTAATTTTTACTTATAATATTTTTCCATGCTTACATGATTCATAATCCCCTCTCCCCTGCATTCTCCTCCCCCTTCCCAAAGCCAACAAGCAGATCCACTGGGTTATACATGCATCACTGCTCAAAACATATTTCCATGTTATTCATATTTGCAACATCAAAACACTAATCAGATCTTTATCACACTATGTGATCCAGCATATACTTTTCTAATGCATTTCTAGTTCCATAGTTCTTTCTCTGGATGTGGATACATTCTTTCTCACAAGTTCCTCTGGATTATCCTGGATCATTGCATTACTGCTGGAAGAAAAGTGTATTACATTCCATTGTGCTACAATGTATCAGTCTCTGTGTACAATGTTCTGCTGGTTCTGCTCCTTTCACTCTGCATCATTTCCTGGAGGTTGTTCCTGTTCACATGGAATCCCTCCATTTCTTTATTCCTTTAAGCACAATAATATTTCATCACCAACATATACCACAATTTATTCAGCCATTCCCCAATCAATGGACACTCCCTCATTTTCCAATTTTTTTCCACCACAAAGAGTGTGGCTATAAATACTTTTGTACAATTCTTTTCCCTTATTATATCTTTGGGATACAAACCCAACAGTGGTATGGCTGGGTCAAAGGGTAGGCTTTCTTTTAAAGCCCTTTGAGCATAGTTCCAAATTGCCCTCCAGAATGGTTGGACCAATTCACAACTCCACCAGCAGTGTATTAGAGTCTCAATTTTGCCACATCCCTTCCAACATTTATTACTTTCCTTTGCTACCATATTGGCTAGTCTGCTAGGTGTAAGGTGGTACCTCAGATTTGTTTTAATTTGCATTTCTCTAATCAGGAGGGATTTAGAACACTTTTTCATGTGCTTGTTGATAGGTTTGATTTCATCATGTGAAAACTGCTTATTCATGTCCCTTGACCATTTGTCAATTGGGAAATGGCTTGATTTTTTTGTAAATTTGACTTAGTTCCTTATATATTTGGGAAAGTAAATCTTTGTGAGAGAGTTTTGTTATAAAAATGATATCCGAATTTGTTGCTTTCATTCTAATTTTGGTTGCATTGGTTCTGTTTGTATAAAATCTTTTTTAATTTGATATAATCAAAGTCATTCATTTTACATTTTGCAACGTTCTCTCTTATTTGATCTTAAATTCCTTCCTTTCCCACAGATCTGACAGGTATACTCATCTATGTTCACCTAATTTATGATTTCACTATTTATATTTAAGTCATTTACCCATTTTGAGTTTATTGTGGTATAGCCTGTAAGATGTTGATCTAAACCTATTTTCTCCCATACTGTTTTCCTATTTTCCCAGTAGTTTTGGTCAAATAATTAGTTCTTATCCCAAAAGCTGGGGTCTTTGCATTTATTGAACTGTAGCTTACTGAGGTCATTTACCCCTAGTCTATTCCACTGATCCTCCCTTCTGTCTCTTAGCCAGTATCATATAGTTTTGATGACCACTGCTTTATAGTACAGTTTAAGCTCTAGTGCTGCTAAGCCACCTTCCTTCACATTTTTTTTCATCATTTCCCTTGATATTCTTGATCTTTTGTTCTTCCAAATGAACTTTATATAGTTTTTTTTCTAAATTAAGTAAAAAAGTTTCTTTGTAGTTTGATGGGTATGGCACTAGATTAATTTGGTAGGATTGCCATTTTTATTCTATTAGTTCATCTTACCTATGAGCAATTAATGTTTTTTCCAATTGTTTAGATCTAATTTTGATTGTGTAAAAAGTGTTTTGTAGTTGTGTTCATAGAATTCCTTTGTTTGTCTTGCCAGATAGATTCCTAAATATTTTATATTGTCTAGAGTGGTTTTAAACGGAGTTTCTCTTTCTAAGTCTTGCTGCTGAGTGTTGTTGGAAATATATAGAAACACTGACAGTTAATGTAGGTTTATTTTGTACCCTGCAACTTTAACAAAGTTGTAAATTATTTCCACTAGCCTTTTAGTTGATTTTCTGGGGTTCTTTAAGTATACCATCATATCATCTGCAAAGAGTAAAATCTCATCAGGTTTAAAAAATATCTCTAAAATATAACTTATCCCTTTCTAATTCCCTTTTGTATATTGTCCCAACCACCCATTAACATCTAACAAACTTAGGAGTAGAATCTGGCTTGTTTGTATTAGTATCCCTATTCCTTGGCATAATATCTGATACAGTACATATTTAATAAAAGTTATTTTCTAGCTAGCTATTGTCTATGTATTTATCTATGATGTGATATTTTATTTCAACAGAATTAATTTAGGAATTATTATATGTTGTACTATGTGACAAGGAAATGAAGAAAGTTTCTTCTACTTAGTAGAAACAACATGCTCACAGGTAAATGAATACTCCAGATAGAAAGGTAAAGAGAAAGAGAGAGAGAGAGAGAGAGAGAGAGAGAGACAGAGAGACAGAGAGACAGAGAGAGAGAGACAGAGAAAGACAGACAGAGAGAGACAGACAGAGAGAGACAGACAGACAGACAGACATAGAGAATCAGAAAAAGGTGTTTTGTAGGAGATGGCACCTAAGCTAAGCTTTGAAGGTGGTTAGGACTTCCAAGATGATGAACTGTGAAGGAAGCATATTGCAAGCATGGGAAACAGGAATTTCCAATACATGGAAATAGTAAATACAAGAGTAAGTATTGAGAAAATACAGTTTCGGATTCATAAAAAGGAATATGAAATCTTTCAGGAACTATTGATAGGAATCAAATTGTGATGGAACAACTGATAATGGAGCAACAAAGGAAAGGTAAAAGTACTCAGCCTCCTATTTTTCTTCTTCCTGAAAACCAAGAATGATCTTCAGGCAAGGAAATAATCACAATTAATAGAAAATCAAAATACAATATCTCTAAGGAGATGGTAAAAAAGAGTTTGTTTTCTCAATGAGTTTGTCACCAGGCCCAGATGAATGACACACCAAGACAGAGAAAAAATAAGCATATGATTATTTGCTCCACTTTCAAAAAGCTCTGAAAAATGTAGACTATCAGAAAGATGTTATATGAATACAGATAGGCCAATGTCCTGATTTTTATAATGGTGAAGAAAAGGATCGATGACTCAGATTCCTGACAAAATTTTAGAACATGTTTTTAAAGGGTTTATACATGAACACTTAGAAAGAAAAGTGGTGCTCACTACGGGCAGCATGAATAACTCTAACAGAAGTCTTGGAGAAATAATCCCATTTCCTTTTTAATGTCTTTATTAGACTAGCAGATCAGGAATATGCCATTGACACAATGTGTCTGGCTTTTATCAAGGCTTTTGACAAAGTCTCTCATGATTTCCTTGTGGAGATAGGGAGGATGTAGTTCAGAAAATGGTAATATTAGATTTGGGTCTGACTGAAGAAACTGTTGGAAAGAGTAGTTACTATTGGAGAGCTGACAACTTAGAGTGAGTTTTTGGATGAAGTAGCCAAAGGCTTTGCCTTGGATCCCTACCGCCCTATTCAACATTACCACACCTCTCAAACCCATTTCAATAGATTTCATAATAAGAAATCTTACTTAGTGTTAATGTGCAAAGTCAAAATTAAATGACATATTTTTGACTGAATAATTGTAAAGTATACATTTCTTTACAAATGGGATAATGATGTTGATAATGCAAATGGTGGTGATAATAATGACAATGATTATAATATATAATATAATAATGGATGATCATAGTGGTGGTGATGACTGTGATAATATCTGGAGTTGTGATTTCATTGGTATAGTAGGGGAACTCCCAGTACATAAAATCTTTTCTGAACTTCAGATAAAGTTTGACTCTGTCACTAGCACTAGCTAAGGCCCCTAGAAGCTAGTATACTTTTTTTTTTAAACCCTTAACTTCTCTGTATTGACTCATAGGTGGAAGAGTGGTAGGGTAGGCAATGGGGGTCAAGTAACTTGCCCAGGGACACATAGCTGGGATGTGTCTGAGGCCGGATTTGAACCTAGAACCTCCTGTCTCTAGGCCTGACTCTCAATCCACTGAGCTACCCAGCTGCTCCCCGCTAGCATACTTTTTAACTCTCTTCACTTCCCCAATCACAGCACTGCTACATGGCCAATCTAGCTGAACAGCCTCTTCCTAAAACCAATGTTTTTCATCTAGAAGAGTATCAGTATTTCCTGAAATTATCTCTTTCTAGGCCCATGGAATTCAAGCTCTGGAGGTCTTATCAAGCTGGAAACAGTTTGAGGAAGGACTTTGCAATAGACTTTATGTTTGTCCTCTAAGGGCCAACTTAACAAAGCTATAAGGCAAGGACTCAGCCTTAGGTTTTCTATTAGATAATTTTTTCTATTAAATATAATTTTCTGGACTTGTGATTTTATTGGTATAGTAGGGGAACTCCCAGTATATATTAAAAATATTATTTTTTACTTTTTCTTTATTTATTTTATATGATTACTTTAATTACTATTTATTTTATACTATTAAAGATAATTTTCTATTAAATAATTTTTAGAGCCAGTGACATTAGACATCATTTATTAATATCATAAAGGTAGCAACTTGCATCAGAGGTGAGAGTAACTTGCACTGAAGAAACTATTGATTCTTGACATAAGAATGAATGAAGACCATCCACAGCACAAAAAAGAATCATGGAGGCTTAAAATTTCTATTAGAAGCACAGGAATAGCCCCAAACCTAAAACTCTGAAACAAATTTATACCTGGTTTGGGTTTGGGCTTTTTCTATATCACATTGTTTAGTGTTCAGAGTGAGGTCTTGGTTTCAGGGAGAGCTAAGGACAAAATGAAATTAATGTTATAGACTGCCTTATAAACCTTAAGACACAATATAAATGCTAATTATTATTATTATCTAGTGTTTCATGGATGTGAGCAATCCTTTTACATTAGAGACCATAGCCTGCCCATGTCAAGGATCATCTTATATGATTCTTTGCCCACATTCTTCTATGGAAACTCCATTACTGATTAACCCAATAACCTCTTGTCATAGAAAATTATAGATTTAAATGAAAGGGATCTTCGAGAAAATCTAGTCTGGCTTCCTCATTTTGCAGATAAGAAAAATAAGACTGAGACAGGTTAAGTGACTTGCTCAAGATGACATATGTGTAAAGTGTCAGAAGTGTAGTTTGAAATCAGGTCTCACTGGCTCAAGTCCAATGTTCATGTACTGTGCCACACTGCCTCCACACTACATCCTTCCTCTTCATCTTTTTTATAAACCCTTAACTTCCGTCTTGAATTCAATACTGTGTATTGGTATATTGGTTCTAAGGCAGAAGAATGGTAAGGGCTAGGCAATAGGGGTTAAATGACTTGTCCAGGGTCACACAGTGGAAGTGTCTCAGGTCAGATTTGAATCCAGGACCTCCCATCTCTGGGCCAGACTCTCAGTCTACTGAGTCACCTAGCTGCTCCTCCTCTTCATCTTTTAAAGTGTGGTTAACTGTGTAGTCCATCTATTATCACTTCCATTTATAAGCTGTGCAGTAAGTTACTTAATTTCTATCTGACTTGATTTCCTCAATTAGAAAATTGGAAAAATAATAGTGTCTATCTCCCAGGACTGTTGTAACAAATGAAATATTTGTAAAATATTTAGTATAGTACTTGGCACATAACAGGCACTTAATAAATGCTTGTTTCTTTCCTTTTTCCTTCCTGCTATTATATGACTAGCCTATTTCCATTTCCAGTTAAACATGTCTTTTATCCTCTTCCCACATGGAGTCATGGTTGGTCATAGATTCAAGCCTTCTAATATTCACCATCCACCTCTCTATTATTTTTGGGTGTCGCCTGCAATTCTGATTATCCAGAGATTGTGGTATAACATGATTTTCAGCCATACAGTAACTCATCTTGCTTCCCCAAAAAGGCTACTCTTGCTGTATTCTATAGCTTAATCCAAAAAAAATTAAACATAGAGAGCCTTGAAGTGTTATGAAATCCATTAAGTCCAAAATAGTTCATTGATGACCAATTTCCATGTACTTAAATACTACAACTCCACCTTTGCTCCTGTAAAAAAATCAATGCAAAAACATGAATCATCAGGGAGAAGGTTTGAGCCTTCCAAAGACAGACTGTAATTAGCAAATCATTGATCCAAAAAGACAGAACCTCGAAACAGCAGAAACCAAGCAGGTGAAAAGCCAAAGTTCCTGTCCTTTCCAATTAATCATTACTCTTTTCCAGGTTCCTAGGACCACAGGATGGACTCTCCCTCCAGACTGAAATCGGGTTGTTTTTTATATGCCTTTGGGTTAAGCTCTTAGAACTTTTAATAGCCCCAAAGAGAAGCATGCATGATATCAATCTAACCTTGTTTCATAATTGCAGAATATGTCTTGATGTGGTTACTACCATTATCATTGTTATAATTCATATGACATGCTTTTCTTCCTCCAGAAAACCATTCTGTATTCAATAAATCCAAATGCAAAATATAATTCGTTGTCATAGAATGTAAGAGTTAGCATGGATTTCATCCATTCCTCTCATTTTAAAGAAAATTGAGACTAGAAGTGGGAAAGTTACTAATCCATTGGCACACAACTAATTAGAGACAGAATTGATTAATCAATCAATTGAAAAATATTTCTGAAGTACCTATTAAATCTTAGTTGCTGTGCTAACAGTTAGTGGGAATAGAAATGCAAAAATGAGACAGTGCCTGCCCTCACATAGCTTATTTGGAGAAATAATAGATACTATATAGATGATCTATAAAGTAAGTAAAAAGGAATTGGAGAAGTATTACATGATGAGGAATCAGGTCAAGTTTCATGTGGAACATAGTGCTAAAACCAAGCCTGAAAGGAAACAAGGGTTTCTAATGGACAGAAACAAGGAGGGCAACATTCTAGGCATGAGGAATAGCTAGTGCCATTATATGATGATAGAAAGAAGTTTTCAGGCACTGTGATAAATGCATTACAAATATTGTCACATTTGATCCTGAGAACAACCCCGAGAGGTAGGTGTTGTTATTATCTCCATTTTATAGTTGAGATTAAGGCAGATGAAAGTTGAATGACTTGCCCAAGATCATGTAGCTAAAAATATCTGAAGCTGGATTAAAACACTAATCTTCCTCACTCTAGCCCTAGCTCTACATCTACTGTGCCACCAGTTGCCTCAACAGAGTGTCACGAGTAAGGAGTATCAAAGACAGACAAACTGAACCATAGAATGTAGGAAAAGGAACAATATGGAATGTTTCTAGAAAGGTAGGTTGGGGGCAAAATTGAGAAGGACTTTAAATGCCTAATAGAGGAACTTGTATTTAATCTCAGAGAAAATTAGGGAGTCAATTGATTTGATTGATATAATCAGACCTACACTTACAGAAAATCACTTTGGTAGCTAACCTTGAAAGATGGTTGAAAACAGATAAGATTTGAGACAGGCAAATCTAATTAGTACATATTGCAAGAGTCCAGGTGACAAGGGTTTGGAATAAGGTGATAAATAGCCATAACTGAAAATAGCTCTCCAGATAGTTAAATGGATAGATAGATGAAAAGAAGAGAGAGAGAGAGAAGGAGGAGGAAGAGGAGGAACGAAAAGGAGGAGGGGCCTGGTTTTTCTTTGGGGGAGGAGCAGAACATTCAATTTTATCTTTATATGGAACTTTGTAATGTAAGTCTTAGAAAGTGACAAGGGAGGGAAAAGATAAGCATTGGTCCAACCATTAATGTTCATTTTACAGATAAGGAAGTCAGCCTAGGAAGATATAGTGGCTCATCTTTAGTTATACAGGGAATAAGGGGTAAAGCGAGGACCAGAACCCAGGACATCTGACTCTACATCATGCATTCTTTCCATTATAGTCTAATGCTTCATAGATAATTATTTGTTCTATGAATTGAAAAAGACATGCCTTTTTCAATTGCTTCCCTGTATACCCAAAACATTACTTCTGTTAACCAATGCCATGTAGTGGAGTCTTTCTTTTTAAAGAGTTAATATGATTCACATTGGTAGAGGGGATTTCTATACTTACACTGTGAACTCATATGCCATCAAATCATGATCATCATCATTATAATAGTTGACAAAATAGTATATAGTGTATTCTTGTTATAGCAGAAAGTTTTGGATTTGGAATCAGGAGGAATTGGTTCAAATCCCACCTCTGACATTTATTACCTGCATGATTTTAAGCAAGTCACTTGACATCTTTGGGTCTCATTTTCTCACCTGTATATTGAGTATTTAGACTACAGTATATGGTTGATAAAGTCCCTTCCCAGTTCTCCACTTAGGATCTCTCCTATGATCCCAACCTGTTTGAGGAAATCCAACATAGATGAGTAGGAGATATCTCCACCTAGAGATCAATTCTTTGCAGATCATTCTTCAGTCTTTGCCTTGACTTATTCAAGGCTGGGCTTCTCACAGTGGAAGTAGATGAAAGGGGTTGATAAAAGGTGAAATGTTTTTGAAAACGAGGTGGGGGTGAAAGGGAGGAGTCAATATTAACAACAACAACAACAACAAAAGAGAAGAACCAGTGATTCCGGAATGGTTACCTGAGAACACTAAGGAGATAATTATTACTGAGTCAGCCAAATGTTCCAGCAGCCTGATCACAGCAGGAGCCAATGCACACCCCCTGGTTCCTTTATCAAGGGATCATCTCAAAATCACCAAAACTGGTGAGGTGTGTGAGAGAGACAAGTGGATGTCTTGCAGTTACTTTCTGACCACAGACCTAGCTTTGAAACTTTTTCTCCTTCTCTTCCCCACCTCACCCTATTCCCAGTGCTACTCCATATACTACCCCTGTCTTCTGAAAAACTGAGAGCATTCCATGTTTCAGAAAATCAAACTAATGAAAGCACAAAAACGGAAACTAAATCCTTCTGTCCTCTCCCCACAGAGATGCTCCAGTCTCCCTGAGTAAGTTCCCTGAAAGGCAACTAAGGAATGGAAATGATGCCGTTTGCCCAGTTCTCACTTGTGCCTCAGAAGCCAGATTGCTGCTGCCCTAATGGGCAGCAGCAGGCTGACCCAAGTACAGAGTCATCAAGAGCACCCCTAAAGGTTCCTGGGCATCTGGGGCAGGACAATGACTGCCAGGAAAGCTACCCCTAAAGGTTTTCCATCGCAGGATGGTAAATCACCCTCAGAGATAATCCTGCATTTCTGTACACTTTTACTTTCAACTGAAATGCAGCTAATGGACTACTTCTGGTGGCCGGCCTGTATCACACTGTGCATTATTCAGCTGCTCGGCAGCTTTTCTCCATTAGGCTCCAGCTCTGGCGATGGCAGTGATAGCCATTCTTCCTTTGTGAGTTGGGGAAATGCCAGGCAATCACAGGTTCTTTGATAATTCAAAGATTAACTGGTTCTCATAGCTTGGCTTAAGGGAATGGGCCAGCCATAGAGGGAACACACTGTTCTCTCAGCAAGCCCAGGGGTTTCTTCCCAGCCCTCTCTTTGGGAAGGTGCTACGGTGATCAATATCGATCACTGCCTGTTCCCAGATTGTTACCATTACCAGACCAGTGAGACATTGAGTCCTGGTGCTTATGTAATGCTTCACTGGTTGGCTTGGATTGCTGAGTGGCTGGACAGCCAGTGTACCCAGGGGGGATGGGCATTGTGCTCAGAAAGGGAGGGGATATGGGAAACCCTTTCCACCTGATCCGATGAACAAATGGGAATCCATTAGAAAAGGAAGGGAAGGAAGAGAAGGAAAGGAAGGAAGGAAGGAAGGAAGGAAGGAAGGAAGGAAGGAAGGAAGGAAGGAAGGAAGGAAGGAAGGAAGGAAGGAATCACATGAGGAGGGAAATGAAGAAAGAATGAATGAATGAAAGATAAAAAAGAAAGGCAGAAGTTAGGAAAGAAATAAAGAAAAAGAAAGGAAGAAATACAAATTTTAGTGGTTTATAAGGATGTCTCTACCAAAGAATTACAAACTGGACTTTGAAAATTTCACTCTTCTCTGGAATAAAAGGGGCAAAACTACCTGACCTTTATTGTAGAGCCTTTCATTTTCTCTTTCCTCTGCTCCTTGATGTCATCTAATAATTCTTTTTTTTTGAGGGTAGGCTGAAAGGAAGTCAAATGAGGTGATGTTACCATGCCATTCAGACTAGGAGAAGAAATGCTGCCCTCTTATCTTCCAGAAGAAGTAAGGTAAACATAAAGCATGAACTTTTGTTCTTGGAAGCACAAAGACATCATAGGATGATGCTTGCATTCATTTGGAAGTTCAGAAAGATGGAGTTAATGCTATAAATGAAAACTATATTCTTCACTATTAAACACTATGGATGAATGTGTGTACACATAAACACAAAGTCCTGGGTAATATTTATTTTATTTTATTTTTAAATCCTTATCTTCTTGGTTCCAAAGCAGAAGAGTGGTAAGGGCTAGGCAACTAGGATTAAGTGCCTTACCAAGGGTTACACAGCTAGCAAGTATCTGAAGACTCATTTGAACACAGGACCTCCCATCTCTTGGCATGGCTCTCAATTCCCTGAGACAACTAGCTGCCTGAAAAATATTTCTTAAAAAAAAAAACAACAACTTATGGAGTCTCAATGGTAACATTCTTTGAAGCTTCAACACTTTTTCTATGGCAGCCTTTTGCTCTTATATGAAGGACAATTTGAAACTATAATCTACAAATATCCTCCTTTTCAAAAATTTTTAATCCAATTCTACTCAGTTTTGTACACATGGCTTATATCTAGGGACAGAGAAATTCCAACTCCATCCAAACCATTCGACTGATCAAAATCTGCATGATGTACCAAAGGCCATAGCAAAAAAAATGTTTTGCTACAAAGTAGCAATAGTTAAAGTCTGACACTCTGTCCAGCTTCTCCAAAAAAAATCCAGGCTGCCCATTATAACACCTGCTGCTCACAATGAAAGTTCAAGCCAACCAACTCATGCCCTTCCATCCAAATACCCAATCTACCCACAGAGAATTCAAGCTGTCCAGCCACACACCAGCTGCTTGCTCATTCACTGTGGAATGCTGGACTTTAGCTTCCTCATCTCATCTAATGCTGATCTCTTGGGCTCCCTGCCCAGCTGGCATGTCCAGAAAGAGGCCACCACTGCACCATTCTTGACCTCTTCATGAACCAAGTAGCTAAGGATGCCCTCCCAAAAGTCAATAGAATTCTAAGTCAGTATACCTGCCTAGTTACGGAATTCAACCCATATTGCTTGAGTTGATAGAGTTTTATAATATTTACCTACATGTAACAATGTCAGCTGGGATAAGGAGCAATCAAACCTCGGGACTATGGGCTTTCTGTTTCTTTTGATGATAGATTGGCTTTGGGAGTTGTGTGTGTGTATCTGTGTCTGTCTGTCTGTCTGTCTTTTTGTGTCTTCTCTTATCTTCTCCTCTTGTATCTATTTATGAATTTAGTCATCTTTTACCAATAGAATCACAGAAATCTAAGAGGTAAAAGTAATCTCAGAGACTATTTAATCCAAACAATACTTGACCAAGAAGATTTTATATATTTCTGACATGTGGACATCAAGCCTTCAATGAAAGACCTCCAGTGAAACAGGCTGCCTTTACTCTCTGACTTCATTTCTCTTGAGAATCTCTAGAAAGCCAAGAAAAACACTTCCAGAATGGATCCTGTTTGCTCTTCTCAGATTTAACATTTTGCTTTAGTACAGTATATCCCCATCCCTAAAATAGATTCACCTTCCCTCTTACTTCATACTCAAATGGATCTGAGACCTCATCTCTCCAATGGTGAAGTTTACAAATCATTTATGACTGCCCATTCTACAGGAACTTGCTTTACTCCACCATTTATTTGCCTCTGCATTGTCTTTAGTCCTCCAGAGGCAGTGATGTTCCATGCCTTGGTTCCACAAAATAACACTGGGAAAATAGCAGCTTTGAAAAGTGGAAACTATACATTCATGCAAAGCTTGGTACCAGAAAAAGGACTTCTGCAAGCTCTTAAATTTAATTGATTTGATTACCCCCACTCTGCAAAGAAGTTACTTTATCATGATAAAGTAAAACAATTAAATGAAACTAATAATGCTATGACTGCATCTAAGGATCATGCAGCATTCCACATCTGTAGCACTCCCCACCTCCTCAAATTTTCATTTTTAATTAAGAGAAATCTATTTTCTCTTCCTCCCACACCTTTTTTCCTAAAAAAAGGGAAAAATTAATCCCTTGTAACAAACATACATATGCAAATCAAACAAATTCTCTTAGTGGATATGCACATAAATATACAATATGTATACACAGTTACATATATTACACATTATACACACATTTATAAATGTACATTTATATATGTGTGTATATATATATATTCTACCTCTTGAAAGAGAAGTGACTAATTTAGGATAGACACATAAACATTATATGTGATGTATATAATTTATTTGATAAATTTAGGATATATAGATACAAATATATCTATATCTATATATAGGTTAATAGATCAATATAGATATTTGTGTGCATGTATATATATCCAAAATTTATTACTTCTATTTCAGAAGGTGGATAATATGTTTTGTCATTGATCCTTTGGAATCATAAATGGTTATTGTATTCACAGTTTTTAGAGTTTCAAAAGATATTTATTTTGATCGCATTGTTGTTATTGTACATACATCATTTTCTATTTCTTCTAATTTCATTTTTTACCAGTTCATAAAAGTTCCTAAAATAGTTCAGGCTTATAAATATCAATGTTAAAGTAGAAATTGTTCTTCTGTTTCTGCTCCCTTTATGCTGCATCAGTTAAAATATTTCATTATCTCTTTGCAATCATCTATTTTTTCATTTCTCACAGCACAATATTATTTGATCACATCCACATACCACAACTCGCACATCCATTCTTAAATTGATGAACATATTTAGTTTCCAGGCATTTTTAGGTGTTACTTTTTTTTGCTACCACAAAAAGAAATACCTTTGCATATGCATGTTTTTCTCTTTCTTGAATTCTTTTTGAATATAGGCCTAGTAGGGGTATATCTGGGTCAAAGAGCAAAAATTCATATTTTAGTAACTTTTAAAATATAACTTATTTTTTAATGTTTATTATAATTTTACATGTAAATACAATTTTAATAGTTATTTTCTGAAATTTTATAATCTACATTCTCCTTCCCTATCATCCTTTGCCTCTCCCCAAGATGAAAGATAATATGATATAGGCTATGCATGTGCTGTCATGCAATACATATTTTAATGTTCATCAAGTTATAAAAGAAGAAACAGCACCTATACAAGAAAACAACTCATGAAGTGAAAATTGGCATGCTTCAATCTACATTGTATAAAAATTTAAATTTAGTTTTTATGTCAAATATGAGAATTCTAAAGTAATATTGTGGATGCCGATTTAAAAATATTACAACTTAAGTCAAAATGACTTTTAGCAACTTTATTTACAAAGAGGTGGAAAGAGTGAAAGTGGAAGAATGTAGATAAAGAGACATAAAGTACTACCTATCTACAAAATATCCTAAATTGAATCCTAATGCTTGCAGACCACAAATGCAAATCTGAAAGCTGAATCTCACCAGAATCCAAAGTCCTAATTAGGAAGCTCAAATGCAAAGAACTAGGAGACCTTGAGGAATCTGTTGAGAAGAACCTTCAGAGTACATGAGGCTAAGATTGCCAAGAATCTCACCAGAACTCACGCTGAAGGGAGGGTCCTACTGAAGCGCCAGAGCAGAGAGGGTCTCCTTCCAGAAAAACCACGGAAGGAATCACTCCACTCACCACCACGGCATCCAAGGGAAGTGTGTCTCCTCTAGTCAGTCTCACTGAGGAAGAGAGACTAACTGAATCTTCGAGCTGGCCTTTTTAAAGCAGTTTTCTTCCTGTCACTTCCTGTCACTCCCCCACTTTATGGGAACCAATTTCAGTCTCTTAATTTGTCTAGCAGGGGGGGGGGGGGGGGGAAGGGGGGGCTCTGGAGTTGTCACCCACTCTTATAAGTGACTTATGAACTCTTATACTTAGTGCCTGCTAAGGTACTAAGTAGGGGTACTTAAGTTTTTAATTGATTAACTTAAAAGTTGCTGATTGATGGAGTGATTCCTTCCTTGGTTTTTCTGGAAGGAGACCCTCTCTGCTCTGGTGCTTCAGTAGAACACTCCCTTGATTGATAGACAGAATCTGATTCACTCTTCACAATTGAGACTATCAGTTTGTTCTATGGAGTTCAATAGTGTTTTCCATCTTAAGATGCTACGAGTGGTCATTGATTGTTGCATTGCTGATAATAGTTTTCATTCACAGTCTTAATTCTTTTAAGATTCTTGGCCTTTTATTCTTCCAGATGTATTTTGTTACTTTTTTCCTAGAGGTGTGAATTATTTTTGGGTAGTTTTATTGGTATATAACAGAATAGATTAATTTAGGCAGAATTAATTATATAATTTCAAATTGCTCTCTAGAAATTTTTACCTGTTCACATGTCCACCAACAGAGCACTATGTACCTATTTTCCCATGTACCCTCCAACATTTATCATTTTCATAATTTGAGAATTATGAGATAGAATCTTAGAATTGCTTTAATTTGCATTTTTTTAATGATTAGGAGAAATTATTTATATGACTATAGATAGAATGGGTTTCTTCCCTTGACCACTGACTATTCATATTCTTTATCCATTTATCAATTGGTGAATGACTCTTCCTGATAAAATTTTCAATCAGTTTCTTATGTATCTTAAAAAGAAGAACCATATTAAAAAAATGTGTGGCAAATTTTTCCCCAGCTAATTGTTTTCCCTTTGATCTTAGCTTCATTAGATTGGTTTGTACAAAAAAAATCAATTTTATGTAATCAAAATTATCCATTTTTATCTTGCATGATGTTCCCTCTTGTTTAGTCATAAACATTTCTTCAATCTACAATTTGAATAGTTACTTCTTTTAAAAATTCTTTAATTTATTTATGATTTTGTATTTTAATTCTAGGTCATATCTTCATTTGGAGCTTATCTCTCTTTAAGTATGAGGTATTAGTCTAAATCTATTTTTCAGATACTGTTGTTCAATTTCCCCAGTGTGCCAGAAATGTTTCTTTAAATAGTGAATGATTATCCCAACATCTAGGATTTTTGTGTTTATCCAAATACTTTGGTATTAGATATATTCGAAACTGTATGTTGAGTAGCTAAGCTCTTCCATTGATCAATTTCTCTCCCTTATTTTTTTAACCAATATAAAATTGTTTTGAGCATTACTATTTTGTACTGTAGCTGGAGATTTGTCATGACTAGGTTCCTTTCCTTCTCTCTTCTTTTAATTAGTTCCCTTGAGATTCTTGATGTCTGGGGTTTTTTAAAACCTTTATCTTCTATCTATAGAATCATTAATAAGTGTTGGTTCCAATGCAGAAGAATGATAAGGGCTAAGCAAAGAGCATTAAGTACCTTGCCCAGGGTCACAGAACAAAGAATTTTCTAAGGTCATATTTTAACCTAGGACCTCCCTTCTATGGGTCTGGCTCTCAATCCTCTAAGTCACCTAGCTGTCCCAGAGATTCTTGATGTTTTTGCCTCTGTATTATTTTAATTTTTCTAGTTCTTGAAAATAATCCTTTGGTAGTCTAATTGGTATGTTATTGAATAAGAAAAATAATTTGTGAAGTATTCTCATTTATATTATACTTACTCATCCTACCCATGAACATTTAATGTTTGCCCAGTTATTGGTGATTGTATTTTTGTAAATCATGGTTTGCAGTTATATCTTTGTTGTTTTGTGTAGATCATAGGAAATAAACTCCCAAGAAATCTCTCCATGACAATCCAGGCAATTCTCTTCCTTTTCAACTCTGGCCCAGCTCACTATCTGTCTTCTCTGTCATCACAATAAGTTCTGTTATACTAATTTTTTAAGGCTTCTATTTAAATGAATGCTGAAATCTGAAGGAGACATTCCTCATCCACTTGGTCTTTTCTGTGTGGATGTACACATTAAAGCATTTTGAGTGATTGCTGACTTCTTTCTAAAAACTGTAATTTTATGAAGCGTGATTTGATCTGTATAATGTTATCCACAAATAGGAATCCTTGGAGGGTCTTATCATCTATATGGAATTTCTCCACAATCTGGATGCTGCCCTGGATCTCCTCCATCATGATGGCAAGCATTCATAGCAAGATTATATTTCTTTATTTTATACTTCACCTCACATTTCTTAGCTGATATTTTTACTATTACATTATTCAAGGAACCCAGAATAAGCTTAACTTATAGATCAGTAAGAGTTAGAGTCACCTTATGGCGCAAAAAAAAAAAAAAAAAAAAAAAAGCATATGGTGGTATTTTGTTTTACCTGTTTGAATGCTTTTAATTTTTTTTTTTTTGGTAATTAAGAGATGATAAGTGCAGTGGAATCTTAGATTTTCTAGATGTTTTAGCTAATTGTGAAGTGATAAAGATGAAGTCCATTGTTTAGCATTTGTGAAAGCTTACTTGATCCAGTAGAACTTCCTTTCTTATTTACCTAATTTTCATATTGTTACTATAGATAACAGTGTAGGCATAAAGGTCAATAGATATTGAGGTGCTCCTGGTCAATATTTTGGTTTTAATAAAGACTCAGGTTTCCCCTACACTTTTCTTATCTTCCTTTTCTCGAAATTCCTTGGTTTAACTTTTAAACTACTGCCCAACCTGTCCTCAATTAATGTTTCCAGTTTCATTGGCTCTAATTTCTTCTCCTGTAATCTGTGATCCAGACAAACTGACCTCACATACAGCACATCATCTCCCACCTCTATGCCTTTGTATGAGCTATCCTTCATTTTTGGAATGCATTTCCTTTTTCTTTGCTCTGTTTTTTAGAGTCCCTCACTTCCTTTAAGATGAAGTTCAAGACTGACATGATGACTTTCCTGATCCCCCCAGTGCTAGTGCTATCCCTTTAAATCTTCTTATATTTAACTGCTTTGTATATATTTGTGCTTTTTAGCTTCATATATATAGATTGTGTAATATAAACTATAATGCAATGTAATGCTAGATAAGATATGATACATGAAATTGGATTTGCCTTCCATCAGTCTTCCTTGCTTTATAATATATTATAATTATCACAAAGGGGGAGGAGAATAAATATTTATGTAGTACCTACTATGTGCCAGACAGTGGACATAGTGATTTACAAATAGTATCTTGCTTAATCCACCCAAATTTAAATTCTAAACTTGTCAGTCATCTCTATTAGGCAAGTAAGTCCAAATTCTGCTGACTCAAAATTCTTCCAGCCTCCATTGATCTCCTCATTAGCAATTAATTTACCATAATTAAACTACTGCTTGAAATTATTATCATATTTTCTGTTGCAAATTCAAAAACTTGTTTAAATAATTCAAGGTGAAATAAGCAGTGCCACGCAATAGGCTGAGCAATGGGAATGCAAATACAAACAGAAAGAAAGACAATCCTTGCCCTCAAGGAACTTATATTCTTTTTTTAATAGAATTTTGTTTTTTTTCAATTTCATGGAGAAGAAATTTTTGAAAATTCTTTTCTGACATTTTGCTATTCTCTCCCTCCCTCTATCTCTAAAATGGTAAATATTTTTATATGTTATATAAATGCCTTAATGCAATACATGTTTCCATATACCCCATGCATGACTGAAGACACAAATCACACATACAAAATAAACTCATGAACAGTTCCTTCTTTAGCTGTGGATACCATTTTTTATATTTTATTATTTATTTTTAAGTGAATAATCTATAAAACCAAAACCCTAATACATATACCCAAGTAAACAAGTGACAAATCATATGCTTTTATCTTCATTCTTACTACAGCACTTCTTTCTTTGGAGGTATAAAGTATTCTTTTTCATAAATCCCTCAGAATTATTCTGGATCATTGTATTGCTGTTAGTAGCTAAGTCCATCACATCCGATTGTTCCACAATAATGCTGTTACTGTGTACAGTGTTTTCCTGGTTCTTCTTATTTCTCTCTGAATCAGTTCATGTTGGTCTTTCCAGCTTTTCTGAAATCATTCTGTTCATCATTCCTTATAGCACAATAGTATTCCATCACTATGATATGCCACAATTTCTTCAGTCATTCCCCAATTGAGAGACACCCTTTAGTTTCCAATTCTTTGCCACCACAAAGAGAGCAGGTATAAATAGTTTTGCACAACCAGGTCCTTTCCCATTTTTAAAAATCTCTTTGGGATACAGACCCAGTAGTGATATTACTGGATCAAAGGGGATGTATTCTTTTACATCCCTTTGGGCATAATTCCAAATTGCCTTTTAGAGTGGTTGGATCAGTTCACAACTCCACCAGTCATGTATTAGGGACCCAATTTTGCCTCATCCCCTCCAATATTTATCATTTTCCTTTGTTGTCATATTGGCCAATCTGAAAGGTGTGAGGTGGTACCTCAAAATTTCTCTAATCAAGAGTGATTTGGAACATTTTTTCATATCATTATTGATAGTTTTGATTTCTTCATTTGAAAAGTGCCTATTCATATCCTTTGACCATTTATCAATTGGGGAATAACTTGGATTCTCATGAATTTAATTTAATTCTTTACATATTTGAGAAATAACATCTATCAGAGAAATTCATTATAAAATTTTCAGCGAGTTTATTGATTCCCTTCTAATTCTGGGTGCATTAGTTTTGCTTGCACAAATTCATACATAATCAAAACCCCATAGAGTTTCAGACTCTGGAACCCTACCTTACTATTTCTTTTCTTGATTTTTAGAAATCTTCTGTCTCCAGATTTAGGGTGATTATTAAACAGTATTCTGTTTTCACATTTTTTTCCCTCTATGCTGGAGTAAACTATCATAGTCACTTCTTCCCTCAATTTTTGTTATTTTAATTTATCCCAATAAAGCCTAAATGAATTGTTCTTCTTGTTTCTTCCTCTCTTTTTTGGAAAGAAAAGAAAAGATTATAATCAAGCCATTTTAATGCCTGAATAGTTCAAGTCCTTCACTACTAAATCATGCATTTTTTAAGCAGGCCCATCTTTTCTCTTTTTTCTTTTTTTTAATTATTTCTTTTAAATTTAGAATATTTTTCCAATGTTACATGATTCATGATTCCTCCCTACCCCCTTATCTTCCCCCTCCAGGAGATGTCAAGCAGTTCCACTAGGTTTTACATGTATCATTGTTCAAAGTCTATTTCCATGTTATTCATATTTGCAGTAGAGTGATCTTTTAACATCAAAACCAACATCATATCCATATCAAACTATGTGATCTATAATATGTTTTTATTCCTCATTTCTGTTCCCACAGTTCTTTCTCTGGATATGGATAACATCTTTTTCTTCAGTTCCTCTGGATTGTCCTGGGTCATTGTGTTGCTGCTAGTAGAAAAGTCTATTGCATTCAATTGTGACATAATGTATTAGTCTCTGTGTACATTGTTTTCCTGGTTCTGCTCCTTTCTCTCTGCATCAGTTCCTAGAGATCTTTCTAGTTCACATGAAATTCTTCCATTTCATTATTCCTTTCAGCACAATAATATTCCATCACCATCGGATACCACAATTTGTTCAGTCATTCCCCAACAGATGGACACTCCCTCATTTTCCAATTTTTTGCCACCACAAAGAGTACAGCTATAAATACTTTTGTACATTTCTTTTCCCTTATTATCTCTTTGGGGTACAAACCCAACAGTGGTATGGCTGGGTGAAAGAGTAGGTATTCTTTTAAAACCCTTTGAGCATAATTCCAAATTGCCCTCCAGAATGGTTGGACCAATTCACAACTCCACCAGCAGTGTATTGGCAGTGTTGCCCCATTCCCTCCAACATTTATTACTTTCCTTTGCTACCATATTGGCCAATCTGCTAGGGGCAAGGTGGTACCTCAGAGTTGTTTTAATTTGCATTTCTCTAATCAGGAGGGATTTAGAACACTTTTTCATGTGCTTATTGATAGGTTTGATTTCATCATGTGAAAACTACTTATTCATGTCCCTTGACTGTCAATTGGGGGATGGCTTTATTTTTTGTAAATTTGACTTAGTTTCTTATATATTTTGGAAGTTAAACCTTTTTCAGATAGTTTTGTTATAAAAAATGATATCCCAGTTTGTTGCTTTCATTCTAATTTTGGTTGCATTGGTTTTGTTTGTATACAACCTTTTTTAATTTTATATAATCAGTCATTCATTTATATTTTTCAATATTCTCTATCTCATATTTGATCTTAAATTCCTTCCTTTCCCACAGATCTAACAGATATACTAATCTATGTTCACCTAATTTATTTATGATTTCACTCTTTATATTTAAGTTATTTACCGATTTTGAATTTATCTTGGTATATAGCCTGTAAGATATTGATCTACCTCTAATTTTTCCCATAGTATTTTCTAATTTTCCCAGCAGTTTTTGTCAAATAGTGAGTTCTTTTCCCAAAAGCTTGGGTCTTTCAGGTTATTGAATTGTAGCTTGCTCAGGTCATTTATCTCAAGTTTTTCCATTGATCCACCCTTCTGTCTGTTAGCCAGTACCTTATTGTTTTTTTGTTTTTGTTTTTTTAATTTTAAACCCTTTACTTCTGTGTATTAACTTATAGGTGGAAGATTTGGTAAGGGTAGGCAATGGGGGTCAAGTGACTTGCCCAGGGTCACACAGCTGGGAAGTGTCTGAGGCCGGATTTGAACCTAGGACCTCCCGTCTCTAGGCCTAGCTCTCAATCCACTGAGCTACCCAGCTGCCCCTACCTTATTGTTTTGATGATGATTGTTTTATAGAACAATTTAAGATATGGTACTGCTAGGCCCCAATCCTTTGAATTTTTTTCATTATTTCTCTTAATATTGTGGGAACTGAATCTCCCTCCCCATTATGTCACTTTGTTTGATATCATCAGACCAGGGAATCAAACTTCCCTTTTACCTTAGAATCTAGTCCTTTCTCTATTATAATATGACAATTTTCTGTAGTCTTGACTGTGGATGGGTAAGTGCAATATTGCTACATTTGTCCTGCAGGCTTGTAGGACATAAAGCACTTTAATTTGAGCTTGCTGGTGATGCAAGGACCTGTTATGGGTTTATTATTTTTACTCATGATTTTATACACATTAGATTTTGATTTATTTTTCCCAGAATATAATTTTTTCTCTTCTATTTTTTGGTGTGTTTTTGATTTTCTTATGACAATTTATTCATATACTGCATAACTCAGCCATGTATCCCAGGGTGATTCTGGTATTAGTCAATACACTTGTCAGGGCAGGATTCTATAATTATCCTAAAATCCAAGGTTTAAAATCTTTTGGAGAAATTTAAGGAAAAGAAACTCATCAGTATCTTGAATCAAGAAAGTGGATCTTTCAGAGAAGGTACCATTAGGATGCCTGAGGAAACAACACACTGCATCAAAACATCCAGAGTGAACTTTGGGATATCATGAAGTAAACTGAAGGGGGTTAAACATATTTATTTTGAATGTAAACTCTTATGCCAAAGGGGAATTACCCCTAATTGGTGTAAAAGTTAAAATTAATGGTTGGACAATGATTATATGAAATTATGTAGTCACCAGTATTTATTATATCTTGAGTCAGAAATTTGTTTACAAATATATAGTTTCATATATATATATATGAAACAATAAAGTAGAGAAATGTCAGGTGGTTAGAGATGTTATCTATTCTATCAATCTAAATGTTTTACTCTCTGTCTCTTTATTCTAGGCTGAGATTAATTAGCTCTCAACTAGGAAGGCTTGTAGTGTGTACCCATTCAGCCTCCTCCAAAATGGAAGCTAGTCTCTTAGAAACTAGGAAAGGAGTCATCCTTTTATTTACCCAAATGAAGTAGTCCAGGAGTCAGAGTCTATGTTGAAGGCAAACTCCAAGGCCATGATCCAAGCCACAGTTTCCAGGGAAGCTCCTTTGAAGACTCTCCCCAGTCAGAAGACTATCTCCAGAAGATAATCTCTTCAGACTATCTTCTCAAAGATAATCTGCTCTGAGGGAGTTCAGGGATTGCTTTTATGGGGACTTCCTGTCCCTTCCCCTTTTCACAGGGACCAATCACAATTTCCAAATTGTCTAGCACTGCCAGGGAGGCAGTGTCTATGGGATTGACCTTTTCACTTTCTGAAGGTTATGTTCTCATCAAAAGGAGTCACAGCTGAAGATGTGAATTTTCTAAATCTCATCTTCTAAGGTCAAGTTCTCATTAAAAGGATTCACAGCTGTGATATTGGAAATTTGGGGATCCTTAAACAAATCTTGAGGTCTCTGGTCTAAACTTCCTGTGGATGTTTAGGGGACTTGAAAACTACATTTCCCATGATTCCTCTTATGTAATACAGGGGCAGGAAGTGTGATTACGTAGACAGAGGTATAAAGACTCAGAACTTTATTGGGACACTTTCTTTCCTATGAAGCAGCCAGGGGGAAAGCATGGCAGGGAATTTGAATTAGATGTTATCAGGCATGTGATTTTTTAAATTGCTAATATGAATTACAATAAAACCCTAATATTTTTAAATATATGCTTCTATATTAATTTTATTTGTTACATTTATGGCAACCACAAGAAGTTTGGAAATGTAATTCTCAATTTTTCAGATAGCCTACCAAGCTGCACAACTCTGAGAGCATTTAGAATCCTCTCCAAAACTATGGACATGCTTCTGCCATTTTTGCACTTTTCTTTTTGGCCACTTTGTTTGCTTCTTTTGAGCAATTTTTTGAAAGGGGAAAGTTATTTTTCTGCACCCCACTATTCCAGTAGCCTCTTCCTGGCTGCCAGTTCTTACATTCCCCTTGGCCTTGGATCCAGCCAATGCAAGCATCCCCTAGCCTCACCTCCCCGCCTCCCTGGGCGGGGGTGGGGGGAAGCCATTTCTGACCCTGACACTGACCATTCCTCATGAACTCCAGCTGCCCTGCCTAGCTGCTGCTGCTGCTGCTGCTGCTGCTGCTGCTGCTGCTACTGCCTCTGCCTCTGATGCTAATACCCAGCCACTGTTCTTGGAGTTCCAGCTAATGCTGCTGCTCCCAACCACTGCTTAAGACTTGGGAAGTAAAAACCCCTTCTTTCTCATAGCACACACCTGGGACTTTCCAAGGGGTGTTTCCTCGTAGACATTAATGACTTTTAACCTGAAGAAAGCTTCTCTAGCTAACTCCATCCCACCATGAGCCCTCCACATGAAAACTGGTTTTACTTTCTCTCTCTTCCATTCCCCTCTTATCTCTAACTATTGTAGTTAGAAGACCTTTGCGGGTACACGATGATTATGTAAAGTGATCACTTGGGGTGACTAGGTACCCAAGAATCATCAGGGGAGATTGTGTAAATGGAATTAGTTCACCCTCATTCATTCGTGTAGACTCTAGCCACCAAAAATAATGTCACCTCACCCAACTTAGAATTAAGTGGGGAGGGGGGAGGTCTATTACCCACAAGTGATAGTAAGTGACAAATCAAAAACAAGGGACTGCCCTTTGGGCAGTCCAAAACAGTGTTGAGGCTGCCATTTGTCCACTTGAAATTGGAGGTAGATGCAGGAAGTGACGAAAGACGCTATCGTTTAAATATGATGGCAACTTCCTGTGGAGGAGTTGGCACTTTGAACTTGTTGTGGAAGGATCTCTGGTGAGACCTCAGACTGCTTCCCTTTGAATTGTCATGTGGGTGAGTTATGCTGACCCTCTTTCTCTACTCTTGGCATTTCTGAAGGCTCTAGCCTCAAGGAGGCCTCTCTTCTTAGAGAAGGCCTTGTGGCTAGAAGCCTTGTTAAATTCACCTCTGTGCCCCTCTGCTGGGGCCTATAAATTCCCACGTGGTTTGGGCTTCAGGTCTGGGCCAGAATTTTTCTCTCTCAATTTCCCTACCTTCAACTTTTCTAATTGTAAAATAAATCACAAAAAAAGTCATCCTGACTTGGGTCTATTTTATTTGGAAACCAAGTTAATCAATTTCTGGTGACCATACCTTAATGTCTAATTTCCCCTTTTACACAGCTAAGGGTATAAATTTTCCAAATCTAACTTATTACCAAGTAGAGTGTTCAATCTTTTGTTGATTCAATTTAAAAGTAGAAAAAGGAGAGTTAATCCTGTCTTCAGTCTAGTGATGTACTAAGTAGGGGTATCTAAGTTGTTGCTAACCAAAGTGTTAACTCAAAATAGACAAACAGAATAAAGGATTCCCTTTCACAAGTGTAAACTTAAAGAGAACAAAGAATTCCCTTTTACATTGGCATGTAGTCAATGCATCAATCTAACTGATCCCACAGGCACTGCACCCCCTGGGTGGTGCCAGGCAAATTAAGGAACTATAATAGGTTCCTGAGATGAGACAATTCATCAAAAAGCAACTAGGCTATTTAGCTAAGCAATTCTTTACCTCTTTCCTCCATTTCCCTCTCTTTACTGTCACTACTTTGATGTAATAAAGCTACTAGCTGCTTCATAATTTAATTTTAACTATTACAATATTCTTGATCTTTTGTTCTTCCAGATGAACTTTGTTATATTTTTTCTAATTCTTAAAAATGTTTTTAGTAATGTGATAGGTATGACACTGAATAAAGAGATTAAATTGGGTAGGAGTGTCATTTTTATTGCATTAGCTCATCTTACCCAGGAGCAATGAATGTTTTTCCAATTGTTTAGATTTAGTTTCAATTGTTTAAAAAGTGTTTTATTGTTGTGTTTATATAAATCCTGTGTTTGTCTTGCCAGACAGATTCCTAAATATTTATATTGTCTAGAGTGTTTTTAAATGGAGTTTCTTTTTCTCTTGCCATTGAATTTTGTTGGAAATATATAGAAATGCTGATGATTTATCTTATACCCTGCAACTTTGCTAATGTTGTTAATTATTTCCACTAGCCTTTTAGTTGATTTTCTGGGATTCTTTGAGTATACTATTATATCATTTACAAAGAGTGATATAGTTTCCTTGTTGGCTACTTTAATTCTTTTAATTTCTTTTTCTTCCCTAATTGCTATTGCTAGCATTTCTAGAACAATATTAAATAATAGAGGTGATAATGGGCATCTTTGCTTCACTCCTGATCTTATTGGGAAGGCTTCTAACTTGTATGCATTGCTGATGATACTTGCTGATGATTTTAAATATATAATATTAATTATTTTGAGAAATTGCCCTTCTATTCCTATACTTTCTAGTATATTCAATAAGAATGGGTGTTGTATTTTGTCAAAGGCTTTTTCTGCATCTATTGAGATAATCATGTGATTTAGATTGGTTTGATTATTGAAATGGTAAATTATGTGGATGGTTTTCCTAATATTAAAATAACATTGCATTCCTGGTATAAATCCTACATGATCATAGTGAATAATCCTTGTGATAACTTGCTGGAGTCTTTTTCCTCGTATTCTATTTAAGATTTTTCCATCTATATTTATTAAGGAGATTGGCCTGTAGTTTTCTTTCTCTGTTTTTAGTCTGCCTAGCTTTGGAATCAGTATCATATTTGTGTCATAAAAGGAAATTGGTAAAACTCCTTTTTTGCTTATTTTGTCAAATAGTTTATATGGTATTTGAATTAGTTGTTCTTTAAATGTTTGATAGAATTCGCTTGTGAATTCATCTGGCCCTGGGGATTTTTACTTAGGAAGTTCCTTGTTGGCTTGCTCAATTTCTTTTTCTGAGATGGGATAATTTAGGAATTCAATTTCCTCTTTTATTAATCTACACAATTTATATTTTTGTAAATATTCACCCATTTCACCTACATTGTCATATTTATTGCCATATAATTATACAAAATAGTTCTAAATAATTACCTTAATTTCTTCTTCATTAGAGGTGAAATCACCCTTTTCATCTTTGATACTGTTAATTTGTTCCTCTTCTTTCTTTTTTTATTAGATTAGCCAGTAGTTTATCTGTTTTATTTGTTTTTTCAAAGTACCAGCTCCTAGTCTTATTTATTAGTTTAATAATTCAGTTATTTTCAATTTTATTAATCTCTCCT
Organism: Gracilinanus agilis; assembly: GCF_016433145.1. Classification (NCBI taxonomy): domain Eukaryota; kingdom Metazoa; phylum Chordata; class Mammalia; order Didelphimorphia; family Didelphidae; genus Gracilinanus; species Gracilinanus agilis. The sequence continues at coordinate 35,714,027 of NC_058134.1, forward strand.
TTAATTTTTGGGATTTTGAATTTAGTTTTTATCTGGGGATTTTTAATTTGTTCTTTTTCTAACTTTTTAAGTTGCAAGTCCAATTCATTGATCTCTGCCCTCTCTATTTTGTTGGTATAGGCACTCAGAGATATACATTTTCCCCAGAGCATTGCTTTAGCTATATTCTATAGGTTTTGATATAATGTCTCCTCATTGTCATTTTCTTTAGTGAACTTCATAATTGTTTCTATGATTTCTTCTTTGACCCACTAGTTTTAAAGAATTAATTATTTAGTTTCCAATTAATTTTAAATTTGCCTTTCCATGGACCCTTGCTAATTATTTTTACCACATTATGATCTGAAAAAGAGACATTTTTTATTTCTGTTTTGCTTCATTTGTTTGCAATGTTTCTATGCCCTAGTACATGATCGGTCTTTGTATATGTACTATGTACTGCTGAGAAGATGGTATATTTCTTTTTATCCCTGTTCAATTTTCTCCAGATATCTATTACCTCTAATTTTTTCTAGCATTTCTTTTACTTCCCTTACTTCTTTCTCATTTTTTTTTGTTTGATTTGTCTAGTTCTGAAAGGGAAGGATGAGATCCCATACTAGTATGGTTATCTATTTCCTCTTTAAGTTCCTTTAATTTTTCTTTTAGAAACCTAGATGCTATTCCTTTTGGAGCCTAAAGGTTTAGTAATGATATTACTTCATTGTCTATATTACCTTTTAGCAAAATGTAATTTCCTTCCTTATCTCTTTTAATCAGATCAATTTTTCCTTTGACTTTGTCTGGTATCGTGATTGCTACTCCTGCTTTTTTACTTTAGATGATGCATAATATAGTCTGCTCCAGTCTTTTATCTTGAATCTGTGTGTCATCCTGCCTCAAATGTTTTTCTTGTAAATAACATATAGTAAGATTCTGTTTTTTAATCCATTTCCATCTAATGGGTGAGTTCATCCCATTCATATTCAGTGTAACTGTGTATTGCCCTCCATAGTATTATACCCTTTAGATCCTGCTCTGTTCCTCCTCATTAGCATTTTGCTTTTTGTCACCCCCACAGCCTCCTCCCTTCAATTATCCCCCACTTTCCTTGTCTTGTTCCTCTTCTACTTCTCTGCAGAGTGAAAGAATTCTGTACCCCACTGAGTATACTTGTTTTTCCCTCTCTGAGCCAGTTACAATGAGAGTAAAGTTTAACTATTGCTCACTCCTCCCCTCTCTGTATTGATTTTTCATACTTCTTTATGTTACATAATTTACTCTATTTTCTCTCTCCCTTCCCTTTTCTCTCAGGGCAACACTCTCTTTCAGCCTTTGTTTTTTTTTACATATCATTCGTATGCATATATATCATATCATACATACATATTGTTCCATATCATCACATTTACATAAACATCATATCATCTTATTGTTGTATTTGGGAAGCTCTGTAAGATGACTAGGGTTTGTAGCAATCAAGTCTCTCTAATCCTTTGGCCTATGGAGGGACACACACAAAAACAGCTTTGACTGGAAGGGAGGGGTGGGATCTTGTCAAGTGCTCCTTCACTTCTTCCCTCCCACTAGCAGTTGGAAAGTCAGTTACAGTATAGTGGACAATCTGACTTAATGTCTTCTGGGCCACGATGGTAAGTGGAGAAAGGCAAACTCCTTATAATTATATCCTTCTCTGTATTATTCCCCACAGGATAGAATAGGAGAAGCTTGATGTCTTTGAAGCTCACAGGCACAGAGGTTAGGATTAACTTCTGGGCTACAAATATGAGCAGCTTGGCTTGAGGAGGTTGTGAGAATATCCCCAAAATATGTATCTAGGCAATGGTCCCAGTTGATAAAAGGTTTAATGATAAGTGGGAATGGGAAGGATGGGAGATGGATAAGGATCGATAAGGTCAGGGAAGCCCTCAAACAGTTATTTCAAATCAGCCCCTCCCCCTGATATTTTGGAATCAGGTAAAGGGGGTAAGGTATTTTGAATGGCCAATCTGCTCTCAACCCTATAAATATTCTTCTTCTGTATCAAGATAACTAAACTAAGGTAGACTGTGATGTTATTGAATGTCTAATCAAAGTAAAGCAGCTTGGCGGTTAGGAACTAAATGGCTCTGCTCAGATTCAAGACCCAAGCCCACAGACCAGCAAGCAGAGAGACCTGCCTTCCAATCCCACGGCTCCAACTGCCTTTAACTGCCCCCTCTTTTAGAGTTCTGGGGGACCTTATGGAATTCTGTGCTGTAGCCAGAACCCCTCTCTGCAGCTTGAACCCCTCTCTGCAATATGAATCTCACACTTATACATCATATCATCATAATCAACTTACTTCTCTACCCTTTTTCTAAGTAAATTCTTCTATCTTCTCTGATAGTAATAGTAATTTTTAAGAATTTCAGAAATCCTCTATCCATGTAGACATATAAACATTTTGACCTGAATGAGTCCCTTAAATTTTCTCTTTCTCATTTACCATTTGGGACTTCACATTTTTTGTTTAGTTATGGCTTATTCCTCAGGAATGCTTGGAAATATTCTATCTTATTGAATGACCATTTTTCCCCCTGAAGGAATATATTCAGGTTTGCTGGATAGATGATGCTAGGTTGTAAACCCAAATCTTTTGCCTTCCTAAACATCATATTCCATGCTTTTTGATCATTTAATGTAAAAGTTGTATAATCCTGATTATAGCTCCATGGTATTTGAATGGTTTCTTTCTGACTCCTTGAAGTATTTTTTCCCTTGGCTTGGTAGCTCTTGAATTTAGCTATTACATCACTGAAAGTTGTCATTTGAGGATTTCTTTCTGCGATCTGTGAATTCTTTCCATTTCAATTTTATTTTCTTGTTTGAGGAACTCTGGGCAGTTATCTTTGATAATTTCTTGTACTATGATGTCTAGGGTTTTTTCTTCATCATGGCTTTCAGGTAGTCCAACAATTCCCAAATTGTCTCTCCTGGGTCTATTTTCTAAGTCTGTTGTTTTTTTCAATAAGATGTTTCATGTTTTTTGCCTCTGTTTTTTCATTCCTTTTGTTCTGCTTTATTGTTTCTTGATTTCTTGTGAAATCATTAGTTTCTAGATGGTCAATTCTGATTTATAAGACCTGGTTTTCCTCTGTCAGTCTTTGGTTCTCTTTTTTCAATTGACCCATTTCTTCTTGCATCACTTTCCTTTCTCCTTGCATCACTTTCATTTGTTATTGCATCACTTTCCTTTCTCCTTGTATCACTTTCATTTATTCTTGCATCACTTTCATTTATCTTCCCCATTTTTCCTCTGCCTCTCTTAACTGGTTTTTGAAGTCTTTTTTGAGCTCTTCTAGACTTCATGTCCAATCCATATTTTTCTTTTGGATTTTGTATAGATTTCTTTGCTTTAGGTTTCCCCTTCTGTATATGTACCTTGTTCTTTGTCTCCGTAAAGTTTCTTTAGAGTTAGGTGCCCTTTTTTATTGTTTGCTCATTTTTCCTATGTAATTATAGGTAGGTTCTATTTTCTGGGAAGTTGGAGTATCCTCTTAAACTTCAGTCCTTCCTTGATGCTGGGTTGTTACTAGTTTACAAGATGATCTGAAGGCTGAGAACTCTGAAATCCCCCTCCCCCTGCTGATTCAATTGACCCTTGAGATGCTGATAGTTCAAAGACTTTCCTAAGGCTTGGGTGTAAGCTTTTGATCTCACTCTGAACTTGTTTAGTTCAGGGGCTGATCAGATTCTTGCCCCAGACTTAGGCTTAAGTTTTTGGTCTTGAGGTATTCTTTTTTTTAAACATTTATTAATATTCATTTTTAACCTGTTTACATACTTTATGCCCCTACTTTCCCCTTCACCCCCCTGTTCTCCCCCCACCCATGGCCGACGCACATTTCCACTGGTTGTAACATGTGTTCTTGTTCAGGGCCTATTTCCAAATTGTTGTTAGTTGCATTGATGTGGTAGTTTCGAGACCACATCCCCAATTATGTCTGCCTCAGCCCCTGCATTCAAGCAATTGTTTATCTTCTATGTTTCCTCTCCTGCAGATCTTCCTCTGAATGTGGGTAGTGTTCTTTACCATAAATCCCTCAGAGCTGTCTTGTGTCATTGCATTGTTGCTGGTACAGAAGTCCATTACATTCGATTTTACCATAGTATATCAGTCTCTGTGTACAATGTTCTTCTGGCTCTGCTCCTTTCACTCTGCATCAGTTCTTGAAGGTCTTTCCAGTTCGCCTGGAACTTCTTGAGGTATTCTTGATTCAATTAGGCACACCTTTGATTGCCTTGTCCTAGAGCTCTGCCCTTAGTTTTGGGCAAAAAGATCTGGGACTTTCTTTGAGAAATGTGTCTTCACCCCAAACTGTGAGATATGTCCTCATTCCAAGCCCAGACTGGGATTCCTGACTTCACTCTGGGCCCACATAGATCAGCCCCTTCCACTCAGATTGTCCTCGGCTGGGACTCCGGACTTCTCCACAGGTTTGAAATGTAAGGGGGTATGAGTTGGCTTGGACCACTATTTGCCCAGACAATATCTCAGGGTCTGAATGTTAGTTAGGACTTAAGTTCAGAATCTGTGACAGTAGATGTGGGTGGGGAGGGGTGGTTTGCTTTTGGCTTACTCTTCACTCCCTGCTATAGTCTCCTGCTAGCTCTGCTCGCCTTTCACCTCAGTTCCCTAGATGGTCTCTACCTACCTTTTGGGTTTTTCTTTTCTTGAAGGTTGTTTCACTCCTGTATTCATTTTGGGGTGATATTTTAATCTTGGTCAGAGAGAATTTTTTATGGTGAAATAGAGCTGCTGCTCTAGTTACTCCTCCTCATCTTGGCCCAGGCCTGTCTTTTCAACAGTATAAGGGAACTTCTAGTAAGGAACTTCCTTTGTCCAATCGGAACATTGCCTTCTTTGCAACTTTTCATTTTAGAGAGTTGTCTGTAGCACTAAGAGTTTAAGTGACTTACACAGGGCCAAATATTTGGCATGCAGAAGAATTGAGACTTGATCCATGATTAGCTTTCAAGGTCAGCTCTATCTATTAGACCAAATTGCCTCATATATATTAATTATTCATCATAGATTTCTAGAAATCAACTTGATTAATCAATCTTATTTTACATGTGATAAAACTGAGCCATAGAATTCTTAATTGACTGAGACACAAGGTTCCCCAATATGAGAGCCAGTGTTCAAAGCTGACCTTCTGTCTTTTAGACAGAACCTTTTCCTACTGTCATGTTGCCCCATATGTGAACCTTCTCCTAAACTCATCATCCATTTCCTCCTTCTTACCAAATGGTCTTCAGTGTACTTATACTAAATTATCATTTTGCTTTTTCCTTCCATTTAGACATTGTCCTGTATGTTCCCTTCTTGGTGTATCCCCTCTTTTCCCATCTCTCTCCAGTCTATGGTTTTCTTTACATGATTATGCTTTCTTGACTTTCAATAAGTCTACTGACACTTTTATCTAATCTGTTCATTTTGATTATATTACTCTTCTATTGTCATATTCCAGTTATGAGTCACATTTCCTGTTATCCTGAGCACTAATATCAAAGGCTATACTTCTTTTGAAAAATTTAAAAATCCCTTCAAGAGTCAAAATGTATGAACTTTTTTTTTTTGCAAAAGAAAAATGTAAACTATATTAGCTACATGAAACAATAGTAACTTGGAAAAATGTTTCAAATCACTAACAATCAGATATGGATAAGGACAGAAGATAGGGACTGGACCTGTGAATTCACTCGTATTAAATCAGATAAATGCAAATTAAAACCACACTGAGATAGCACTGTATCACTACATCCAGCTATCAAAGATGTGAAAAGATGGGAAAATTCATTTCTGGGGGGGGGGTGGGATTTGGAAAGACAAGCAGGCCTATTCACTCCTGATTAAGTTATGAATTAGTTCAATAAGCCTCAAAAACCATTTAGAATTATATATGAAAAGTTAATAAATATTCATACTCTTAAACCTAAAGATCCTTTATGCTTTTTCTCTTCTATAATTCTAAGTTATAAAATTCAAGGTTCTAGACTTTTTAGTACTCATGCAGGATTGAGACTTACTTCATTCTGTATCAAATTCATCCTACTGTATCTTGCCCTCTCTGTTCTTAATTACATAATATTAACAAATGAACATTAATAGGAAAGCAAATTTTAATTTTCTTGAATCAAATTTCTTTCCTGTACCCCTCCCTGTGTGAACTCTCTCAATAGAATGTTTATCTTTTTTTAAAGCCTTAAGTATCAAGTGGAGACACATGCCATAATGGAAACAGGGAGAGCCATGAAGTCAGGTAGACCTGGGTTCAAATCATCACCTAATCATTAACACTTAGCCTTGTACCACTGGCAAATCCTTTGACTTCTCAGTGCCCTAAGTAAGTGTCTGAGGTTGTAAATTATTGACATATTGCTCTTATGTAAGGAGTTTCCACATAAAAATTAATGGGTCTGAACAACAACAATAAAATCCAGTAGTGAGAGTCCTAAAATATATATTTTTTAATAATAGAAAACCTATTCACATTTGAGTTCTGATCAGGAAAGAATTTCATCATTCCCAAGTCAGTGGAAGTTGAGTATTCATTACTGGTCTTGTCCCCTCAGGCAAATCACTTCCTCACCATGGATGGACATCAATTTCATCCTGGATTTGATGAGTGCTAATATCCCTTTCAGGGCTAACATTCTATGTCAAATGCTACATATTCAGAAGATCTTAGGTTCAGAATTGGAAGCAACCTCAGAGTCCTGGAGTCCAGCCTGATTCTTTATTTTACATGTTGAGTAAGTAGAGCAAGGGATTTAAGTGACTTGCCTGAGGTCACAGAGGTAGCAAGTATTAGAGGTATATTTTGAAATCAGGCCTTTTAACTCTAGGCCAAGTGCCTTTATTTTTCTACTGCAGCATGCTATAAAGTGCATGGGATAAAGCTACTAAAAAGATTTCTACCAACTTAGGTTTTAACTACACAAGGTAAAAAAAAATCAGAAAACCAAATGGATAAATAGCACAGTGTTAATGATAGAATGAAAAAGTGTAGTTTGATTTCATTTGTTCTTACCATCATAAAACTGTTCTCTTCAGACACTACAAAAACCTAAGATCAAAGATAAAAACTGGGATCCTTCCAAATGTCAGTGTAGCCCAGGATGTTTCAGTGTTATCTTCATAGTCTAATTTAAAAGGGTTGCGTTGTTTGTTTTATATTATCCCTTTCTAGATTCAACATTCCAAGAAGCATTTCCTTCCTTTTAACTTTAGACAAGTCAATGGCAGCTACATAGGCACTGATCAGGAACCAAATGGGAGAGAAGGCAATATTGACTTGGGAATTTTTTTTTAATTAGTGGGAATAATAATAGTATTTATATGACACTTTAAGGTTTGCAAAGCACTTTACCTATGCTTTCTCATTTGATCCTTATGACAACCCTGGTTAATGTTTTCTCTATTTTATAGAAGAAGTTAAGGCCATGGTTGCTCATTGAATTGCCAAGGATCACATAGATAGGCTCTGAGGCAAAACTTGAATTGGGGTCTGTTCTGATCCCATAGCCTTCCATCTACTGTACCACCTAGCTACTAAATAGGAAGTAGCTAAAGCCATTCTCTTTAACTTGATTCTTGTCCTCTGTCAAAGGTGGATGGAGAATGACTTGTAGAAAGAAACAGTTGGAATATGAGCACTAAAGCTGCATTTCCAGGTAGGAAGAGGCTAGGAAATAGGAAGTAATTCCTAAAGTTTGCTGTTAAGTGGGAAGAATCTATGAGACTTTCTCCTTCTGAGCTTCCTATGGGCAGAAACTCTGTTGGAAGGAAAAAGGAAAAGTCTTTTTAGCGATGCTTTTGAGGTCCAGTCTTCCTACTGAGTAATCTTTCTGAGAGGCTAGAGGTTCTAGAGACAGCATGTTCCACACAGGAAATTTACTAAATTTGGAACTTGAGGCTCTTGGTTTGCATCTAGATTTTACTACTTAGTAAATGGGAAAACTCGAGTCTTTTTCTTTCTCTAATCTTCTAGTTCCCTCATTTGTAAATATGAATGAGAGGATTATCTCTAATAAATCCTTTGATCCTACAAAGTTCTGTGAAGGAAATCACATATTAAACAGCCAAAAAAATCTTGGCGATCGACTATGTAAATCTGACCATTTAGCAGATGAAGAAACCAAAACTTAGAGGTGTTAAATGACATCACCACTGTCATACTAATAGTAACCTATTTTTGTTTATCCTTCTTTTTACAAGAGTGGAAATGTCTTGATTTGTGTGCCCATTGGATTTCAGTGAGGCAGAGTTGTGCAAAGTTGTCAGCATCATTCTTGCTTTCAGTCTTCCAAGTCCAGTGGCAAGACAAAAGTCAGAATGACCAGTAGTAAGTAAGCAGCCATATATGCATGTAAGAGCATCTTGACAGAAAAACTAAACCCTTTTGAGGATAACTGATGGATCTCAAACTCATCAGTGAGGTAGGGAGATATCTACCCTAAACATGTGAAAACTTCCCCCGATTAGAAAGCTCAGATGAGAATGACTTGTTCCAATGGCCATGAAAGCAGCTGAAGCAGGCTCTGTGGAACACTTAGAGCTTGGTCAGACATCAAAGATACATCCACTGTCTCCCAGGCCATCACCAGTAGTCCTGACTTTTGTCTTGCCACTGGACTCCTATGACTCTGGAAAGAGATAGTGAGGGTGACTACTTTGTGCAAATCTGTCTCATTTAAATACAATTCATGATAGAGTCAAGATATCATTCAATGATGCCACTGGTCCTCTTTGAAGTGAAGGATGAACAACAAAACCTACTCTGTATGTACCTTGTATGCATAGTTATTTACATATTTTATCCCCCATTAGAATGTAAGATCCTTTAGGCAAGGATAGTTTCTGCCCTTAGTTTGTATCCCCAGCATTTAGTATATTACCTGGTATATTGTAAGTATTTAACAGTTGCTAATTGGTGGATGGATTGATAATTGGTGAATGGTTGGATAAATAATTACCTAGCACAGTCCCAGGAACTGTGTTAGATAAGGGAAGAGAGAGAAAAAGGAAAGTGTGGAATTCTTCAGTTTCTTGCCTTCTATAGCACATCATTTTCTTTCCCTTTATAGTACTGTATAGTTTCCAAGCATGTCCTTATATAATCTACTTACTAAAGGAATTAATTTTCATGAAGAAGCCCATGTTCTACAAACCTAGGGATGGGAGAGGAAGCATAACAACAATCAGAAAAGTTCTAATTATTTATTAAATTTTCTCCTACATAATTCTCACCAACCAAAAATAAAACCATCAAATCATAAATTTAGAATTCATGTGGATGACTATCATTTTTCAGATTAAAAAACCTAGGTGTCGAAGGGTTCAGTGTCTTGTTTAGGGTCACACAGCAGGTTACTAATAGAGATGGAACTAAAACAAGATAATAAAGAAAGGGATGGGATGGGATCAGGAAAAACATGGAAAACAAAAATATTTGCCCTAATGCCCAGAGCCTATGAAAAAGCATGTGGTAGTGGCTATGAAATAGATTTACTATACTCTGCTTCTCATTTCTTTTCTTTCAGGTTTGGATTTGACCAAAGTCTGTGTCATTAATCACACTCTGAGCTTATTTGAGGCAGGCAGATGCTTGGAGTTTTTTTAGCCCAGGAAACTGGGGAGCAGTTGAAGGAATTGAGGGTAGCTGGAAGGGGTGAAGGGAGGATGATCGATGTGGGTGGAGCCAGCCCAAACTTGGTGGGCTGGTGGGAGCTGTTGGATGGCTTCATGATGGCTGGCTCGGGATGTGTGAATCAAGTTCAATTTTTTAAAAATTTCTTCAACCCTTATTTGAGTTCTATAAATGATATTTCCTGTGTTAGTTCATCAGTGTGCGCTCTTTATTTAGGTTCAGCCTGAAATTCATGGAAGTAGCCAAGATAACTTCTGAAATGGAGGGAGGAGGGAAGTGTCCCTGCCTTTTAATCCATGGTACCAGGATTCTGGCCCATCTATGGAGCTATAACCAGGGGATAATTAAATCCTGGACCTAGAGTTGCAAGAGGCCATGGTCCCATCTCCCATTCTACAGAGTAGGGAAAATGAGGGTGGGAAGCATCATCAGGTCATGGATCTCAAGTATCTTGTTCAACACCTCATTTTAAAGATTAGGGAAATTAAGGCATGTGGAAGTGAAGTACCTAAAGTTACCCAGTAAACGACAAATCTAAGGGTTTGAGCCAGGTACTCTGAATTGAATTAAATAGCCTTTCCCTTGCATAATCTATTATTTTCAATAATATTTTAATGAATGTGAAATTTACAGTTAAGTCCTTCTGCACAAAGAAGGCAAGGCACAGAGCAGAGCATCTATAGTAGCTATTAAAACATCTTTCACTACTTTCTTTGAGTATTCCCTAATGACTGACATCATAATCTAGATCCTATTTAGACATGCCTCCACACAGATACAGAGCATCCAATAGGGTTGGACATAGCCATTTCCTGGGAAGAGTTTCCAGAGGAGCATTAGATCTTAAAGAAGGAAAGCTCATAGAGTGGGGTGTGTGTGTGTGTGTGTGTGTGTGTGTGTGTGTGTGTCTGTGTCTGTGTGTGTCTGTGTCTGTGTGTCTGTGTGTAGGTGGTGACTTGGAGATGATTGAATTAGATTTAGAGGTGGAAGAGCCTTTAAGGACATGTAATTCAACTACAGAAGCCAGGTGGTCCAATGGATCGAGAGCCTGTCCAAGAGTCGGGAAGGAGTCATCTTCCTGAATACAAATCAAGCTTCAGACTTACTAGCTGAGTGACCCTGGAAAAGTAACTTAACCCTATTTGCTGTAGATTTCTCATAGGTAAAATGATCTGGAGAAGAAAATGGTAAGCCACTCCAGTATCTTTATTAAGAAAACCAGCAAATAGTGTCATAAAGAGACATAACTAAAAAAAAAAGATTGAACAATAATCCAACTTTACTTTGTCCTTAAGAAACTAGGTAGCATGTTGGACAGAGGAAAAAATCTGAGATGAAATCATGCCTCAAACTTTTACTAGAAAATGTGTGACTTTGGCCAAGTCTTGTTATCCTCAGTCTTCTTCTCTGAAAAATAGAGATAATGGCATCCAACACACAGAGTCCTTTGAGAATCAAATGAGATTACATATGTAAAGAATTTGATAAATATTAAAGATGAAGAAACTAAGTCCTGTCTAACAATTCAATCCACCAAGCATTTATTAATTCTATTCAACACACATTCATTATATAACATTAATATTGTTACTACTACTACTACCAGCATTTCTATATAGCATTTACAAAGGTTATCTCATTTCACCCACCCAGTTCTGGGGACACAAAAGAACAAAATGTCACATGCCTCCCCTCCAGGGGCATCGATTCCTTATGGACAAGGTATAAAGCACCTTCCAAAGTTAGAGATACAATGACAAAACCAAAAAAGTAGCCCTTCCCCTGGAGAAGCTTACATTTGAGTGAATTCCCAAAAGATAAAGTAACTTGTCCATCATCAAATAGATATTAATTAGAAGAGCCAGGACTTGAATCCAGGTCCTCTGATTTCAGCTCTAATTCTCTTTCCCCTGAGCCCCACAGATGGTTGTCTACAGTGAAACCACCATTGAGATGTTGAAACTGGTCTTATTCATGAGATCAAGGAGGATCAAAGGAGCCCAAGAATCTGCAAACCTTGGAGCTGTTTATCCATTTAAATGCATATCTCTTCTTCATAGCATATGAACTCCTTATATTTATTTTTAGGCACTGCACTGAGCTGCCTGCATTATGTCAATGTTTGCAATGCGAGCTGTGGATCTAAAGGTTACCCAGCACACTGTGATAGGAAAAAAAGCACTTGCATTTTACCTCTAGTGAAACTGTACTTGGATCCTGCTGTATGTTCTAATGGTGTTAAATGTCAAAAAGAGGGAAAAAAAAAGAAAAAGAAATTGCAAATGTAAGTATAAGAAAGGGAACGGAAATGGCTGCCCTAGATTACTTACGTGTGCAGCTCAAGAGTGATGAAGATGTCACTGCGTCTCAGCTGAAGCTTGCCAGTCGGGCAACTCTTCCATCAGATTTCAAAGAGAACTACTGACATATTGAGAAGTAGCAAAATCAAATTAATTGAATTCACTGGCTGTTTATTCACCCTCTAGCACAAGTCACAAGCAGAAGCACTGAAGAAAAGCCACAATAATAGAAATTAATTGTGCCTTATTGCTTCTTAATTACCATCTCGAGAATGCAGGGGTGCAACCGACTCTCTATGGGTCACAAGAGAGGAATTCTAGTTTCTGTTGGGCTAACTTATCCTGTTCCAGTTTTGCCTTGTCTAGTCTCTGGGACAGGAAGGGCAGAAGAGAAGCCTCCGAGACCCCTTTGAGATTTTTTCGTATATTTTGACTTATATAGAAGAAAGCCCTTTAGTTACCTGCCAAACTGCAATAAAGGTGGGGTTAAGAGAAAATCGAGGTGGGGGAATCGAGGTATAAGTTGGAGTATATATAGATTAAAGCCTCTTAAGAACAATGGAGAATCAGAGGATGTGTCCTTTGCTTTTTGAATCAAAAGGCCAGCGAGTGAGAAAACCACTAGATTTAGATACTTTCCACCTGAATTTGAATCTGTACTCAGCTACTATGTGACCTCGACTGAGTGACTTCCCCGCTCTAGGCCTCAATTTCCTCTCTCTAATATAAATAGAAAGGGCTAGATAATCTCCGTGGCCCCTTCCAGATTTAAATCTATGATGCAACGAGCCCATCTCTATACAAAGAAACATGCACAAATACACACAGACATACATGCATGTACTCTATGAAACCCAAAGAGCTGTGGGACTTCAGGGATCCCTCAGAGTTCCCTCAGATGCATTTATAATCTCATCCTCTTTAGCTACATCTTTAAAAAGGAATTGCCATCCCAAACCAATCACAAGGTCCATTCCATTCCATTCATCACTAACTGAGAGTCCAAGGGGCAACACCAAGTAGGGGCATAGGTTACAGTTTGGATCTGGAGTTATGGTGGGAATCTGGACTCTGACACTGGCCACTCATCTGACCCTTTGACATTTCTAATTCCCAGTTTTGCCTGTTAAGTGAGGGGGTTGAATTAGATGTCCTCTAAGAGGTCTTCCAAATCTGAATTTTTGTCTCTGATATTTGTAAATTCAAACAATTTAAAAATCTATTTATAGATCCTTTTAAAATCCACTTACATTTCCTGCATAGACCGCCCTTTGGGGACAATGAGATCTTTTGATTGGTTATTTTCTGTGTGTGATTGTCCTCTAAGAATGTCTGACTTCACCACTTTTGAACTGAGTGAAGCTGAACAAACCTCATAAGCTCTCCAGGCCTCAGTTTCTTTATTTAGTAAATGAGACTAGATTTGTTGTATCCCTTCTAGGTTGAGATCTATTAGCCAGATATCCTACTCTAACATGTCATTCTAGAAAGGAGGTAACTCTGGGGTCTTGAAAGCTCTGCATCCCAGGCTCTGGCAAGTTCTATCTTTTTAGAAAGGTCATTGGTAGAAGCCCAACAATAGACTCTATGTCTGATGCCATGTGATCCATTTAGTTAACTTTAGGGAAGTTTGTCACCAGAAAGTTGGCAACAAGGTGATGGCTTGTGTTATCCAAAGATGACACTGTGTACTGAGTCAAAGGGGAGATGAGGAAATAGGAGACGAGAGAGGATGTTATCTGTAATGGTAGAGGGAGTAAGTACAGTAGAACCTCATTTTATGTGAACTCGACCCATGCAAATTCAGGTATGTGCATTTGGCCATCAAAATAAATAAAGGCAGAAAAATGCATAAAGCAAAAAATTTTCAATTATTCACTAAATCCACACCATTTTCCTAAGCAATGAAAAGTCTCACAGCAATTCTTCCAATCATGCTCATTCTCACTCTGAGAAGTGTTAGTGTGAGTCATTACATTGTTTTGTGCCAAACATTAGCTCCCACTTCAGTCTTTGCCTGGAATTCTTGCTTAAAACAAAATATGTCCTTGTCAGAACAGTGCTTTTCTTTGTTGTATTAATATTATTTAGTTAGTAATTAATAATGGCCCCAAAGTATACTAGTCATCAAGTAGACTACTCTGATAAGCCTAGGAAAAGTCATAAAATGCCAAAGTATGTTCATATAAGAAATACTTATTAAATAATGGGTTTTGCTATTATTGATTTTCAACTTTTACACAGAGTCTTGAAAAGTATTGGAGTCCTCTTGTACACTAAGAACCTCAAAGATCCTCCAAATGTGAAGTGTTTGTATTCCATTACTTACTATTCTTTGTCCTAAACTTTCCTTGTTCAGGTTTCAAAAGCTTTCCCATAATCCTTAGTGTCTGAACACTTACTAAAGAGGGCTTTGCTATTTTCTCATGGTGTAATAGATTAATAGTAAGTCTTTTCACCTTTGGCTTTTCAAGGCTGAAAGGTAATCTTTTCAATCTATCCTCATAAAGCAACCTTCCTCTCCTCTCCCATTTTCTTCTCTTCTTTCCTTTTCTTCGTCTCTTGTCACCTTCACTTTCTTTTCTTCCCTCTGTCTCCTTCCCTTACCTTTCCTCTCACTTTCTTGTTCCACCAATCTTTAGTCGTCTCTTCATATCTCCTCCTTTCCAAGTTTCTCCTCTTCTCTCTCTTTTTTTCATCACCTTCTTTCCTTCCACTCCTATTTCCTCTATGCTATATTTTAAATCTCTTCCTCTAACCTTTTTTTCCCCTCCCCTACCATATCTTTCACTATTAGCCCCTTTCTGCTCTACCTTTATCTTCTCTTATATTGCCACTTTCATCTTTTGGATGTTTTAGTTGCCACATCTTAGGGGGGAATAGCATGTGAGAGATGCTTTACTTCTCTCAGTGGTTTTTTTTTCTTGCTCCAGTTTTCTCAACTATAAAATGAGAAGGATATACTAAATGACCCCTAAGGTCCCTTCTCCCTTGAACCCTATAATATCATGAATTGCACAATGAATTCAGATGCATTATTTTTGCCAGCAGCTATACTTACCATGAACAATTGGCTAAAATGAGAAGATACATCAGATTTCTATTAGGAATACCAAGGAAGGTTTCTTGGAGGGTTTAATTTCCAATGAGAGAGAAATGGCTTTGGAAACTTGGGCCAAATAGAGCCAGAGATGAAGGAAGAAATGCTAAAAGTGAGAATGGTAAGAAAGATGATGAATACAAAAAAGATGATGTTCCTAGATGATACATACATGTATTGTTTAAAGGTTTCTTAAAGTCTTTTACATACATTGGTAAACACTCATGAAAAAGATGGTCCTCTAGATCTGAGATCATCAACCTCTATCTGAGTCAGAAATTTCTTTCTAACCACCAGGTGCACCATGGCAAATTCAAAACTTAGTGAGAGAACATAAGAGGTGGGTAATGACTCTTGGAGCCATAACTATGAAGAGATATCCTGAGTGCCCAGATGCTGACATGGGAATAATGCTTCTATTCCCTTGAATGATCTAAAGACTATGATTGCCATTCTTGCAGTTCTTCATCAGGCTATGTGTCAATAAGAATTAGCAGAACCTGGGGAAGGGAAGAAGAGAGGAATCAGAGCTACAAGAGATGGGGAGAAGAGACAGCCAGACCCTTCTCCCGGTATGTGTGATTGTATTTTGGTCAGAGTATCTCCTTCAAGGTGCCCAAATCCTGTCACCTTAACTGAATTTGTGCCCTCTGCTGGGGTTCTTACTTTTGACTCAAATCTGTCCTAAGGGATCAACAGATTCTTTTGCATTTTGGGAACCCCAGCCCTGCCCCAACACATACTCTTTGCAATAATCTTCAAAATGGGAAAACCTCATTCCTTCCCTACACCTCTGCTAAAGATCTTATAATCTGGATGATGCTGAAACAAGGTCAGGCTAGACTAGATCAACAGATGAATTTTGATAGCTCTTAATGCTCATTGAAGACAAGCCCTAATAAATAAATATTTACAATCTTTTTCTATTCAGAATAATTATGAATAAAGAAGCACAAACTTCATTGAACACTAAATGATAATATGCCCTAACAAGCCCTTCTCATGCCACTACCATCTACTTTTAATGCTGTGATAATACGCTGTCACACTACACAAATACAGAATCATTTTTAAATCCTCATTCACTGGGACTCCAATTATAATCGCATTCTGTTCAGATTAAGTACACTTTGATGGCAATTCCCTTATACCAAAAAATATAGTCCAAGATAATGGGCTCTGAGTATAGTTTCGATGCTAATAAGAGGCTGTTTAACAGCCTAGAGAAGTTCATTTTGACTGCATTTTCATTGCCGTGATAAACAGTATATAATGCCCCTCAATTATGGATTTAATGTTAAAAAATGAAGTTATAAGACAATTCATTTCAACCAAATTGTCATTTCATTTCTGAGATGTTGCCCTTTTAATAAATACAAATTCTACTTACTCCTAGCTTTAAGAAAAAAATGGTTTGGAGTTTCGACAATGTTATCAATTATGAGAAAACTGACAGGTAAAATAACTGACAGATGAAATCAATTCTCCCACTGAAATAAAATTTGTGAGCATTTCTTGCAGCAACTCTGTTAGAAACCATCATCCCCAATGTCCGCTTATTAGTAAGCACCAGGAGATTGGGTCTCTGAAGATTGCCAGAGGGATGGAATTTCAGAAACTTGGCTACTAAGAAAAAGACACATCTACACAGGGTAAACAAATGACATTTGAGATCCTATAGAACAGGTCAGGATCGTGGAAAACTTACATAACCTACCCCCTCCCAAATTAGTAATAATCTTTGCTCTTGATGTTTGTATTTCATTTTAGAATCATAACAGTGTGATATCTTGACTTGGGCATGAGTTGTATTTAAGTGATACAGAGCTGCATAAAATCATCAATCTACTTCCAGAGTCCTAAAAGTTCAGTGGCAGAAGCTATTATAAGCATGTGGGTTTTTTGGCATTAGTTTTCTATTTTAGGCATCTTTGTATCCATCTAATTTTAAGATTAATAGACATGAAACTTCACCATGGAAATTCAAAGCCAGATCAGAAGTATACTAAGATGAAGGATAACTAATTTCTCAGGGGTTAAATACTATTGGTAAAGAGTTGGTACAACAGGGATGGGAAACTATCAAGAATAAAATGTTGAGGATACAAATGAAAAGATGTCTGACGAGAAAAAATGGGAAATTTTCTAAAGGGTATAAAGTATGTACACAAGGAGCTCACAAACCATTATATTTGTTAAAGAGATATAGGACAGATGAAAGCAAAAACAGATAAAGAAGGATTAATACCTAAAAGTGATATATTCTTGAAAAATAATATAAAGACACAAAAACAGCTCAGGAATTAACACTGGCAATGAATGAATACCAAAGACAATGAAGAGCTGGGTTTTTTTTGTTTCCATTATTATTGTTATTATTTTAGATAGATTGGAATAAATAAAAGGAAGAGATAGGATTGCTATACAGAATAGATTGGATAATAGATTTAAAAAGAAGGCAGAACTACTCAGTTTTTTGTTCCGCTTGTTTGCCTTCCAAGGAGAATATTCTTTGGACCAGGCAGCATAGAACAGTAATGCCAAACAAATTGAAATGGGGCCCTATAGTCTGTACCAAGGGATCCTTGCTAGCTGTACACTAACTTTAAAAATAATATTTTCCATTATTTATATTATATTGTGTTTTTTTAAATTTTCTTAACTATTTCACAACCACATTTTAATCTGATTCAATAGGCACTCTAGTGCCGTGGGCCACATGTGGTCATTTGTTTGACATCTCTGGCAAAGAGTAACAGTGATTAATAGAGTGAAAACCCAAGAGAAGTAAAAAGGCAGAACAACTCCAATGAATTGAAATGATTTAAAATAAGGCTTTCAAATTCATGCAGCCCAGTTTATATGAAACCAACTTCTGAACCCTTCTTTAGATGAAGAACTAAATGTGTCTGGCTCATCATGGTGATATTTAGTCCTAGTTTCACAACATCTCTTACATCTGTCCTTCTTCTCAAGTCCCACTACACAGGTTCAGGCCCTCATGGCCTCTGCTCTGAATGAGTGTAACAGCCTCCTAATTGATTTCTCCATATTCACACTGTTCTCATTTGTCTATTTCATGAATATTCTTACTTCTTGTTCAAAAAAATTTAGTTACTCTCTACTTCCTCTATGATCAAATATAAACTCCTTGTTTTGATTTTTAATACATTTTATAAACTTAATAGTTTCCCTCAAACATTCAATGATTCGGAAAAATTGATCTACTTGCTTTTCTGCATATGCACTACTCTATCTCCCCCTCTCTTAGGTCTTTATCCTTCCAGTTTCTCTCTCTCTCTCTCTCTCTCTCTCTCTCTCTCTCTCTCTCTCTCTCTCTCTCTCTCTCTCTTTTCCTTCCTCCCTCCCTCCCTCCCCCACCCTCAGGATATTTAGCTCTCTTCTGGGCTCAACTCTAGGACATGTTGTATGTAAGACTGATTCATAATCCACCCAGTGATGGAGCTCCTCTTCCCTCCCACATTCACTTCCCCCTTAATTATTTTGTATAAAGTTTGCATTTATTATCTTCTCACATGCTAAACTACCCCACCCTACACCAAGAAGAATGTATACTCCTTAGGGAGAGAGACAGTGTAATTTCTCTCTCAATCCAGAAAGGAAAAAAAAAACCTTGCACAGGGACTGGGCCATAATAGGTGCTTAATAAATTCTGGGTGAATTGAATTCATTTCCTTTACTCTGCCATTTATGAGATGGGGATCATAATTGCTGTCTCCCACTTACCTTAAGCAGGCAAACTACGGTATTAAAGATGAAGACTAAGGGTCTCTGGAGAAAATCATCTTGAAAAAGATCTTCTATAAATGCAACATAGAACCCTTTAAAAGCTTTATCTTTTCCAATATCCTTTTTCCAAGTTAGATTAAATTATGGCAAACCATATTGGGAAATTTAGTCTTCTGGCAGCCAGGATTATGCCTGAGGATAAACTAGATGTGAAAATGATCTTGGACCATGAGGATAAAGTCCTAAATGAAGCCCAATTTTGAGTAAGAATTTGGTCAAATGGAAATATGGTCGTAGCATAAATATTCAATTTCTCATGTCATCAGCTCCTATGTTACTGGTAAAATTAGGAATGGCTAGTGAAATTTATATTGACTCAAATATGTTTGGGTCTTTAATAAAAGATGGTAAAAATACAAGAAAATGTATAAATATTGAAGGTCAAATCATATTTTATGGTACTTTAAGGTTTGCAAAGAGCTGTATTGATATAATATTATTTGTTTCTCACACCAGCCCTGGATGACAGGTTCTTTTATTCCCATTTTACAGATGAGATACTCAGAGGTTAAGTGACTTGCCCAGAATCTCATAGCTATTAAGTATCTGAGGCAAGTTTTATTTCTTATTTTTTTTTTTTTGCTAAAACCCTTACCTTCTGTCTTGGAGTCAATACTGTGTATTGGCTCCAAGGCAGAAGAGTGGTAAGGGTAGGCAATGGGGGTCAAGTGACTTGCCCAGGGTCATACAGCTGGGAAGTGTCGGAGGTCAGATTTGAACCTAGGACCTCCTCCTGTCTCTAGGCCTTGCTCTCAATCCACTGAGCTACTCAGCTGCCCCCTTAAGGCAGGTTTTAGATTCAGGTCTTACAACTTCCCAGTCCAAAGCTTTGTCCACTGAATGACCTTGCTGCCAGGGCTACCCTATTTTCAATGCTTTGGATAACCTTTTGTAGTTGATCGAGAATTTAAGTACTTCCTTCCTGTGGCTGGTTTAATATTTTTTCATAGCAATTTATTGTTGTTGTTGTTGTTGTTGTTTAGTTATTTCAGTAATAGTGACTTTCTTGGGCCCCAGTTGGGGATTTCTTGGCAAAGACACTGGAGTAGTTTGCCATTTTCTCCTCTCTAGCTCATTTTACAGAGGAACTGGGATTAAATGATTAGCCCAAGGTCAAACAACTGATGTACCTGAGGCCAGATTTGAACTTGGAAAGATGAGTCTTCCTTATTCCTGGCCTAGTATTCATTCTACTGTACCACCTACCTGACCTATATAACATTTACAGGAGAAAGAGAGAAATGATATATTTGAGATTTTGCATTTCTTGCATCAATAAGTAGCAAGGCTGTGGCTTCCAGATTCACTGAGAAATTGGTTCCTTATTTTAGTTTTTAGTGGGTCCTCAGATTATAGTGCTACAACTAGAAGGAACCTCAGAGGACATCTAATCCAAACCCTATATTTTAGAGTTAAAGTGACTTTCAAGTTGAAGTGATTTTCCAAAGATCAAAAGGTAGCATCATAAGTAGAATTTGAACCCCAAGTCTTCTGACTCTGGTCCAACTCCTAAAATCTTTCCTAGGACTTTGGTGCTTCCATCCATGTGTTCTTGTCCTGTTTACTTCCTATCCAAATATTTCAATAAGTTCTTCATAGAGGATCCATGTAGTGCATGGGGAGCCCTCCTCTCTGTCTTTTAATGTCTTATGGGTACAAATAACATAGTTCTTGGACTATCTGTTGCCTTTCACTCTCAGTATATGATGGCCCCTCTTATTTTCTAATCATATATATATATATATATATCAATGACAGATTTTCTTATGTTAATTATCACATATAAATGATATGGGCCATAGGATTAAAGATTTTTATTTAGAAGAGTCATTAGGGATCCTTTAATCCAACCCCTACATGTTACAGAAAAAGAAACTGAGGTTCATAAAGTTTAAGTAACATTCTCATAATCATTATTAGTTTAAATATGAAACTAGATATTTCTGTCCCCAAGTCCAGAACTCTACCTATAATGTCAAATTGTCTCTTATTGTCAATATGATAGAATCTGCCTATGTCTGTGACAAATAATCATTTCTGTTTTTAAAAAAGGTAGAAATTAGGTGGCATAATGGATAGAGGGAATGGCCTGGATTCGGAAAGACATGAGTGCAGAACCTACCTTAGACCCTTCCCTTTCTAAATATGTGTTCTGGTACAAGTCATGTAATATATTTGCTTCAGTTTCCTCAACTGTAAAAATGGGGATAATAATATCTACTTTCCAGGGTTGTTGTGAAGATCAGATTAGATAATCTTTGTCAAGTGTTTAGTACTGTACCTGGCACATACTAGTCTTCATATAAATGCTAATTGTTTAATATTATTATATGAATAAGTAGACATATTCCTCAGACATATTCCTAATATTATAGTAAATAGCAATTTATCTAAAATCAAGAGTCATTACCTTATTTCTAAAACTTTTTGCAAAAAAATATCAATGATGAAGCAAGGAAGCCCATTATTCCATTACTATCTGATACATTGCTAGAAGTATTAGCTTTAACAATTAGACAAGAAAAAGAAATTGAGGAAATAATTTTAAGTAAAGAAGAAATAAAATTATCACTCTTTGAAGATATGATGGTTTAAATAAAAAATCCTAGATTCAACTAAAACGATAAGTTACAAGACAACTGAGCAACACAGTGGATTGAGGCAGCTAGATATCACAGTGACTAGAGCTCCAGACCTGGAGTCAGGAAGATCTGAGTTTAAAATCAACCTTGGACACTACCTATGTGACCATGGGCAAGTCACTTATCCTCATTTATCTCAGTTTCTCTATCTGTAAAATGAACTAGAGAAAGACATGTCAAACAACTACAGTGTCTCTGCCAAGAAAACCCTAAATGGGGTCACAAAGAGTCAGACATGACTGAAATATCCTAAATGGGGTCACAAAGAGTCAGACATGACTGAAATGAATGAATGATATATAATACTAAGAAAATATAAGAGAAAGAAAAAAGAAAAGGAAACACATAAAAACCCCATAGGATTTATTAGGTAGTTGGGAGTTGACCTGTCAAGATATATATAGGTACCATATAATTTTTAAATGGTATTTACATGAATAAAAATAGATCTAAATAATTAGAGAACATTAATCACTCATGAGTAGGCCAAGAGTAATAATACCACCTTAAATTAATTTATTTTAAAAATAATTTATTTATTCTGAGCTATATCAATCAAACTACCAAAGAACCAAAAGTTATCTGGAGGGAGAAAAAAGGTCAAGAATCTCAAAGGAAATAATGAAATAAGTGGGAAGGGAAAAGGCCAATCATTTCAAATTGTTCCTCAGAGAAGTAATTATCAAAATGATTTGGAACTGATTAAAAACATGGAGGTCAATAAGCTTATGGAAGATGAGTAAAAGATTATGTGCAAATGAAACTAGTAGGCTAGTGATTTAGCCTACTACCTAAAGATGGTTAGTTGATACAATGGATAGAGTGCTGGGTCTTGAGTCAAGAAGAGCAGAGTTCAAATCCAGTCTGACATTTGCTAGTCATATGACTTTGGGTAAGTCACAACCTCTATCTTGGTTTCCTCACCTATGTCTCTGGGATACTGTGAGGATAAAATGAGATAATATTTGTAATGTACTTGGCATATAGTGTTATTTAAATAATAGCCATTATTACTCTTATTATGGTTTACCCAAAGACTCTGGCTTAGATAAGAACTCCATATTCAACACAAAATGCTACAAAAGCTGGACATCTGACAGAAACTAGGTTTAGACCAACACTTGACACCATGTACAAAGATAAGCTCCGTATGTATACATAAATTGAATGTAAAACATCACACTATAAACAAAATAGAAGAACAAATAATAGTGGCTATTCATGATGAGACTCAGAATAGAAAGGATCACAGTCGATGAATTTAATTTTTCATTACTTAACATTAAAGATGATATCTACTGCAAATCAATTCATTGGTCATTGGACTTTTTGTCATTTTCATTCTTTCTAGATTATTATATCCCATGATTCCTACAACCAGAACCCACTAGCTCTTCATAACCTTGGGAGGGTGGGGAGATCATTTAACATCTGAGTTTCTGTTTCCTCATTCCTCATTCCTCATCATAGTGTCATTTATAGAAAAGAATGTAACTAGAACAAAGATGATTTGATTTGGGCATTTGTATCCTCAGCCCCTACCATAGAGTCCCCACTCTTTAATTGCTTAGGGAATTGAATGAAAATCTTTAAATGGTGACAGCAACTACAGTACCTTCTTCATAGAGTTGTTGTGAGCTAAAGTGAATGTGTAATATGTTTTGAAAATCTTATGATATGCTGTAAATTTTGGCTATCATCATTGGCATCCTAGCTAGTGCCTTGCACAGAGTAGGAGCCCATTCAATACTTGCTGATTGAATCACAATTAGTTAGCATCATATGGTAAATAGTATTGTCAAAGAGACTTCTGTGACAATAAGCAGTACAAGACCAATAGCAAAACCAAAACACTTGCCATTTAATGAAAACAGAATTTGAAGAAATCACTCTATATCTCAGTTCAAAGGCTCTGATTTCTTACCCCTTCCTTCTTCCTTAGTCTTTACTGATCTTCCAAACTCCCTGATTTGTAATTGTTCTCACTCTTCTCAAATCACCTTATATTTCTTTAAATGTACTTATATTGCATTTCCCAATAAAAAGGAAACTCCTAGAAGACAGATAATGTATCTGTATTTTTTTAACCCCTAGCATTGGTTACCATGGAAGTACTTCCATATTCGAGACATTAACAAATGTTTGTCCAATGGATTTTTTATATGAATGGATTAAAATAGATGCCTTTGCCAATGAATGTATTTTTAAAAGTTAAATTATGAGGGGCAAATGGGTGGCTCAGTGGATTGAGAGTCGGAACTAGAGACAGAAGTTCCTAGATTCAAATCTGACCTTCGATACTTCCCAACTGTGTGACCCTGGGCAAGTCACTTAACTCCCATTACCTAGCCCTTACCCATCTTCTGCCTTGGAAGCAATACATAATATTGATTCTAATGCAAAAGGTAAAGGCTATAAAAAAAAAGTTAAATTCTAGATAGGGGACCTGGACTTCTTCCTTCATAGAATCAATACTAAGTATTGGTTCCAAAGCAGAAGAATAATAAGGGATAGGTAATTGAGGTTAAATGACTTTCCCAGGATCCCACAGCTGGGAAGTGTCTGAGGCCAGATTTGAACCCAGGGCATCCCATCCCTAGGCCTGGCTCTCTAACCACTCAGACACCTAGATTTTCCTTTAAAGGATTAAGAGCAGGGCTAACCAGTCACCGTGAACTCTGATTAAGGGTGATCTGAACAACCATATGGAACTTTTTTAAAGCCAAACTGTGCATATACACAGAGACGGATACACTGTGGCACAATCAAATGTAACGGACTTCTCTACTTGCAGCAATGCAATGATCCAGGACAATTCTGAGGGACTTATGAGAAAGAAGCTATCCACATCCAGAGGAAGAACTGTGGGAGCAGAAACACAGAAGAAAAACAACTGCTTGAACACATGGGTCGATGGGGATATGATTGGGGATGTAGACTCTAAGCCATTACCCTAGTGCAAATATCAATAATATGGAAAAAGGTCTTGATCAATGACATATGTAAAACCCAGTGGAACTGCTCACTGGCTACAGGGCGGAGGGGAAGGAGGAAACATGAGTCATGTAACCATGGGAGAATATTCCAAGTTAATTAATTTATATATTTATATATACAATCATATAAATAATTATATATGCAAATATATAATTATACATAATAATTAATTAATAAAGTTTTTCAATTAAAAAAGTACCAATACTGTACATTAGTTCTAAGGCAAAAGAGTAGTAAGGGCTAGGGAATGGAGGTCAAGGGACTTGCCCAGAGTCACACAACTAGGAAGTGTTGAAGGCCAGATTTGAAAACAGGAACTCCTGTCTCCAGACCAGGCTCTCTGTCCATTGAGCCACTCAGCTGCTCAATAGTCTTTTGAAAAGAGATCTTTCACTATCAGAGGCCAGTCTTCCAATAGCTGCAGAGGAGCCACAGGTGCTTTGAAAATACAAATGCTATCCTTGGGGTTCACATTTATTGCCAAGTATCTAGCAACAAGCTCTCTCTGCTAGGAGCAAGAGAGATTCTCTCTTTGGAAAGAGGGAAACTGCTCCTTTACACTAGAAAAAAAGCCACATAAAGATTTCTCATGAGCAAACAGGGGATACGTGGTCATAATCTTGTTTTTCTTGTTGGGGCTGAGAAATGCGAAGCCAAAAGGTAATTTCTTCTCCAAAGAAGCTGAGAGAGCTAATCCCGGATGGCTAGGTGAGAGTCCATGGTAAAGGTAAGGCTCTCTTCCTAAGGCAGTTAAAGCTCATGGCTGTAGAAAGGCTGCTGAGAGGCTTTAATGCTAAGCACTTTAAAGCTCTGTGTAAGCCCAAGGGCTTTGGGCACCAAGGTAAGTAGGTGAGAAGAGGTGAGAGGAGGAGCTAAAGGTTCTGCCGTTATGACTGTATTGGGAAAAGGATTATGATTCATAACTGTCTAAGAATACTGGCAGACTCCAACTTACAAATGAGTTGTATTCCAAGTGTTTGAAGCTTGGCTCTGGGAACGCGCTTGCCAGGATAGTTGGGAAAAAATCTGTTTAAGCCATAATATAAGTGTTTCAAGATTAGTATGGAAGTAGCCACCAGTAGTGGATTGTGCACAGCACCTGGAGTCAGAAAGACCCATCTTCCTGAGTTCAAATCTAGTCTCAGACACTTACTAGTTGTATGACCTTGGGAAAGTCATTGAATCCTATTTGCCTCAGTTTGCTCATTTGTAAAATGAGCTGGAAAAAGAAATAGCAAATAACTCCAGTTTCTTTGCCAAGATAGGGGGTCATGAAGAGTCAGACACAAGTGAAAACAACTGAACAACAACAACAGCCATTATTTATATGGCTATATATAATTTAGGTAGACTCTAAATTCTATCATGACTTACAGGGCCAGGAACACATCTCCCTTCACTATAGACCACAAAGAAATAAAGAGTTCTCTCCTGGTCCTTAGGCATTAGCAGAGCCCCCAGGAAGGGGGGTAGAGGTTGTGTTTGGGTGGGATCAGTGACTCAAGAGAGATGTCTGACATTAAGGGTATGAGTGAGTATGACAGTTGATGCATCTTGGGAAGGGTAAGGAATAGAGATAAGTACTCCAATAGATAACACCACCAAAAAATGAGAGGATAGGCTCCAGGGGCTTACATTTTAACTCCTTACATGGTCACTGGTGGAATAATGACTGTAAAGTGAAGTCTGTAATGGCTGAGGTGGGAGATGAAAGATATTAGATGGATTATTTCCCAAAGTGCCCAAGGAAAAGGAGAAGGAAGAGAATGGGTGGGATAGCAAAGATAGAATCCAGGTGGGGTAGGAGAAATTCTGTAACAGAAGGGAGCCAATTCCAGTTGTGCAATCAGGTCAGTAGTGCAGAGGGAAAAGAGATGGGAAATTTCCAGGGGCAATAACAGCTGAAAGAAAGAACATATGTAAGAACTACTAATAGTAAAAAAGATTTTTAACTGTACCATTGAATTAGCATTTCTTTAAGTCCTACTCTAAACAGTCCATACATTTTAAAACTTCTAAACTATTTGAAGTACATTTATTCTTAATTATCCTACCAAGAATTCTATTTGGGGTAAAAAGTATAAGTAAATGGGAAAAAATTGAAATTTATTTAAAAAAAGAATACCTCAAAAGAAAGAAAAGAAAAATTCCCCTCTTGGCTAAATATCTATGGAAGCACAAGCTATTTGTATCCCCAAACCATCACTAAGAGGCAGCTATTGACCAGGTATGAATTTGCTTAATTGAAGGAGAAATATTTAGAAAGTAAAAAATATCTTTATGAACAAGAAGCTTACCAAATGAAATCTTACTGATTCCAAGTCTATCATAAAACTCTCTACCCATAATGCTTCCAATCTTCCCCTTGACAGAACAAGAAGTGGGAATCAAGAAGAAAACTGAAGCTTGATATTCCTTTATACCCTGATTTTTTTTCAATTTATAGCCATTTTGATATAAATATTTCTTTTTTTTACACCCTTACTTTCAGTCTTGGAATCAATACTGGTTATTGGTTCCAAGACAGAAGAGTGGTAAAGGTGGGCAATGGGGATTAAGTGACTTGCCCAGGGTCACACAGCTAGGAAGTGTCTGAGGCAAGATTTGAACCTAGGACCTCCCGTCTCTAGGCCTGGCTGTCAATCCACTGAGCCACCCAGCTGCCCCCAATATAAATATTTCTTAATGGGCTACATGTCTTGTTTACTCCTGGGTGGTGAAAGTTAAAGTAGCATTGTAGAATCAACAGCAATAACTAGGACCTGAGACCAAATAAAAGAAGTTAGAGCTAGTCCAGTGCAGGGAAGGATCCTGGGTTTGGAGATAGCATAGCAAGATTTGAATCTTGGCTTTGTCATTTTTTCCCCATGTGATGTTTGATAAATCACTTTATCTCTCTCAACTTTAGTTTCCTCGTCTGTAAAATGAGGGGGGAGGAGTGTACTCCAAGGCCTCAAAAATCCCTTCCAGCTCTAAATGGATGCCCAATTGAAGTTTAAAAATAGGGGATAGAGGTAGGGTTCCAGCACAAGAGGCTAAACAAAAACAGATCTCTGAGATGAGCTGGCCAGACAGGCTGGAGAAAGTATGAGAGAAGTCACCAGAAATGTAAGTGACTGAAGACAATTTCGAGGAGCAAGGACAAGAATGCCATATCATTCAAATAACCATGAAGCTTGGGTACATTTGAAAGAAGAAAACATTGTTCCCCCACATTGTTCCTCGGTCCTTGAAAAGACCGACTTGCTGGGACCATAATCTAGTACCTGCCTTAGCAAAGAGAGTATCTGAAAACAATTTAGCCTTTTCTTACTTGATTCATTAATTCATTCAACAACCATTTATGAAGGGCCTGTGTCCTAGGTGCTGTCCTTGGTGCGTGGTGACTAGCTCACTTTTACAAAATGCTTGAGTAATGTGGTGATTTTCTCCCAGGCTACAAAGGTATTTTACTGTTCTGTGTGTTTTCTATATTGGGTGTGCTTCTCCAAATGTGCATCTCTTCTCCAAATAGTTCAGAGGAATTCATAAACAAAAGCAATCACTTCAAGACTTAGAGAAATTTCATCCTAAGTTTTAAGACATCACATTATTACTTAAACAAGCTCTTCTGTCAGTAGTTTTAGTCCAATGCAAGCTGGTGCTGAAATATGCAGGAAGTTGTGCTTTTTCTTTTTTAATTGTTCTTGATTTCTTTTCAATGAGATGTGAGTTAAGAAGTGAATTCTTTCCTTCAGACATGTAGAATACTCATTAGTCAGCCTTAGAAAGTTGGGAATAAGAAAATGCTTTCCTGATTTGAACTCTTGGTTATGGTCTTCCTTAGTCAGGACTCTTACTGAGAAGGCAATTTCTTTAACCCGGGGAATGTCACAGACCAAGGACCCCATGAACCCTTTGGCTCTTCCATTTAGGGGTCACGCCCTCAGGTTATATCACTAACCAGTAGAGGGAGACACAGAATACTCCTTATAGTCTGAGCCACAGTTAGACGCGTCTTCCAGGCTTCTTTAGAGGTCTTTACCTGTAACAGGTTGAACAAGTTAGCCAAGTTTAACTGCTTCCTGCTCTCCATGTTTCTGCCTTCTTGAATTACAGTTGCCTTTGCCTTCAAGTGACTCATTAGAAGGGTGAACTCTTGTTGATTTGTTGGTTTGGCAGATACTAGATGGTATCACTGATGGTTTTTACAAAGAAGCCTGGCCCATGTTAGCAAAATATTGAAGGCTCTCATCTCAAATCAACTATGTAAGTAACTGGAGCTGATTATCATCCACCATCAGCACCTTCAACGATTGACTAATAATCTTAGCAGAACAGCCCATTCTGTTCCAAAGGAGGAATTCCCATAGATCTAATGATAAACTACAAAGTTAACACTCACATGTTTACATGTCTGTGGTTAGTGACCTCAATAGTTTAGAAGTTGGTGATGAAAAGTCGAGACCATGAGGCCAATCCTCCCTGAAGGCCAGTTATTTTTACCCCATCCCATGTCCAATAAAAATAAAATGATACCTACCTTGTCATAAAGTCATTGAAAAGAGGATTGGGGGTGACCACAGAACATAGATAGCTAAAATACTCTTATGAAAAAATATTTAAAGTCCACATCTTACTGATTTGGGGATAATAATGACATCTTAATAATTTAAAGAATGGCAGAATAGGTAATAAACTATAAATAGCTAGCCGAGTCTTGGAAGTTCACTGAAATATTCAAAGCCAACACCTCCAAATTTAATCTTTTTTTTTCTTAAGCCCTTACCTTCCATCTTAGAATCAATATTGTGGATTGGTTCCAAGGCAGAAGAGTGGTAAGGGCTAGTCAATGGGGGGGGTCAAGTGACTTGCCCAGGGTCACACAGCTGGGAAGCATCTGAGGCCAGATTTGAACCTAAAACCTCCCATCTCTAGGCCTGGCTCTCCATCCACTGAGCCACGCAGCTACCCACTCCAAATTTAATCTTGAGAGCTATGATTAGGAACTTATCCAATCATTCTCTTTTTTTAGTATTTGAATTCTAATCACCAGTTCTTTTTATGAAGAAATTAGAAGTACTTTCATGATAATCCCACCTAAGTTCATTACAATAATGATAGAGAACACAATGACGAAATGAGTTTATCCTAAAAAAGAAATCAACTTTTAAAATTATTTTTCTTCCCTCTTTAAACATTTTCAAGGTGATATGTACTTGTGCTTAATTATTTTATCCAATGCTCTGTGAGCTCCCTGGTCATTTTGAATTGGATGATGACATTTTAAAGGCAAAAAAAAATGTTACAAACATAAAATCTTCAGGATTTTTCATCATTATCTTTGAAGCAGGTAGTGTGGCTTAGTGGATAGGATGATAAGTTTAGAGACAGAAAAATGTACAATCAAAGCTGATCTCTGAAAATTACTCATGTTACTCTAAGAAAGTTCACCTCTCTGAGCATGTTTCATCAACCACAAAATGGGAACAATAATTATACCTCCACACCTCCCTCACAGGGAAGTTGCAAGGCTCATAAGAGATAAAATATTTTAATTGATTGAAAACTTTAAAGCAATATATATATATATATATATATTCGTATATATATATATATACATACATAAATATGTTATCTGGTTATAGTGGTAGTGGTGG
>NC_058134.1:35749124-35784344 GCF_016433145.1 Gracilinanus agilis
GTATAAGAGACAGCTCTCTCTCTCTCTCTCTCTCTCTCTCTCTCTCTCTCTCTTTCTCTCTCTCTCTCTCTCTTTCTCTCTCCCTACATAGCTTATCTGTTTCTATAACTTTTTCATCTGCATCCATCTCTACCTATATCTATTAGGCAGCTAGATGGTATAGTGGGTGGGGTGCAAGAATATCCAGGTTCAGTTCCTGTTTACAAACTGTATGACCCTAGATAGATCACTCAGTCTTTATTATTCTCTGTCTTCACATCTGTTAAAGGGGAATAGTAATAGCAACTAGCTCCCTGGGTCATTGTGAAGAACAAATGAACTATGTATAAAAATTGCTTGACAAACTTTAAGATGTTTTATCCCTGTGAGCTATTGTTTTTATTATTATTTTGTTCTTATCTTTTTCAAATTAGAAACAGTCCTGGGACAAGTCACTAGCCTACTATTCTTTTATATTTAATGTTCTACAGATTGTTGCACAGGTGGAGAAAATAATTACTTTCTATAATTGAATAAGATCATTAGGATGGGAGCTCATCTTCTCTAGTCTCATTGAAAGCATCCTTGGTACAACTCCAGTAGCAGACAGGACAACAGAAATGATAACTGATCTCTGCTAGGTCTTTGTATTCATTCTGAAGTTGACAGAGAGCCTTCCTCAGAACCAAGATGACCTGGGTTAATATTCCATCCCTGAAACATATTAGCTTTGTCATCTTTCATTCCAAGGCTCTAGGCCAGTGGCATAAAATTCAGATAGATATGGGGGCCACTAAATTGTACATTAGATCCCTGAAGTCTGGATGTTGATAGAAAACAACATATTAAAAACATCTATGTTTTATTGAATTTTATATGCTAAGTATTTTCAATTACATTTTGATCTGGTTCAGGCCACATTGGGGAGTGTTATGGGCAGCAGATGTCCCATAAGGCCATATATATGTCCTTTCTGGTCTAGATAGCTCCTGAAGACTCTCCTTTGCTTCAAAGGTACCAATCCACTTTCATAGAGGCAGTTTATTCATTAGGGTGCTCATTCTACCAATGAAATTACAGATTCAATTCCTATCTCTTATCCTATTATTATCATTGCTATATTTATTACTTGATACCAATAAATTGAACACATGACTACTGTGTGACCTTGACTGAGTGACTTCCCCTCTCTGGGGCTTAATTTCCTCCAGGGGATGGGGTAAAAATAATTGACCTCCTTGGAAGATTTACCCCAAGATCTTGACCTTTCAACACCAAGTAGTTGTTCTTCTCGCCTAGATGTCCCTGGGATAATGGAGTCAGAGAAACAAGCAGATCTTGAAAAAAAAACCAAATGAGAGTTATTTATCCAGAAAGGACCTCAGAGACCAAATCCTCCAACCTCTTGTTTTACACAAGAGGAAATCAAAGCTCAGAGGAATTAAATTACTTGCCCAATTTCACATACATAGCAAGCATCAGAAAAAGAATTTGAACCCATGTCTTCTTGCTCCAGAGTCAGTCACCTTTTAATTGTATCAAGCTATTTGCCTATTTTCTATAATCTCTGGGTATATGCCCATCAGCCCTTAGTAGCCAGAAACCTAAGCTTCCCCAGTTTCCATTTAATAGAGAGACCCTTCTAATTTTCATGCATGTATGCTTATGAATCAGTTCATCTTGATGAAAGTCATTTGTGTTGGACAACAAGAAGGCAAGTTCTGGGACTTCTGGACTTCAACAGAGAAAGTAGTAGCCTGCTCTTCACTCTCTCTGTCCCTCTCAGGACCAGTCTTTCTCCCCTTTATGAAAGTATTGAAGGCACATACTCCAGTGAGAAGAACCTTGGCTGTGGAGTTAGAGCACCAGACAAAATATTGCCTATTGATTATTGCCTGTGTGACCTGGGACATGCTATTTTATGTGTCCAAATCACTTCCTCATTTACAAAGCGAGGCAGGGAGAATTAGATGTCCTTTAAGGTGACTTCTAGTTCGACGTACCTCATTGAGGCTTTAAAAAGCCCTAGGTAAGCAACAGCGTGTTCTTATGGAGTAGAGCAAAAGGCCAAAGGCACCCATTGCTCCCAAGAGGCATCAGCCTCACCTGGGTTCCAAATTATGTGCCAATTGCGCAGGTGGATGACAGCTACTACAGTATTGTCCCAGGTGGCAGGTCCTCTCCTCACTTCTAGTGAATCCCAGGTAAGGTCTCTCTTCCAGCCTATTCTGCCCAGGGGCACATTCTGTTTGCCGTGTAAGAAGGGAAGGAAAAGATGCCTTCCCCTTTCCTTGGGGATACCATCAGGGACGCTGAATGACTCTTACACGAAACTACTTCACTTGTGTACTGAATCTCCAAGCACCATTTTTGGAGCACAAAGAAAGAGAGACAAAAGAGGAGAGAGGAAACAGAGCTCCCCTTTCAGACCCCACAGGAATACTCAACAAAGCTACTTAAACTCAAGAAAATCATTCATGCTATGAAAAGACACAAAGCCTCAAAAAGATCAGGTAACAAATGTGAAAGGTCCATGTGGCACAATCCTGTAGGGTGTGGTTTGTTAGAGTGACCTCCCTCTCTGAGGTTCTGCACAAGAGTTGAGCCTCTGGAAAAGAGGACTCAGATCCAAAGACTACTAAGGTTCCTTCTGGGCACATACCTATGATCCTACAGTCCTCTGATCTGATCATCTGACAATGCTATCGTTCACTCTTGGGAGGAATTGTTGTTCTGTTATTGGTAGAAAACAAGAGAAACTTCTCAGTCATCTCTCTGAGTTGGCTTTAGAGTTGGAAAGCATGTTAGAGGTCATTGAGATCAACCTGTTCACTTTACAGATAAGGAAACTGAGGCTGAGAAAAATGAAGGGATTTATTTGAAGATGAAATTATTATCTGATGTGGAAATTCAAGGTGAGGTCTTCCTGACGCTAAGGCCAGCACTCTATCCTTTATACCACACTGCTTTATAAGCTCTAAGCCAACATGGTTGTTACCTTCTTGGGTGATCTAGACTTGCATCAAAGCCCCGTTATTGTTGTTCACATGATTCTGTTGAAAAATTGCAGAGGTAGCTAGTAGCAATGGATAGAAAGCAAGACTTAGAGAAAAAAGATCTGGGGTTCAAATCTGTCCTCAGACACCTATGACCCTGGGCAAGTCACTTAACCCCAAATGCCTAGCCCTTACTGCTCTCATGCCTTGGAATCAATAAATAAATTCAATAAAATCAATAAATTCAATAAAATCAATAAATCAATCAAATAAATAAAAAAGAGAAAAACTGTGTTGCTTGGTCTGACCAACAATTAAAATCAGAATGAATCTTATAACTCTGCCTTATTTAGACATGTAGACATAGCTTTAAAGTCTCTGTCCCAGGTCTTCTTGATTGGAAATGACTCACCTCAGTGACTCTTACAGTGACTCTCTGAGACAATATTAATCTCTTCAAGCTCTTCAAATAAAAGACATTTTATGGTCAATGGAGACTCCAGTGATTCAATATATTTTTTTATTAATAATATCATTATTTTTGTTCATTGGGGTAACAGAGGCAGCTAGGTGGTACAGTGGATAGAGTGTTGGACCTAGAATCAGGGAGACCTGCATTCAAATCCAGCATCATATAGTTACTAGCTAGGTAGCTAGGTGACCCTAAGCAAGTTGCTTAAATTCTATATTTGATTTTGTTTCCTCAACTAAAAAAACAGGAATGATAATAACACCTAATTCCCAAGTTTGTCATAAGAATAAAATGGAACAATATTTGTAAAGTGCTTAAGATAATGCCTAGCATAAAGTAGGCATCGTATAAATGGTAGGGAGCTAGGTGGTGTAGTAGACAGAGTACTGGACCTGGAGTCAGCAAGACTCATCTTCCTGAGTTCAAATCTGGCCTCAGAAACTGATTAGCTGTGTGACTATGTGGCAAGTCTCTGTTTGCCTCAATTTCCTTATCTGTAAAATGG
Source organism: Gracilinanus agilis (assembly GCF_016433145.1). NCBI lineage: Eukaryota > Metazoa > Chordata > Mammalia > Didelphimorphia > Didelphidae > Gracilinanus > Gracilinanus agilis. The sequence continues at coordinate 35,753,077 of NC_058134.1, forward strand.
GCTGAAGAAAATGTCAAACCAATCCAGTACCTTTGCCAAGAAAACTCCAAATGGGGTCACGAAGAATCAGGTACAACTGAAATGCCTGAAGAGCAAATATAAGTGCTAGCTATCATCATCATCATCGTCACCATCATTATTGTTATTATTATTATAGAACTGCTAATTTAAGAAAATCACCTATTATGAGATCATTTTCCTAGGTCTTTTAAAATTCCTTTTCTTTTGAGACTGTTATCTTTTGTTCACTTTAGAAATTAGGTAGAAGAATCACCTACTTAAAGATACAAATATGAATTTTACAACCACAATAATGTTTCTAAAAGGCAGAGGCAGAAAGCTAGAATAAAGATCTAGTTTGGTTTGAAGTTCAGAAGATGTGAAATCAAGTCCCGCTTCTGACAGTTACTTGATATATGTGACCATGGACCATTCACTTAACTGCTTTGTAGCTTGACAACTCTACTGAATTATCTACTAATAAGCTGAGACCTAATCTTGGTGTAAGAAGTTTACAAACCTATAGATGCTCCTGCTGATGAAATCCAAGATCCTTCACAAATTCATGTGTTGACATAAATTGGATGAAAAATGTTTTTTTTTTCCTAATGAGTGTTCATAATAACTGTTTTTGCTTTGTTTAATCAAAGGATTTTCGCCTTCTTCTCAGTGCCCGCTGATACTTCCATTCTTCCCATCAGAAGCTCCGAGGGCGCCATTGTGCTCATCTTGGTCCATCTCCGGACATACTTGTACCACCAATGCCATTTCAGTGCTGGAAGCCATATCGATTCAGCACTGAATATTCACAGTGATTCCACACACCCAAATTTCTTCTAAGATTCCATTTCTAAGTGCCCGTATGCATGCGGTAGTCGATTTGCAAACCAGGGTATCTTGACCATTTTAATTTTTTTCTTGTCAAGATGCCAAAAGCATTTAGAGCCCGTTACAAACATACCACTTGCCAAATTTCCATTTTTCAATCGAAGCCGTTGGAACCAGAGACAAAGCACAAAAGCCTTTCAGCCAGTAAACTTCCATTGTTCTATTTTACACTGGGAAAGGGAAAAAAAATTAAATGACTAAACAGATTGTTTTTGAAACTGATAACACAATTTGCTCTTGGGCTTCATATGTTAGATTTCAGCCTGCAGCAAATATTTACAACCAAGTCTTCATCCCCTCCAAAATCATCTCTTTAACCAAAGGACTGACATTGTCTTTAATCCCGTTATTGTGTCCAGGAGGATCTAATAAACAATAAATATTGACCTTAGTGACTGTTGTCTTTGCCTGGATAAAGTTTAGTTACAAGGCAGCATGCCTAGGGAAGGACTGGTCAGAAACTTGCTGTTGTCCATTATTTAGCATTCCCATAAACCATTAGATGGTCAAAAATATCTTTAATTGATTCCATCGCTACCTATGCTACTTATTATTTATTACTATAACAAACTTCTCCATGGGAACAGCTAATTGTACGTCCCTAGTGGCCACTTCAAATGGAATAAGCCCTACCCAGTACAGTCGAAGATGCTGCTGAAAGGTCTTTGGCATTGGGGATTTGATTAAAACTGTATTACGTGAACACATCAGCAACCATTGCCAAAACAAAACACTAATTTAAAAAATCCTTCTGCTTTACTGCTTAACACAATTGCAAGGAGTTGTGTGTGTGTGTGTGTGTGTGTGTGTGTTCGTGTGTGCATGGGAGTGTGTGTGGCGTTGGTGGTGCCAGTAAAGAGGGCATATGTTGCCTTTCTTCCAGACAATTGTTTTTAATGGAAATAACACAGCATTCGGTGGTACAGTGAGGGGAAAGAAAAGGGCAGTCCCACCAGCTGTATTGTGGGAATGAACTCGGCCCCTGACCCGCTGGGGGGACAGGGAACCATTATAACATAAACTGAATTTTTTTTTGTCCTGGGTTTTTATTTTCCATTAAAAAAAAGCATAATTGTTAATCTGTTCTATAGTAGAAAAGACAGATGTTATGGAAATAGTAAGCCACACTTTGCTAAGAGTGTTCCGTGGAACGAGCTTCCATAGGCAACGCTTTACACGGGAAGATTTAGACAATTAAGCAACCGTTGTGAGGCATGCAGATGAATAACACATGCTAAATTAAATCAATACCAAACACTGTGTTGGAAATAGGTTAATTGTTTATTTTAAACTTCATGGGGGAAAAAAGCAACAGTGAAATTTGTCAAAGGCTTAGCGTTGTACATTGGCCTGGATTTACTAAGGCGGTCCAGGGTAACATCCATCAATTTACGTTTTTGGTCATTTCCTCTTCATCGAGAATTCAAGACACCTTGAAAGTTTCTACTCAGTGTTAAGAGAGTTTAGACCCTAAAAGTCAGAGAAAAGACGTATACATTCTCCAGCAACTCTAAGCTAGCAAAGTCTCTTAATCTCTTGGCCTCTACTTGACATTTGTGTCTGTCAGTATCTATGTGCCTTTAAAATAATTCAGGGAAAAAAAGAGAACTCTGCCAGCCTACAATATTTCCTGACAAATCCTATGATGACGAAATGATTTTTATTTATTTACTTTTTTATATTTTTATTTTGAACATTTTCCCATAGTTACATGTTTCATGCTCTTTCCGTCTCCCCAAACTCCCCCAACTCCCTTAGCAGATTCACAATTCCACTGGGTTTTACGTGTATCATTGATTAAGCCCTGATTCCATATTATTGATAGTTGGACTAGAGTTATCGTTTAGTGTCTTCATCCCCAATAATAACCCCATCAGACCGTGTGTTCAAGCAGTTGTTTTTCCTCTGTTTCTCCTCCCACAATTCTAAGGAAATGATTTTTAAAAGGATATACTGTGTGTAAGAACTGTGCTGGGCACTACGGGGACAAAGACAGAATGTGAACAATCCCTGTCCTTCAGGGAGTTTATAGTCGACATTCCTCCCCAATCTGTTATATTGCCAAAGAGTTCCTATTTCAGACTGTAAAAGAAAATTGGAATATGTGAAGAAATTTATAAATGGCTGCCAAAATTGTTTTCTTGTAACTCTTAAGTCAATGCAATTATTCATCACTATAAATATCAGTAATTTGTCTAGGATTATTCAAAAGGAACATAAAGGATGCCTTTCCTGAGAGCATTTTTGGGGGGTGTCACAGAAAGCAAGCTGCCCCAACTATTAAGAAAGACAAGAAAGAGAGAGGGATTCAGGGTGATTCCTATACAGACAGGATTTGGAATTTCAATATTCTAAATTTAGCTCTTGGACATAATAAAATCATTGATTTGCAGAAGTGTAACTAGAGCAGCTTAAATCTAACTTTGTCCTGAAGCACCAACAGGGTTAGAGGAGAGAAAGGGGGAAGCCGGGGGTGAAGATTGGACTTCCTCCCCACGTTGGTCTTTTAGCCCACCTTTGGTACGTGTCTTTATCCTCTACCTGGCTCAATCCACGTGATGCCATTTCCTGGGACCAACATATTCTTCAGTCTTTTCTTTTGACTATGCTATGGCATGGAGCCTAGCATCAAATCTCTAAGGAATGTGCTGACCTATTTGCCAGAGGAAATTCAGCTGCCCAGCAAATACAATTACTTCTGTCCCCATCTTCTCCCTGGTTTGGCTTCAGGTGCCCAAATTCCTGGTTATATCTTTGGTGCCCGACGATAGTTCTTGAATACTAGGGCTGATCGTCCTGAGGAGGTTAATAATGGTTCCATCCATCCATCCACACTGCTGTGAACTTTATATGGCAGCCAGAGCCCTGTCACCTTCCCCTAGAGAGAAAGATAGGGAGTCTGGGGGGACCAGGACCAGCCTGTGACCGACAGAGAAGGGAGGCGGACAGTCAAAGAGTCCAAAGATTATAGCCAGAAATCTACCAGGTAATAAATCTAATTAACTAGGCAGGACAACATAGTCTGAGTTCAGGAGTGGTGATTCCACAGCCAGGGGGATCTGCACAGGGTAGGAGGGGAGAATTGCATGCTTCAAATCGGGTCAATTTATTTTGCACAACAGGGGCCTTTCCTCTTCTTAACCAGCTGAAGATGAAATTGTTGTAGGTTCTGGCAATTTTATAAAATGGAGACAGGGGAGACTCAGATCCAGGCTCTCAAACAAAGGTATTGTCACATTAACCTGGAACTGCCATCCTTATCAGTGTGACCAACTCAAGTAATTCAAGGGGAAATAAATTAGATTTATATATATGTATATATATATATACATATATATATAAATTTGGAATTATATATATACACATAAATATATGATATATTATATATATTTATAAATAAAGTAGATTATCAATAAAAATTTCATCACAATAACTGGTATGAGAAAGTTGGGGCTCGATTAAAGTTAAGAAGCATATTCTGCTCACATTTATTTGTTTGCTAGATGGGTGTTTTAGGCATACCTGGCCAACTAACCCCTAAGAAATGAGGATGTTTAAAAAAGAGAATCAATGTAAAAATAGCACTATTTTTACTTTTTTATTTTTAAAAAATTCTTCATTTAATTTTAATTTATATTTATTAATAATAATGTTTATATTATTTAGTTAATTATTTGTTTTGGAAATGAAAATAATAAAACAAAGAAGCAGAGAAAGTTGATGTTATCAGACACCTGAAATGAACTCATCATGACAGTTGGCACTAAATTTGCCTTCGGGTTTTTTGGCAGTTGCAGCAAAAGGGAAACACGATATGTTTCAGGGTTTTCACTGAGGGTCTTTAGAAAGCTGACATGAATTTACAGAGAAAAGCTTCCCCCAAAACTAAACTCAAGGAGAAATGGATCACACAGATTTTTGTACAGGGACATATTAGATAGCATAATCTTCAAGCTGTCACAATAGTCATAGTTTTGAGAACTTGTCCTCTTTTGCCACTAAGACTTTTTATGTGTTGAATATATATATGCTTTGGATCTGATAATATCTTCTCTCTATCAGTTCTTAAACTTTTCTTGTATCACAGACCACCCCCCTCCGGTAGTCTAGTAAGGCCTGTAGTCTGGAAAAATGTTTTTAAGTACATAAAATAAAGCATTTCAAACACAAAATAAAGTACATTAAAAAAAACATTGCTGTTGTTCATATCTGACTCTGTGGCTCCATTTGGGTTTTTCTTGGCAAAGATATTTGAGTTATTTCCTTCTCTGGCTCATTTTACACATGAGGAAACTGAGGCAAACAATTTGCCCATGTTCACATAGCTAGTAAATGAGGCCAGATTTGAGTTAAGGAAGACAAATCTTCTTGACTCCAAGCCTAGACCTCTCTCCACTGTGACACTCAGCTGCCCTAGAATAAAGCATAAAGGATTACAAAGAAAAATGTCCCCCCAGGTTAAGAACCCCTACTTAGTCGCATTATGAAAGACTGGTCTGCTAACTGATGGCTTGCATTTCAGAGATATGTGAGAGAAACATGGGCTGACAATGTACCCGTGCAGACAATTCTCTTCCCACTTCCACAGTCATGTATGAGTGAATTTAGTACATGCCACATTCACAAATATCAGAGCCTTTGGGAAGTTTTGCCCTCATGTCCTAGATGACAAAGATGCTGCCTTTTCAGCCCATTGTTGTCCCCTGAGAATGGAAACAGAGCCAGGCACTCCAATGAGGACATGTTCCGCTAATACGGGACCAGGACCATCTCTTTTCACAGCCCTTAGCAATCGCAACAACTCAGACCAGTTCCCTCTTTCTGTCCACCAATTAATAGACAGACACCAATCAGACATCCACTAAGTGTGCCAGACACAGTCCTAGGCACTGGAGACCCAAATAGGAAAGAGAGACAGTGCTTGCCTTTAAGGAATTCATGTTTTACTGGGAGAAACCCAACGCATCCAGCTATCTAAAAAATAAATAAGCAGCGATTTGGAATGCTACCCATGGACAGATTCAGATTAGCCAAATTCTTACTGAAAGGCCATAGGAGATCTATGTTAGAAGAGACCTTGGTGACCATTCTGTCCAACCTTTCATTTTACAGAAGTGGAAACTGAGATAGAGACTTGCCCACGCATCAAAAGTGGGATTCAAACTCATATCTGGGGCCAGTATTTCTTCTACTGAATTGTGCTGCCTCCTTTGAGATCTCTCTTCTCCTGAGAATATATAGGGCACATGTTCCTAGATTATTTCCACATGGGATGGTTTCTGGGGAGCACCCATAAGCCATCAGATGGTGGGATCCCAAAGACAGAAGGTAGGTCCCTCCTCCATTTCAGTGGTCCTACAAGGAAGGAATCAAGTGCTTCTGCTCTAGAAGGTTCATCTTTAAAAGATTGAGAGAGCAACCAGATATTTTCTATAGGTTAAAGCTAATTTTCCTCAAGGAAAAAAACACATCTCAGCTACACAGACTAAGTGATCACTGTTTTCCACTGGACACTCTCCTGTTGCTGAATGCTCATTCTGTCTCCATGGTTGACAACTTGCTTCATAGCTCTACTTCTCATGATGGAACAGTGGCCAGGACTCGTGCCTAATGTTCAAGGGTCTATTTGTTTTTCATCAGGTGCCTAGATCCCTGCGCAGCTGACCTCCCACCATCCAACAATGTACCAGATCAATGGACAAAATAACTTTTAACTTCTGAAGTTGGCACAAACTGGAGGAAAGAAGAACAGATGAGCGGATTATCTCATGAACAGATATCACTGGGACTCAGCTCTGTGAAAGTTTGGGAAAACTTTGTGGTTTTCATCTGCAAGGACAGTCTGAGCAAACACAGAAAAGCTGTTTTCTAATGAATGGAATTGTTGAGGATGTTGTTAGGTAGGTATTTGCTAAGTGTTCTTTTATTAGGACACATTATTTATTAGGGAGAGACCAGGAATAAAGATTCTTTTTATCGGCGTGATATCCACTTGTGCCACTGCAGGGATTAGGGGCAGCTCGCTTCAGTCTAAGGGGAAGGGAAGGGGGAAGAGTGTCAGTTTTCTCCCACCTAGTAATATATATCTCTCATGCAAAGGGTCCAGCATATCATATGGCGCTGTCTCCAGCTGGACTCATAAATCCAGGTCCCAGTACTGTAACGCTGAGGAAGGGAAGATCCCAGGACAAGTGTTATACCAGAAGATGTAAAAAAGATATGATGTCAATATGAAGAGAGGGCTGAGGGGGAGGAAATATCAGCAGGATGGAATATGACTCCTTTTATTTTTATTTTAAATATTAAATATTTTATATTTAATTATATATAACATAAATTAAATATTAAACATAAAAATGTAAACAAAATGTTATTTTAATATTTTTAAAAATTTTATTTAAATTTTAACTTTAAAAAATTAATTAAAATTTTTAAATTAAAAAATTAATATTTAAAATTTATTTAAATATTAAAACCATATATATGCATGTATACACATATGTATATGTATATATATATATGTTTTTTACGCCCTTACCTTACATCTTTGAGTCAATACTGGGCATTGGTTCCAAGGCAGAGGAATAGTAAGAGCTAGGCAAATTAGAGTTAAGTGACTTGCCCAAGATCACACAGCTAGGAAGTACTTGAGGTCAAATTTGAACCCAGGGCCTCCTATCTCTAGGGCTGGCCCTCTTTCCACTGACAACCCAGCTGCCCTCAGTTGCACTCCTTTCCAATGTTTTTCTCCTTTACTCTCCTGACCTCTCCCTTCATGCTGTGTTTTCTTCTCTCATCTCTTACTAGTTAGTTCAACATGGTGCTAGGGAGGCCAAGATGACAAGATTCATTTGTTTCCATAGTCACAGACTCACCCTAGTCAATATTCTCATAAATATATCAGGAGTTTGACCAAATGGGTAGCAGGAGAAAGGATACTGGACATGTAGTTGGGGATGGGAGAGGCACAGAAATGGGTATCTGGAATCATTCACACTCATAGAAGGCTTTAAGGTTTATAAATTCCTTATCTCCTTTTTTCTCCTCATAATAGCCATGCCCAAACTAATAATTCTATTGTTTTCCCATTGTACAGATGAGGAAACTGAGACTGAAAATATATAAGTGATTTGCCAAAGGTCACACCACTAGCAAACGTCTGAGACAAAATTCAAACCCAGGTTGTCCTGATTTCAAGTCCAACATACTCTCCAGCAGCTGGGTAGCACAGCAGATTCTACTGTTATAGGAATAATACCAGATGTTCATATAATGCTTCCTAAATGCCAGACTCTGTCCCACTGATACTTTCTCCCCCTCAGCCCTCTCTTCATATTGTCCCCTTGTCTTCTTTATAGCTTATTGTGTGACACTTGTCTTGAGCTCTTCTCTTCCTGGGAGGTAGGTGCTATTATTATCCCCATTTTATAGATGAGGAAACTGAGGCAAACAGAATTTAAATGATCTTCACAGGATCGTACCACCTAAGTGTCTGAGACTAGATTTAAACTCATGTGTTCTTGACTCCAAGTCCTATGCTCTGTCCACTTCACCTCCTGGCTGCCCCATTATTATATTATTATTGCCCGTTGCCCCTCCCTACCCACCAAATAGAAGTCTTTCCTCATAGCAAATAAGTATACTTCAACAAAGAAAGTCAATATATTAACCCTTTGCATATACATATATGTGTATGGGTTTTTTTAAACCCTCAACCTCTGTCTTACTATCAATTCTAAGGCAGAGGAGTGGTAAGGGCAAAACAATTGGGTTTATGTGACTTGTCCAGGGCCACATAGCTAAGAAATATCTAAGACAAGAATTGAACCCAAGATCTCCCAACTTAGCTGACCCTATATGCATGTTTCTTTCAGTATTTCTCTATTATATCTCTGCCAAGACACAGGAGACCCATTTCATCCTCGGACTTCTCAAGTTGGTCACTCACTGGCAATGTTTGATTCGTGCCTCACTGCTGGCAGCCCTACAGAGCTGGGACATGACAATGTCTACCATCTCCCCATCCAGTGGGTCTGTTTGTTTGCCATTATGGCATTTCCACCAGAAACACATGGATAGCAGGACTTTGGGAATCATCCTGTAATTCCACTGATAGAGAAAACTCCCCAGGGAAGGAAGCTCCTTCCTCCAAGGGAGATGGATGGCTTATCTAGGACTTGTATTGTCCTTGGAGCTGCCCAGAGTGCTGAATGGGCCAGGGATTAGCCAGGGTCATGCAGCCAAAGTGTGATAGAGGCAGGACTTGAACCAAGCCATGCCATCCTGGCTCCGATGCCAGTTCTGCGAATACTGGATCATCATGATTCTAAGTAATGAAAAGGAAACACACTAATAACAGTTGGTGGAACCACACATTAGTCAAAACATGTGTGAAAACAATTGAGAATTATGTAAGAAGCCTTTACATTGAGAATACCCCTTGACCCAGGTTCACATGGCTGGGCATATACAGCAAGGAGAATGAAGACAGAAAAAAAGACACCCATCGTGCCAACACATTCATTTGTTGTTTGGTCATGCCTGATTCTTTGTGGCCCTATTAGGGGTTTTCTTGGCAAGGATACTGGAGCAGTTGGCCACTTCCTTCTGCAGTTCATTTTACAGATGAGGAAACTGAGGCCAACAGGGTGAAGTGACTGGCCCAAGGGCACATAGCTAGTAAGGGTCTGAGAACAGAGTTGAAGTTAGGAAGAGGGATTTTCCTGTGCCATCTAGCACCTGGCACAATCATAGATTCCCTTTTTGTTGTTAATAAAATGTCTAGACAAAAAGGGATTCCCTATTGTAGAGAGAGAGGCTTAGAGGACAGTTATGGTGCTAGAAGAAATGAGGGAAAAGAGAAATCCAAAGCACCTTGGGGATACTTGTGTAAATTGAGGCAGGATGAAATGACTAGAACTTACATATAAGAGAGTACTATAAATGCAAAGAATAGCAAGCAAGCCCTGCCTTAGTAATTATAATAAACAATCTTAGCCCTGGAAAACTATAGAAGTGACATACCACCCTCCTTTCAGGGGAGAAGGATGGACCATCAGTGGTATATAGTTCATATATTGTCAAGAGAGGTCAATGTATCATGTGTTTGCATAATTACTATCCTTTGTTATAAGGTAAGGCTCCTGTCAATTGGATGAGGCTAGGGATTACACAATTTATATGGGTGACATCAAAGAGAAACCATAAACTTGGTGTATTTTTTTAAATTAGTGAATGAAGGATAAACAAAAAGGATAACAAAACAAAACAATAATAGACTTTTAAATTCTTTCTATTTAATTCATAAAATATGTTCTAATCACAGGTAAAAATTTTAACATTTGTTTTTTAAAATTTTGAGGACCAAATTCTCTCCGTGATTCCAACCCTTCTCCCACCCCTTGAAAATGCAAGCAATGATATTGATTATACACGAGAAATCATGCAAAACATATTTTCATAGTAATAGACTTTTAATAGTGCTTTAAGATGTATCTATATTATATTCAATGTATTTTCACATTTGAGCCTCTCATTAACCATATGGAAAACATTTATATTCCCATTGTGTAGATAGGGAAACTGAGGCTAAGATAGTTATCACTTGCCCAAGATCAGAGGAATTGGAACCTATGTCTTTTTCTTTCCTTGAACTCCACCAACCAGAAGTCCACTGGAAGCCTTTGCTGGCCAATGTAAGAAGAACAAGAACAAAGGCAAACGGGGGGAAAAATTCAGAGGTCTTTTAGACCAGAATAAGACTCTGTCACATAGAACAATGTTGCTCCTATTTATTGAATTTCCCCTATGTGGAGACTAGACATAGAGAGGAGGTAGAGGAGGAGGGGGAAGGGGGGGAGAGATATAGAAGAGAGCTCTTCAGTTAAATAAGCAGGCTGCATTCTTACTTTTATTTAAGGATTTTTTAACTCCTTCCAATCTGGCAAGGCGGCAGTAGCTGCTCCCAGTGCCCATTAATAGAGGCAATTAAATCAGTTCTCCCTGATGCATTCTGTCAAACCAACTCTCCATCTTTTTCACACATACTCTTTGTGCTTTTAATACCTTGAAAAACAATCCCCTTAATATCGTCTAAAACCCATTTTGGATTTCCACACTGTGTAAAATGTGCGTAAAAAGCCTCTTAACGGAATTGTTTTAAAATGACACTGTCAATGTATTTTTCATCATTTGTGTAATCATTATTACTCACTGTTGTTTATAATAACCCCAAAGGAGCTTGGAACAGAATTCTGTTTTCTTACTGAATTTTTTTAACCTTAACCTTCATCACCCATTTTGTTTGCTTATGTTATGTTTTCGTAGGGCTGTTCCTGAGAGATGTGACGGGCATTCATCTTTCTTAAAGAAAACAGCTCTGAACCATTTATTTTCATTGAGAAAATGAAAAAAAAAAGGAATGGGAACTTTGCAGAGATAGGCACACTTTGTAGACACAGATCACACACACACACACACACACACACACACACACACACACACACGCTAAAGGACCATACTACTTAGTCTAATGCATCTTTTATCCTTAGATTGCAGAGTGCTTCACAAATATTAACATATCACATTACTTCCCAGAGAAATAGGTCAATGAGATTAAACACATTTTACAGATGAGGAGACTGAAAGAGCTAGCTGCTTAACAGTGAGGTGACTTGCCCAAGGCCAAGGGGAAGGTCAAAAGTTGAGCCAGGCCCAGAACTGGGTGTCCCTGCCTCCCCTTGCCTGTGTTCAGATCACTGTCACCAGTTCTACTGACAGGAGATAGAACTCTGGGCTCAGCCACCATCAAAACCATTATTTCGCAATTTTGGTTTCTTTTCTGAAAGGTCAGTTATAAACAACTAGAGCTTATTTTTAACTCTGTGTGTGTGTGTGTGTGTGTGTGTGAGTGTGAATGTGAGTGTGTGTAAGTGTGTGAGTGTGTGTATTCTGTGAGTGTGTGAGAGTGTATGAGTGTATTCTGTGAGTGTGTGTGAGTGTGTGTAAGAGTGTGTGTGTGTTCTGTGAGAGTGTATATGAGTGTGTTCTGTGAGTGTGTGTGACTGTATGCATGTGAGAGTGTGTGTGTGTGTGTCTTCTGCTTTCCACTTTTTCCCTCCTTTTTTCTTTCATTGTCTGGCTCTCTGTCCCTATGACCCAGTCCTCATTTAGCTCCTCTCTCCTCCCAGAATGAAAATGAAAGCTTTGGCTGGCTTTGGGGACAGAATATGTAGAACATTCATACCTGAAGTTGTTCAGATGTGTCCTCTTAAGTCCAACATCTAAGAACATTATTTTCAATTTGAAATACACATTTCATTATCTACTAATAGCAATAAAGCAAGAGTGTCAAATGATGCTCTTAAATTGAGACAGGACCCAAACATTTCTGGCAATCAGGTGACATAGAGGATTAGAGTGCTGGCCTTTCCAGGAAGAGCTGAGTTCAAATCCTTCATCAGCTAGCTATGTGATATTATGCAAGTCATTTAATCTCTGCCACCCTTGATTTCCTGTAAACTAGAGATGATAATGTCTTCTTCATTGGGTTGTTGTGAGGATAAAATGAAATGTGTATAAAGGCATTTGTAAAACTTAAAGTGTCATATAAATGTTAATTACTATTCTGTAAGGATGTCCTATAGGCATCTCTCAAATTCAGCATTTCCAAAAACAATCTCCTTATCTTTCTCCTCTAAAACTTCCCCTCTTCCTACTTTTTCCATTATTGTTGAAAGCAACCCCATCTTCCCAATTGCCCACTCTCATAACCTCCAGATCATCCTTGGCTTGAAGTCATCCCATATCTTGAATCCGTTGATGACTCATTTGTCAGTCTTTCTTTCTACTCTATCTTTCTAACTCTTTCAGCCACCACCTCAGTGGAGACTACCATTGCTTCATGCCTGGACAAATGCCATAGCTTTCTGCTTAATCTCTTTACTTATCAATATCACTCCCCAAATAATTCTAAATATCTCCCACTCATTTGCCAAAGAGAGTTTCCTATAAGCCTATGTCAATCCCTTACTAGTTGTATGGCCCTAAGAAAATCATTTAGCCTTATTTGTCCCAATTTCCTCCTCTATAAAAAAAAATGAACTGGAGAAGAACATGGCAAACCACTCCAGTATCTTTGACAAAAACAAAACAAAAAACAAATGGGATCACAAAGAGTCAAACAAGACTGAAAATAACTGAACATAAAATGCATGCATATATACTCTATATGTATATGTAAAATGTCCACATGTGCATATTGCATATACATGGAAAGACAGAGGCAGAAATAGAGAGTCAAAATTCTATGTGAAAAGAAAGACAGTATGAATACAGAAAAATGGGAAATGAAGAGCAAGATGTTCACAATAATCCTACAAGGCAAGTACTATAAAGCATTGTTATCTCCATTTTATAAATCAAGACCATATTCAGAGAAAGAACTACAGGAGTGGAAACACAGAAGTAAAACAACTGCTAAAATACATGAGTTGATTTGGACATGATTTGGGATGTAGACTCTAAATGACCAGCCTAGGGCAATTATCAATAATATGGAAATAGGTCTTGATCAATGACACACGAAGAAACCAGTAGAAATGTGTGTCGGCTATGGGGGTGCATTTAGTGGGGTGGAGGCGAGAGTAAGAACATGAATCATGTAACCATGGGAAAAATTTTATAAAAAATAAAATATTAGTAGATTGCTGAAAAAAATCACGAAACTGAGGTTGAGAAAAAAATTGATTTGATCAGAGTTCTTTGGAAAATTAACCTCTGAGGTTAAATTTATACCCCAATCTTTTTTGATTCAAAAGTTCAATGCTCTATCATACATACATACCTCTTCCCAAAGGGACTAGGACCTAAATAAAAAGCGTGCCCTTCTCTTGTCTAATATACTCTCTCATTGTAGGTCATGTAATAAAGTACACTGAAACTTCAATTTAGTCCCATTCTTATCTTATTCTTATTATTGTTAATTATAATAACTACCATTATTGCTAATAGTAATGCCAAGAACAAAATAATAACACTGCTAATGATAATTATAAAATTGCTAATAATTCTAAATAAAAAGATAATACAGTTTCAGATCTTAATTTTCACTGTTTTGTAACTAAATATAGTGCTGGAAGTTAAGATAAAGTGAGTGATGGCCTTTCTGATATCAATTACATTGTGATGAACATTTTAAAACAACCTAGCAACAAAATTAACAACTAATACCTTTTTTAAAAATCTTCTTTGTTTTTTTCCCCCTTTTTTGTTTATTTTTATATATTTTAGAATCTAAGAGCTGAACAGCTCAAGTTGGATATTTTATTTGCCATTTGATTTTCTTTTTATTAGAATACAAAGATAATCAGGTTCTCAAAGAGTTCCACTGTATTGTCATACATTTGACCCACAAATTTTTCTTAGTTTCTTGTATGTCCTGCTCGGAGGAAGCAAATCTTGTCAAAGATTCCTGGGTAAGGGCAATGCATTATACATCAGTGATTTTGCTAACTTCTTTCTCATTGCTGTAATTTTAAAAAGAGAGCCACAACTTAGAATCGCTTTGCCTTCATGTCTCCCTCCAAATCAAAATAAATGAACAAAAACCAGTATATTGTGATGTTAGTCAAAACGATTAGAAAATTTCCCATCACTTTTCCAGTGCATCCCTTGTTAGCATGATGACACTCCAATTAGTCAATGGAAATGCAATGTTTTCAAGGTCAATATTCCCCCCAAAAAAATACAGGTTACATCCCTTTCTACCTGCTTGTCCTGTGTACTTCTTATGTATGATCACCCACAAATCTGTCATAGGTTGTCCAAATAATTTTATATCTATATCTATAGATATGCCTATAGATAAAGATAAATTTATATGACTGTATGGATGTGTACATAATATGTTTTACATTATATATATATATATACATATTACAAACAATATCTATTCTAAAAATGGCCCACCAAGTCTCTTTTAATTCACTGCTGGGTTCAGGGAGCACTAGGATATCTGGTGTAATGGCTTGCTGAGTGCTTTTTAGGGCTGCTTACTCACCTTTGGTGGTCGTTTTTCATCAAACTCTCACCTGTGATCCAAGAAGCTATACAAGGACTATACCTTGTTATAGCTGTCTCAGCAGATGGGCCAGATCAGGCTAAAGGTAACCCACAGACTCTAAACCCATCAGTGAATTAAGGGAATGTTTGCCCCAAACATGTGAAGACTTCCTTCGGTGGAACAAGTGATGAAAACAACTTGTTGTGGCATGCTTAGAGCTCAGTCAGACCTCAAAGGCACCAAGACCATCCACTGCATTCCAGGATTTCACCAATCATGCTGACATTTTTGTTGTCACTGGATTTTGATGACTCTGGAAGAGAGAGTGAGGCTGACATTTTGTTAAGCTCTGTTTCACTTAAATCCAATTCACACTCGGGTCAAGATATCACCCTGTGATATCATTGGTTCTCTTCAAAAATGAAGGGTGAACAATATCTCCATAATGGATTGGACAGAACTATTTTCCCCAAATGGGAAAAAGTAATTAGTAGTAGTATCAGTAGTGGTAGTGGTGGTTAGTGATGCTAAGGGGAGTGGTTGGTGGTGGAAATGATGTTGGCAGTAGCAGTGGTGGCAAATAAATTTTTTTGATATATTTCTTTTTATGTCTTGGCCCTTTAACAAAACATCTCTACCAAAGGCCCATTTGTAGGAAAGAAAAATATTTTTAAAAAATTCTTAGCTTCTATCTTTGAATCAATACTTGGTATTTGTTCCAAAGCAGAAGATAAGTACAAGCTAGGCAACTGAAATTAAGTGATTTGCCCAGAGTCACACAGCTAGGAAGTATCTGAGATCAAATTTGAACTCAGGACCTCCTGTCTCTAGGCCCAGATTTACATGCACTGAGTCACCTAGCTCCCTCTGAAAGAAAAACATCTTGCCAAAAATACCCACTACAGTTACTTTGGAGAACAATTATCTTAAGGAGGACTAAGAGAAATCATTTTTTAACTTCTTAAAAAAGAAGCTCGAGTCCTTTACCAATGCCTCATCTTGGCATGGAGATAGCCCTGGATTTTTGTAGAATATGCTAACAATACATAAGTTGCTATGAATTCTACCACGTCAGAAAGACTGGACCTCATGATGGGCTGACTCTGTGTCCACAGACCAATGATCAGCCTGCCTAAATTCAGAAAAGCTCATCATTAGAAGCCTGACAACTGGGCAATGAATCATTCAGCAATCACAGATCCTGAAATGTGGAGGTGTGAAGATAGACACCGATGGAGAGATAATCTGTACCCCTTTAAATCATTTATCTTCCAAGTCAAAAAGTAAATTCATTATAAAGACATACCAATATCCAAAGCTTCATCTCTCCATTTTCGATTCATTTTCTCATGCTGTCAAAATGAATCAGCAGCAAAATGGATTTCAAGGCAGGGGAAAAAAGAGAAGGAAATGAAGAAAAGGGCCCAGAAAATGTCTACACTCCAATAACAATCCTGTTAACACACGAGGGTTGGGTAAAACATTTAGTTTTTTTTCCTAAACATTCCATTCTTCTGACATATCTCTTTACTTGTTCTGAAGCTCATTTCTTTCTGTTTCAATTGATTCCTCCAACACTCCTTTAGACCTTACTTTTAGCACCCAAAGAGCTAGCTCAGAACCCCTTACATCCAAAGAATAAGGGCATATCTACCTAGTCTTTCTGTCAATAATCGAAAAGAATATATCCTCCTTGAGAGCAGCAAGTCTTTTCTTTTTGTCATTGAATGCCCAGAAATTTAATCAATCCCTGGCATATAACTAACAGATGATTAATTAATGCTTGTTGGTTGGCTGAAGTCATGAATAATAGCACAGAATGTCCAGAGGCCAGAACCAGGAACATGGGTAGACCTTGCAGAAAGGCAGGTATTGGGATGATGCCCAGGAACCATTCCTAACAATAAGACTTCTCCAAGAGTAGAATAGATGCCTAAAGAAATTGTGGGTTCCCCTTCCTTAGAAGACTTAAAGCAGAGGCTAGATGACTATTTGCCAGGCATGGCATACCAGAGAATCCTCGCATGTCTTCTTTGGACTGCATGATTGCAAGGGTCTGTTCCAAACCATGATAGTGGTTGTCAGGGAGTGAGGGAAGGGGGATGTCATCTGTGTTGTAATAAGGGAATTTTGCAGGATGTAATATGGGACTGAAGCTAGGAGTAATAGTTGGTGGTAATAAGGAATAAGGCAAGTGTTCAAAAGAAAGTGCTATTTCCTCACTAACCTAGAACTTGAGGGTTAGATTCACAGTGCTAGAAGCTCTTCATCACTGAATCTCCTAATAAAGAGATCTTTAAGAGGCATTCTTGCAATACAGTCTTGGGTGGAAATGCTCATGCAAATCATGCGGGTGAATTGAGGGACCTTCAGTTTCATAAATAAACCTATTGATTTGGGGGTTCAGAAAAATAACTTACACCATTCCCCTTGTTATTTTCAAATTGAATTTTAAAAGTTATATTCATAATTCTCCCAGATTTTAATAAAGTCCTCTGTTGAGAGGTAATTGACATCAATACCTTTTCTTTCACCCCATTAAAATCTTCTCAGAAACAGGAAGCAGATTTCTCCTTCTCAAAGATGAACCTCCCTCAAAGAGGCTAGTTCATTTGACTGGATGTACGAAATTTCCCCATCCTAAAGCTGGCCACATGTCTCCTCTAAGGAAGGAAGAACATTGATGACGAGGTAGCTAAGGTTTGGAGAATTTCTGAAATGGTTTGATTAATGCACATTTTGATTTAAGGAATTTCAATTGACTGGTAGAATTTCAAGCGGCATTTCCCAAGAAGTTGTGATGGTAATCTGTGGTGAGCTTATTAGTAGTATTTACGCACTTCTGAGGGACCACAAAGTTACGTTGATGTGAAGGAGCTGCTTCCTATTAATCCAGGAACTCTTGTTTTCACTTGTTCAGTGATACTAGGAATTCACTTTTTTTTTCTTTTTCTCTGTACTCACCATGAATTTTCTCTCCCTCCTGCAATTTGTTGTTGTGGTAGTGAAGTTATTTTTTTGACTCAATCCACCTACTCACCCTTGATCTTATGGTCTTTTCCATTCTGTGCACATTGAGAATACGCACAAAGGAAGCCTACTATCGCAAATCAACATCTCAAATTACGGTGTGATCAGAAGTGACATCATAGTGTGGTTTCATCAGTGATATTAGAGAAGTTCAAGTTATTTTTTTATTCTTTCAAGTGTCAAGAAACATCCATACTTTCCTTTTGTTCTTGTCTTCTCCTAATTTATCCTCCCCTCCCCCAGCCAACAGTAGTATCCATGAGTCCTCTCTAGGATTCCTTTGGTTTCTTCATTACAACCAGTCCATGGCTGGTATGCACGCGTCACTATTCTTCTGCCTCAGAGAATCAAAAACAAAACAAAACAAGAAAAAAAAGAGCACTATTGACCTGATAACTTTCTTTTCCCAGAACAAGGCTTGAAGAGAACACAAGAAAACCACAGATACTAGCACTGATGAAGTCTCATTTCCTGTGAATTCACAGGCTCTTGTTGTTGGGCTTCTTCACCAACTCAGACAAAAATTCTCTTCTGATTTCTTTTTGCATTTAGTGTTACCCTAGGCTAAGGGTTTTAACAAATGACCATGGACATTGGCATCACTGTCTGCTCTCTACCTCAAACTAAGAAAGAATTTGTCCAGCTTTGGTGTTGCTGTTAAAATAGACTTAAACTAAGAGATAGTGGAAGAAAGGAAGAGAAAATATTTTCCTGAACCTATCCAAGTCTCCTTATTGCCTTTTTTGTGGTTATTTTGTTTTTGTTTCTGGTGGAGATGTGTCCCATATGAAGAATTAGAATGAGAATACAATCAGTCTTATCTTCTCCTTGGCAATAGTGATGGAATTGATCCATGCATCCTAAAATAAAAAGAATTGGAAATATTAATTATCTAGGTGAACTTGAGAAAATTGGTATATCCCTTGGCGCCTCAGTTACTTCATTTGTAAAATAAAGGGATTGGACTAGACTGTACCATTTAAATAAGCATGAATTAAAGAACTACTATGCCCAAGACATGCTATTAAGTGCTGGGAGATTATCTCTAATGTTCCTCTCATCTTTCAGGTTCTATTCTATGATACCATGATCATAAATGCAGATGATTATAGCCCGACTGTTCAGTCTATGTATTCCTATGTTTGCTTGTCCCTTTTGCTGCCCATAGTAGCAGACAGTAAGACAAAACAGGGAGAGAAGCTGAAACTTTGTCATTTTTCTCCTTTTATGGTAACGCGATTTGTAAACTTTAACCCAATATATAAATGTAAGCTACTATAATTATCACTCTCATTATTTGGTTGGGGAAAAGGTAGGTAAAAAAATAGCAGCTAAGATTTGGGAGTTGTCTGTGAATTTAATTTAGCATGCTCTTCTCCCATCATAGAGTTATCTTTTAACAATTCTGCTTAGTGGTTTTTTTTTTAATCATATTTTAATTCTTTCAAGTAAAATTCCTCTCTCTCTCTCTCTCTCTCTCTCTCTCTCTCTCTCTCTCTCTCTCTCTCTGTCTGTCTGCAGTGTCTTTCTGTGTCTCTCTGTGTCTCTGTCTATCTGTCTGTCTGTCTGTCTCTCTCTTTGTCTCTCTCTGTCTCAGGCTCTCTCTGTCTCTCTGTCTCCCCCTAAAACCCAACTCTATCCAACTGAGAATAAAAGAAAAGCAAAACCCCTATTGCAAATATATATGGTCAAGCATAAAAAATTGCCTCATTGGTCATGTCTGAAAAGAATATACACATATAATATAGCAAGGCCTTGTATGTAGGAGGCATTTAATAAGTGTTTGTTAAATAAAAATGAAGATATGGCCTATATTGCACACTACTTAAAGTAGGAAGAAAGGAAATAATCATTTATTGAATGCCCACTCTGACAGAGCCTATGCTAAGTGCTGTTGCAGTATTATGTTTTTAATGAGAATGATTCACTGTCTCTCTGTATATTATATACAAACCATGTTATTTTAATTATTAATGCTTATATGTTTATATAGATGTATATGTGGGATATATACATACATGATTTACATATGTGCACATTTATTTCTGTGTGTATATCTATATATGGTAGGGGAGGGAGAGAAGGAAGGGAAGGAAAGGGAGAAGAAAGAGAAGAGAGAAGCTTAATCTTCAATAAACATCTTTAGGCAAATAGTGGTAATGATAAGAGCTATTTATATGCCATTTGGTGGTTTGCAAAGTGCTTTTGTATATTTCATGTCATGTGATCCTCACAATATCCATAGCAGAACAGAACTATAAGCATTTAAAACATTGAGGTAACATGACTTATCCATGATCACATAGCAAGTAAGTATTTGAGCCAATATGCAAACTCCACTTTTTTCCTAACTTCCTTTTGTTACATCATTGTTTTCTTTCTAAGCAAAGGCTAGAAAACTATTTGGGGGTGCTCATTCCTATTGGATTAAAAAAATCAATCCTCTATTTAGGGTTGCTATATATTTAAAACAAAACAAAATGAAATGAAAAACTCCTCACCTCATACCTTTCCCTAATTTCATCCAAATGCTAATCGGAGAATTTTCTGGAAATCATTATGGAAAGATTGTTTGCTGGTCCTTCTGTCACAGATTTAGATCTGGAAGAGACCTCAGAAGTCATCTAGTCCAACTCTTTCATTTTAAGGATAAGGGAACTCAGGACAGGAGATTGAATAGTTGCCCCAGGTCATGCAGATGGTAAATGGCAGTGCTGGGATTTAAACTCAGATCCTCTGATTTCCACTCTGGAGCCCCTTCCACTGAACAACACTGCAAAGAGGATGAACTCAGAAGCAAGCCAGGCCCTAGCTTCTGGTAACCTGATTCTTCTTACCA
Source organism: Gracilinanus agilis (assembly GCF_016433145.1). Lineage (NCBI taxonomy): Eukaryota > Metazoa > Chordata > Mammalia > Didelphimorphia > Didelphidae > Gracilinanus > Gracilinanus agilis. The sequence goes on from NC_058134.1 coordinate 35,773,896, forward strand.
AGATGAGCAGCTTAAAAGGCAGACACGGCTCCTTGATTTGACCCACTTCACCAGCTTTATCCATCCCTCCCTATGCCTCTATATCCTAGGGCTAAATTGCACTGTCTTATGGGATCTGGTGGGGTAGAGGTTTTCCCAAGTGATAGAAATAGGGAATGAAGTTACAACTTAACCAATTTTTATTTTTCCCCCAACAAAATAAGTGTCCCAAATTTAACTGGCCTAAAAACCTTGCAACTGGCAAGAAAAAAAAGTTGTCTTCAAACAACATTAATATTTCACACCTACAAAGTTGTTTTTGTATTGTATGATGAACAAGTAGAATGTTCCTTCTCTCTCTCTCTCTCTCTGTCTCTCTCTCTGTCTCTCTCTCTCTCTCTCTCTCTCTCTCTCAGTCACAGAATTAGGAAATGGAAATTCTGGATTATAACTGTAGTCTCTCCTTGGTTTTGTTTTAGATTGGGGAGAATAATAGTAAATGGCTCATCAGATGGATTTAACTTCAGAAACTAACAGAGTTCTAAAGCTTTAGGACAAGATGTGGTAAAACTGGTACTGTGTTCTCATCTCTGATATTGAACCAGAAAAAGGGGGTTACCTGTAATCTCTGGAGCCAAAAACTCTTGAAATATCATTGAAGCAGAATTATGACAATAATATTTATACCACCATTTTTTCCTTGCAACGACTCTGAGTTTACTCAGGGTGTATAAGCATCATTAACTCCATTTTATAGGTTAGGAAATTGAATGTCAGAAAAGCTAAGTGACTTGCCTAGAGACACACAGCTAGATGTTTTATTTGGATTTCAGACTCAATCCTTCTCACTCCAAATCCAGTGATCTTCCCATAGAACAATGCATGTCCAAATACTTTGTTTTGGAACAACTTTCATTAATTTAGAGATAGAAAGGACTTTGTAGTACATTTGATTTATCTCACCCATTATTCAGACAAGAAAACTAACACCCATATGACAATGTGTTGCCCAAGGGTACACAGGTAGCCAAAAACAGAACCATTTTAGACACAAAATTCCCACTATTTTTCATAAAGAAGAAAGAGCCCTTTGGAGTCAATTTCCTCTTATGGCACTTATGATTTTCTTGTCTGGTTAACATATATATGCAGAACTAATGCTTGTACAATTTATGATAGTGTAAATAATGTAAATTTTATGTATACCCATAATATAAGTTTGAAAAGTAGATAGAATTGTAAATAATAGTCCCTAACCATGTAGATAGTGTAGCATACTAACAATTTCGCAGATAATTTGGACATTAGACTTAGGGAAAGTGCAGAAAGGGCTAGGGAAGTTAAAAAAATTTTTAGAGAGCTAGTGCAGGGAAAGCATAAGAATAAAATATTTAAGTGTCGTTGGATAGATAACTAAGAATACTAACATGCTAAAATAGATTTTTCAATATAAAAACTAACATTGCATTTAAAATATAAGTAGTTTAAACATAATTTGATAATAGCTAGAAATAAGATAGTAGTTTTGCATTACTTGATAGATATATGTTAAAACTAGAAACAAGTTAAAATTCTGTTAAAATAATACATGGGTTAAATAATAACTTAGGAGAGTTTAAGGATAAGAAAATTCTTACACTATAAACTTAGATACTGTGTTCAACAGAAAATTTTTCATGTTACAAAATTGTTTTGTACCCTATAAATATTGTTATATAAATTGCAACCCTCATCCTCCTACCAACCTCTCCAAAACCCATCTTAGAATAGGAATAGATAGATAATTAGTATAGTGATAAGACAAGATAAGGATTTATTATTTCAGAGGGAGGGGGAACATAAGATAGGAATAGGAAATAGTGATGCATGAATTAAGTGGGAAAAGTCCCACCACACAAAACCGGGATGCTGTAAGAATGGGATTTGTGCAAGGTGGATGGGACAGGAGGAGAGGAGCCAGAGAAGGAGTGTCTGACAGTTGGTGACAGTTGGTGACAATTAAGACCAGAGGGAATTCTGGTTAATGCTATGAAAAAAGGAGGAGGAGACTTCTGGTGGAGGACGGAGAGATAGGGAGGAGGAGGAGAACATCCCAGCTCGATTCCAGTCCTGTGGGCTTCCCGAGGATCTTTCTTTGGACATTGAAACCCTGATTCCCTGGTCAAAGGCATTCCAAAGCTTCTCACCCGTCAAGACTTCAACCATCGAGTCAGCAAAGTTTTTGGAACTCCATTTTGGGAGCCATTTCTTAGGCTCCATCCCCCATTACCCAACCTTGCTGAGAGACCCTTTCTGGTTTGACTTGCAATTATAGAAAAGGATAGAAACAGGAAATAGAAATAGAAAATGAAGAAGAGGCAAGAGGAGACACTTGGGAGTAGGAACCCCAAAGGTTCCCACCCAAGTGATGGACCCCATAGAAATAGAGAAGAGTGTATCCCAAAATCGCTCTGCCCTTCATCCCTTTCCCTAACCCCTGATTGCAAATAATAAAAGCTATTCATTAGTCAAATAGTGTTCCAGAGTGCCTGAGAGACAACGAGGGGGAGGGGAATCCACAGCTTGGTCTGACTGCCTCCATCTTGAAGCCAGACCACCCACTGTGGAGTTGACTGACCTGGGGGAGGCTTGCGTGAACCCGCCCTCATTCAGAATCTGATTGGGGTCCCCCTTACCTCCTCTTATAGGGAAGCCTCGTCCCCAACTCCTGAAGGGTGACGCAACCATCCAGGTCATCCAGTTTCAGGGTGAAACTCCCTTAAAGTCTCTTGGAGTGTATATTCGGCAGGAGGGGAGATCTAGAAGAAAGTTCCACCACGTAGACTCTCTCAATCTCCTCTCTCCCCTCTATTAAAACATTGGTTATTGGCTCTGTCATTCCTATACCCTGAGAAAATTCCATAATAGTTGTCTACCTCAATTCCTTCATTGGTAAAATGAGAAGGTCAGGTTATATGATATCCAGGCTCTCAACAAACTGAATCTTATGAAATCATGGCCTTCAGCCAAAATCTGGAATCCTAAGGTCAACTTTTATAATAAAAGAGTAGCCCCAGTAATTTTTGTAGAAATGAGAGATGGTGGGGATCAGATTTTTTTTTTTTGCTTTACGATCAGGTTAACTTTTTGTTTACTTCTTGACAAAGACTAATTTTAATTATCCAATCTTTATTTTAAAATGTTCATATTAAAAAGAACTACTTATAGACAAACCACTAATCCAAAATCCAAAATAAAACAAAATGAAAGGCTGAAGATTTAGAAATGGGGGGGGGGAGGGATGGAGTGAGGAAGGAAGGAAAGAAGGAAGAAAAGAAAAGTAAAGAGAGTAAAAGAAAAAGGAAAAGGAAAGGAAGGAAAGGAAAAGAAGAGAAAAGAGAAGGAAGGAAAAGAGAAGAAAAGAAAAAAGAAAAGAAAAGAAAAAGAGGGAGGAAGGAAGAGAGAGACCTAGATGTTATTTCTGGCTCTGTCCTCAGATGTGCATAATATGGAAAAATCCTTCAAAGAGAAACAACCCTGAACAACTATCAAATCTTTCATTGGTTTGCTATCATTTCTGACATTATTGTATATTATCATCATCACCACCATTTTTTTTATAATCACTTACTAAATTTGCTACTAGTCTTTGTTTTTTTAGCCATCTCAGTAACAGAGACAAAATGTCACCTTGATTTCCCTTTCATGGTTAAGCACCAGACCCTGCCTTCAAACTCATGTCAGCAAAATATGGCATAATCCATGTATTTTAAGCCAGCTCCCACCCATATTCCAAACTCTAGCTGTTTGGCATAATGCAATGTGCTAATCCAAAACATCTGTCCTATACCGTTTCCACGGAAGAACGCAATGGGATCATGGGAAATGGAAGGTCTTCATTTTGTGCTATACTTATTCAAAACCCAGTGCCTTAGTGAAACATTTCAGAAAGAAACATTTCTTACATAACAGATTCTGAATACATGTTGGGATAAGCAAGTATGTACCAACTTGGGAAGGAAAGGCAACAAGGAGCTGTCTATTTGTCTACTGCTTGTTTGACCTCAGACAAGTCACATAAACTTTCAAGACTTACTTCAGTTTTCTCATCTATAAAATTAGAAAAGTGAGATCCTATTTCTTGTTTCTGTAGGAGGGAATTGCAGGAGAAAGAGTGGAAGAAAGACTTGAACTGAATAAGAAGGAGGAATTTGTGAAAGTGATTTGAAAGGATTGGCACTTTTGAAGAGGGCCAGAGATTGAATTCTATGAGGAGAAACTTGATAGAATTTGAGTAAAAACTGAAATAAATCAACTTGAGATAAAGGAGAAAAGGTGTTCACTCTAAAGGAAGACTAACTCTTAAGGAAGAAAAAGAACTGAAGAGAATCCTTTGAAAGAATAGGCTTCAAGGAAAAGAAAAGGGAGAAGACATCTGTTAAAAATCAGTGAAAAGGGGGTAGAAAAAACAACTATTAAGTAAGTCAAAATGGTCAAATAAATTGATAAATAAAACTAAATGATTTAAGAAATGTGAAGTGACAAAAGAAAAAGAAATTGGCAATAACTATATTCCTGGCACTTATTAAGAATGAATAAAATATTACAAACATTTATATGTAGTGTTTATGAGCAGGGCATCTAGGTGCCACAGAGGATAGAATACTGAACCTGGAGTCAGAGAAATTCACCTCCCTGAATTCAAATTCAGCCTCAGACACTTACTAGCTTTGTGACCTTGGGCAAAACACTTGACTCTGTTTGCCTTAGTTTCCTCATTTGTAAAATGGGCTGAAGAATGAAATGGCAAGCTACTCCAATATCTTTGCCAAGAATAACTCAATGGGGTCCCAAAGAGTCAGTCACAAGTGAAACAAGTGTTTTAAAGGGGAAGTCATAGAATCTTAGAATCACAGATATATAGCTGGTCCATCTAGTCCAACTTCTTCATTTTAGAGATAAGGAAACTAGAGCCCCTTCTCAGGAATAGAGAGGCAGCTCTGGGCTGATATCTTAGCACCAGGAAAGAAGTCTGGTTTTAAGGACCATGATTCCAAGACTCCAATCCTAATTGAGATCGATCTTCTCTAAATTCTCGTAACGCCTACTGTTTGAACTGACACCCCTATGGTTGAGTAGGATTCTATATTGTTACATCATTAAATGTTTCTTGTCTTACTCTCTTTTGTCATTTAGAATGTAAGCTCCTAGAGAACAGAGATTATGTTGTGTCATACCCTTTATATGTGTCACTGTGTATAGCTTAGTGCCAGGTCCATTGTAGTAGAACATAGACCTTAAGGGCAATCGTGGCCAACCTCTGTCTAAACAGGAATCTCTTCTATGAGATTCTGGATGAGCGATTACCCAATTTATACCAAAAGATATCTACTAAGAAGATATCAGTTACCTCCAAAGAGTTCCATTCTACTTTGTGATACATTTTCTTATTGGGGAGTTTTTTTCTTTTCAGTGAGCAAAATCTTTTTCTTTCTAATTTCTGTCCATTTTATTCTTCATCTTCTAATCATGAATTTCCATTTTTATCTAAAGAATTCAAGTCAAGTCAACTAATCTATAAAATAGATGAAGGCAAACTGAGAGGTGAAAGGATTAGTAGCTAGGAGGAGTAGGAAAGATGTCCTATAGTAGGTAGAGTTTGAACTGAATCTTGAAAAAAATAAGGAATTGAAGAGTAGACATGAGGGGAAGAGCATTCTAGGAGTGGGGTACAGCTGGTGCAAAGGCATGGTAATGGGAGATTTATATTATATTAAAGGAACTACAAAGTAGGCAAGTGCTACTTAGAGGAAAGGAAAGTATAAAATTCCTGGAACAAAAGTTAAAGACCACCTAAAGAGTCATAGTGAGGCAGGTGTTGGGAATGAATAGGTTATATAATACATTATCACTGAAAATTATATAGGGGGCAGGTTGGTGGCTCAGTAAATAAAGTGGAAGGCCTGGAGACGGGAGGTCCTGGGTTAATATCTGGCCTTAGAAACATCCTAGTTGTGTGACCCTGGACAAGTCACTTAACCCTAATTGCCCAGCCCTCATTGCTCTTCTGCCTTTGAACTAATATTTAATATAAATTCTAAGACAGAAATTAGGCATTAAAAAATTTTTAAGAAAATTACATAGGTTAAAAGGCATGGAAGATGCTGTTGTGGAGATATAGGGCTAGTCATAGTGAGATCAAAAGAGAATGGATGGGGGCAGTTGGGTGACTCAGTGGATAGAGAGCCAGGCTAAAGGCGGGAGATCCTGGGTTCATATCTAACCTCACACATATTTTAGCCGTGTGACCCTGGGCAAGTCACTTAACCACCATTGCCAAGTCCTTACAGCTCTTCTGTCTTGGAACAAATACAGGGTATTGATTCTAAGATAAAAGGTATGGATTAAAAAAATGAAAGTTAATGGATTGAAAGTCTGTATACTCCACTGGTATCTATGCAAGGTCAGGAACTGGAGAGAAAAGCATCAGGAATGTTGGGTGGATCCCTCTAGAAAGATTTTTAAAAGGACTTGAATATGAGTCATACAAGATGGATAGAACTGGACAGGTTGTGATGTTCTTTTAGGAGGGAGTGTCTACATGGATGAGATCACAGATCTTCCAGTGTATCAAAATAAGCTTCTAGTTCCTTTTTCTATGGTTCAGAACAATTCTAATGTCTCACACTCCTAACAGCTCTTCAATCAGTCAGTCAGTCAACAATCATTTATGAAGCCATTTGTTATGTGCCAGGCACTGTGGCAAGTTCTACCCTCAAGAACCTTGGATTCTAATGAGGAAGATAATATGGACAAGTCTAAATATATTCATAATACGAATGGAATTAATATAGGAATGTGGTGGGGGTGGAGAGAAAGCACTAGCAGCTGTGGGAATCATAAAAGGCTTCCTGTAATAGGAAGCTGGGGCTAGAGCTGAGTCTTGAAGGAAACCAAGAATTCTATGAGGCAAGAAGGAAATACATGTCTAGTATGAGGCACGCTGAAGGGAGATAGAATGTAGTGTGTGCACAACAGTGAGTAGGAGAGAATAACTGGATTACAAAATGTATAGAGGGGAGTATCATCAAAGAAATCTGGGAAGGGAAGAAAAAGTCAAGCTAGGAAAAAGATGGAAATGCCCAAAGGAGCTCCTGTGTTTATGTTTGATCCTGGAGGCGATAGGGAGTTAGAGGTGTATCAAGGGGGAACAGTGACATGATCATATTTTTTCTTTAGGAAAATCATTTGGCTACATGGAGGAAGGGTAAGAGTCATGAGAAACATTAGGTAGAGAGATCAAATTGGGGTGGGGGTGTTGTAATAACCTGAAAGGTAATTAGAACCTGAACCAGAGTGCTTGCTCTTTGAGTGGTGGTGGTTCGGGGGGGAGGGATATGAGAGAGAGAGAGAGATGATAGAGAGAGAAGCCACAAGATTTATCTCTGTATTCCAGATGTGATCTAACCAGTTAGGCAAGGTGCAACAGGACTATCAACTCCCTTCATCTCTATTAATTCAATCTAAGATAATGTTAGCCAGCAGTGTGCTGGGAAATGATGAACAACTGGTTAGCTGACAAAAAAAAATCCCACAATGCACTTTTAATTTTAATCTGTATTACTCATATTTCTCCATCATTTTCTAAAGTTTAGACAACCAACAAGACAATGAATCAAGCCCAAATTTGTAGCATTTGCTATATTCCTGAGATGTGAATGCTAGGACAAAAATTTAACAATTGGCCTTCATGGATCAGTTTGAGCTGAGATCAGTTCTTTTGACCACCATGTTACTAGTGACTTGGAAAAGCTTGCAAGCCACTGAAAGGTCCAGATATTTTTCACATTTTTAGTCATGCCTCAATCATACCTACTTGTATAATCAATGCTTTTTAACTTAAATATAGTATATGAATTTACATTTACCCATATAAAATTTTGTCTTCATAGATTCAGACCATCAATCTAGTCCATTGAGGTTGTTATACACACACACACACACACACACACACACATGTACATACATATATCACACATATATACACATGTATATATACATATATTCTTATACCCATATATGTATATATACATACATATGTATATGTGTGTATATATATATAGTTTATTTTCCTCCAAAGTCATGGCAGACCATATACTTATATACATATATGTGTGAATGTATATATATAATATACATATATATATATATATATAAATTTATTTTCCTCCAAAATCATGGCAGAGCACTTTGATGAAGCTACTAAAATCAGATTTAGTAGAGAAGTTTTAGAAGATGGGGGAAGCATTGATAAACAGGAATTCTGAAAAAGACATGGGTATTTTAGTGGATTGCAAGTTCTATCTGGGCAGATAACCTCCAAGAATAGGTAGGTGACTATCCCATGGTACTCTGCTCTTGTTCAGTCTCATCTGGACTCCAGTTTTGGATGTCATGGCATAAGATGGATAGTGATGAGCTGGAGAGTGTCCAGATGAGGCTAACCAGGGTGGTGAAAGACCTTGAGGCTATAAAATGATGACCATTTATTTGTAGGGACTTGGCAAGTTTGAGCCAACGAAATAAAAACTCAAGAGGGTCATGATTGTGGGCTTCGAGTATTTGAAGGATTGTCAGGTAGAAGACAAGAGTCTGTTTTTTCTGGCTGATCATAAAGGAAAGGATGAGAAGTAATAGGTCAAGTTGCAAAGATACAGCCTCAGATTTAATGCCATGGAAAATTTCTTCTCATTTCAAGCTGTCCTTAAAGTGAAATGGCTGCCTTGAGAAGAAGTGGAGTCTCTTCCTTGGTGGCAAAGAAGAGGCTTGCCCATCACTTATCAGGTTATGCCAAGGATTCCTTTCAAGTAAGGTTTGGGCTAGATAAATACTGAGGCTCCTTCCAACTCTCAAATTCTGTGATTCTATGATAACATGGTCCTATCTGACCTAGTCAACCTTATCTTCAACTCCTCTTGCATATACAAGCTCCACTGAATTTGGTGATTGACGTGATATTAGATAGCTATGACTGATTATGATTCAGGCATACCTGCCTTGTTGTTATCTGTTTTTCATGTCAAAGAATGAGGTGACTTAAATCTTGAAGAGATTTTTAAAATATGCTTTAGAAGTAATGGGGCATAGTTGAGCCTGGGGAAAAGAATACTAGATTTGGAGTCAAAGGGTTATACTTCTGCTAGTTAGCAACCACTTCAGTTTCAGCTAGTCAGTTTCCTTCTTTGGGCCTCAGTTTCCTCTTTCAGGAAATACATTTTGGATAAATATGATCTCAGAAATCCATCCCAGCTTAGTTAGCAGTGACTCACCCAACTTCTCAGGATGCTAATCTGTCTCTGACCTACAAAGATAAAGATAATATCTCTAGCTGTAAAGATTGCAAGCCATCCATGTTTTCTTTTGCAGGGAGTAAACACCTGATTAAAACTTGTTGAAGAAATGAAAAACACATTTTTTTCTTCTTTGGAAACGAGACCTTTCATAATATAGACAAAAGACATAAGAAAGGCAACCACTGTGTTCACACATACATGAATACATCCTGACCACTAGATTTTTTAAGAGGTTCATTGGCTAGAGCCCTGGACCTGAAGTGAGGAAGACCTGAATTCCAATCTGATTTTTTACACTTACTAGCTATGTAACTCTGGATAAGGCATTTGACATCTTTCTGCCTCGGTTTCCTTAACTGTAAAATGGGAATAAAATAACACCTTATTTCCCAGAGTTATTATAGAGATCAAATTAGAAAATCTTTTTTTAAAATACTATACAAGTACCTACATAAATCTTTAAAAGCTTAAGTCTGATCAAATCACTACCACGCTCAAGTAATATAATGACTCCCTGTTGACTAAGATAAAATGCAAGTTTCTGAGCTTGGCATTTAAGACTGTCCACAATTTGTCTTCAGACTACCTTCTAGGTTTGGGGAATTTTATTCCCTTCACAGATACTATTTTCCAGTCATACCTGAACCCTTGCACTTACTTGAATCATCTGAGAAAGCCCATGAAACCCTTGTCAGAATATTTTTAAATACATAGAATGAATATATATATATGTATATATATACATATATATATATATATCATTACAAATGATCAAGAAATACAAATGTTATTTTTTTTAATTCATTGATGCCAGGCTAAGAACCTCTGGACAAAGCGTCCACCAAGGTCTTTTAGGTCTAGAATTTTAATCCTCTGGGTAAGTATAGAGTCTAAGACAAAGAGTAAGTCAAACTCCTCTAGAAATCTATTAACCTAATCTACTTAACACTAAATTACATTGCCCAAATCCTGGGTTGGTGGTGGGGGAAATCATCATTCTTCTTTCCTTCTTTCTTTTCTTTCTTTTCTTTCTTTTCCTTCCTTTCTTTTCTTTCTTTTCTTTCTTTTCTTTCTTTTCTTTCGTTCTTTCTTTCTTTCTTTCTTCCTTCCTTTCTTTCTTTCTTTCTTCCTTCCTTCC
>NC_058134.1:35784424-35797753 GCF_016433145.1 Gracilinanus agilis
TCCTTCTTCTCCTCCTTCTTCTCCTCCTTCTTCTCCTTCTTCAACTTTTTATTTTTAGAAAAATTTTCCATGGTTACATAATTCATGTTTTTACTTTACCCTTCACCCCCTCAAACTCCCCTCCCAAAAGCTAACTCACATTTCCACTGGTTTTAACATGTGCGGTCAGTCAAGATTATTTATATATTATTGATAGTTACATTGATGTGGTCCTTTCAGTTCTACATCCTCAATCATGCCCTCATCAACCCAAGTGTTCAAGCAGTTGTTTTCTTCTGTGTTTCCTGTAATTCTTCCTCTGAATATGGGTAGTGTTCTTTTCCATAAATCCCTCAGCATTGTCTTGAGTCATTGCATTGCTGCTAGTACAAAACTCCATTACATTCGATTTTACCACAGTTTATCAGTCTCTGTGTACAGTCTTCTTCTGGCTCTGCTCCTTTCTCTCTGCATCAATTCCTGGAGGTCTTTCCAGTTCACATGGAATTCCTCCAGTTTATTATTCATTTGAGCACAATAGTATTCCATCACTAGCATATACCACAATTTGTTCAGCCACTCCCCAATTGAAGGGCATACTCTCGCTTTCCAGTTTTTTGACACCACAAAGAGTGCGGCTATAAATATTTTTGTACAAATCTGTTTATCTATGATCTCTTTGGGGTACAAACCCAACAATGGTATGGCTAGATCAAAGGGCAGGCATTCTTTTATAGCCCTTTGAGCATAGTTCCAAATTGCCAGCCAGAATGGTTGGATCAGTTCTCAACTCCACCAGCAATGCATTAATGTCCCAATTTTGCCACATCCCCTCCAACATTCATTACTCTCCCCTGCTATCATTTTAGCCAATCTGCTAAGTGTGAGGTGGTACATCAGAGTTGTTTTGATTTGCATTTCTCTAATTATTAGAGATTTAGAACACTTTATCATGTGCTTATGGATAGTTTTGATTTCTTTATCTGAAAATTGCCTATTCATGTCCCTTGCCCATTTATCAATTGGGGAATTGCTTGATTATATCATACACTGTTTTGCTGACATCACTTATCCCAAGTCTATTCCACTGATCCTCCCTTCTATCTCTTAGCCAGTACCATATTGTTTTGATGACTGCTGCTTTATAGTATAGCTTAATGTCTGATACTGCTAAGCCACCTTCCTTCATGTTTTTTCATTATTTCCCTTGATATTCTTGATCTTTTGTTCTTCCAAATAAACTTTGTTATAGTTTTTTCTAATTCAGTAAAAAAAGATTTTTAGTAGTTTGATAGGTGGCACTAAATAAGTAAATTAATTTGGGTAGAATGGTCTTTTTTATTATGTTAGCTCATCCTACCCATGAGCACTCAATGTTTTTCCAATTGCTTAGATCTAGTTTTAATTGTTTGGAAAGTGTTTTGTAGTTATGTTCGTATAATTCCTATGTTTGTTTTGGTAGATAGATTCCTAAGTATTTTATATTGTCTAGGGTGATTTTAAATGGTGTTTCTCTTTCTACCTCTTGCTGCTGTGATGTGTTGGAAATATTTAGAAATGCTGATGATTTATGTGCATTTATTTTGTATCCTGTAACTTTGCTAAAGTTGTTGATTATTTCTACAACCTTTTTAGTTGATTCTCTAGGATTTTTTAAGTAGACCATCATATCATCTGCAAAGAGTGATAGCTTAGTCTCCTCATTGCCTATTTTAATACCTTCAATTTCTTTTTCTTCTCTAATTGCTACTGCTAGTGTTTCTAGTACAATGTTAAATAATAGAGGTGATAATGGGCATGCATCATTGTTTCACACCTGTTCTTATTGGAAAGGCTTCTAATTTATCCCCATTGCACATAATGGTTGTTGATGGTTTAAGATATATACTGTTTATTATTTTTAGGAAAGGCCCTTCTATTCCTATACTTTCAAGTGTTTTCAGTAGGAATGGGTGTTGTATTTTGTCAAAGGCTTTTTTAGCATCTATTGAGATAATCATGTGGTTTTTGTTGGTTTCCTTGTTGATATGGTCAATTATGTGGATGGCTTTTCTATGTTGAACCATCCTTGCATTCCTGGTATAAATCCCACCTGATCATGATGGATAACCCGCTTAATCACTTGCTGGAGTCTTTTTGATAGTATTCTATTTAAGATTTTTGCATCTATGTTCATTAAGGAGATTGGTCTGTAATTATCTTTCTCTGCTTTTGATCAGTACCATATTTGTATCATAAAAGGAATTTGGTAAGACTCCTTCTTTGCTTATTATATCAAATAATTTGTACAGTATTGGGATTAATTGTTCTTTGAATGTTTGATAGAATTCACTTGTGAATCCATCAGGCCCTAGGGATTTTTTCTTAAGGATTTCTTTGATGGCTTGTTCAATTTCTTTTTCTGATATTGGATTATTTAAGTATTCTATTTCTTCTGCTGTTAATCTATGCAATTTATATTTCTGTAAATATTCAAGAAGAATATTTAAAAATAGAAGATAATAATAAGAAAAATAGGGAAACAAAGAAAAAGGAATAAATTTATATTCCACAAAGAAGCGCGTGGGATCAACAGGGAAAAATAACAATACACTGTAAGGGTAAAGAGGTTAGAGATAGGAAATATTCAGTATTTAAGTGCATTGAAATCAACTTAAAGAGAGAAGAATAATCAGATCCATTGGGCCAGAGAATTGATTCATGCCCTATAGAGAAGTAGAAGGGTAACAACTGGACTGGTGGGGAGGGAAGCAATACTAGGGAGGGGGAGGGCTTGGGGGGCAGTGCAGCATGGCTTTAAAGAACAATAAGAGGGGAATAAGAAGGGAGGGGGGAGAAAGGAAAGTACAACAAGGGAGGGGATTATAGGAACTGATTAAAAACAAAACACTGGTATAGAAGGAAACAGTGAAAGAAGAAAGGCCAGAACTAGAAGAGAGAATCAAAATGTCTGGGAATGCACAGTTCATAATTATAACTCTGAATGTAAATGGGATGAACTCACCCATAAAATGGAAGCAAATAGCAGAGTGGATTAGAAACCAAAATCCTACCATATGTTGTCTACAAGAAACACACATGAGAAAGACAGACATACATAGAGTGAAAATGAGAGGATGGAGCAAAATCTTTTGGGCTTCAAATGAGAAAAGAAGGCAAGGGTGACTATCATGATTTGTGACAGAGCCAAAGTAAAAATAGATAAGGTTAAAAGAGATAGGGAAGGTAACTACATCCTAATAAAAGGCAGTATAAACAATGAAGAAATATCAGTACTCAATATGTATGCACCAAATGGTATAGCTTCCAAATTTCTAAAGGAGAAGCTAGTGGAGCTCAAGGATGAAATAGATAGCAAAACCATACTAGTGGGGGACCTCAACCTTCCTCTATCAGATCTAGATAAATCAAACCAAAAAAAATAAGAAAGAGATAAGAGAGGCAAATGAAACCCTAGAAAAATTAGAGTTAATAGATATATGGAGAAAAATAAATAGGAACAAAAAGGAATACACCTTCTTTTCAGCAGCACATGGAACATTCACAAAGATAGACCATTAATAGGGCACAGAAACATAGCAAACAAATGCAAAAAAGCAGAAATAATAAATGTAACCTTCTCAGATCATAATGTAATAAAAATAGTTATTAGTAAGAATACATAGATAGGCAAACCAAAAACTAATTGGAAATTAAATAATATGATTTCCCAAAATAATTTAGTGAAAGAACAAATCACAGAAACAATTAATAATCTCATTGAAGTTTATGACAATGATGAGACATCTTACCCAAACCTATGGGATGCAGCCAAAGCAGTTCTAAGGGGAAAATTTATATCACTGAATGCATATATTAACAAATTAGGGAGGGCAGAGGTTAATGAATTGGGCATGCAAATAAAAAAAACTAGAAAATGAACAAATTAAAAATCCTCAGATGAAAACTATATTAGAAATACTAAAAATCAAAGGAGAAATTAATAAAATCAAAAGTAAAAGAACTATTGAATTAATAAATAAGAGTAGAAGCTGGTATTTTGAAAAAACAGATAAAATAGACAAAGTACTGGTAAATCTAATTTAAAAAAGGAAAGAAGAAAACCAAATTAATAGTATTAAAGATGAAAAGGAAGACCTCACCTATAATGAAGAGGAAATTAAGGCAATCATTAAAAACTATTTTGCCCAATTATATGGCAATAAATTTAGCAATCTAGGTGATATGGATGAATATTTCTTCTTCTTTTTATTATTATTATTATTGTTGTTGTTGTTGTTATCATCATCATCATCATCATTATTATTATTGCTAGCATTTGAATAGCACTAGAAGGTTTCCAAAGTCTCTAATAAACATTATTTAACAACAACATTAGGATATTGTCACTGTCATTATCTTCATTTTACTAATAAGGAAACTGAGGTAGATATCAGCCATTCAGCTGTTGACTGAAGCTAGATTTGAACTCAGCTTTTCCTGATGTCAGTTCTAATATACTATCCATTGCTGAAAGAATTTGGGGAGTGGGGATTTGAGGAAATTAATGGACACATGTTACATGGTGATAGTGTCATTATCTGAATGAGGTAAATAGGATCCCCTGGAAAAAAGAAAGGCTAACTGAGCCTAAGCCAGAATTCAGATGCACCTAGGGCCTAGGGAAACCAAGAGGAGCTCTCCCACCACAATTTGGGACAGAGTTCAGCTCTTGAAAAAAGCTGATATCAACAAAACGAAAGGGGAAAGTCTCTTTTAAGTGATTTCTCAAAAAACCAAATAGCAAATGCTATTAGAATAATTTGTTATTCATTAAGAATAATAAATGGAAAAAGTCATTATTCCCTTATCACTGCTCCTAGCAGACTTGAGCTATCTACCTAAGTAGGGCAGAGAGGAAGGGGTGCCTGAGGATGCAAGAAAATATTAAGGAAAAAAATAAAATAAAATAAAATAAAACTTTTACAAGCTATTCTGTTTTTCAGCCAGGGACAGATCTGTCCTGAGAGCTTTCCAGCTGGGCCTCTGACTGAGCTGGCCATTATGTTTATAGCACACAGCAAATAGCTCAGCCGAGCTAGGGATGCAGAGCACTCTCTGAGGTCCTGGAACAGGTCTGGTTTGATTTCATCGTGATTTTATGTTTCCTGTTCAAATTGTTATTAGTTTTAAATAGATACACCAGCAAGAAGGGTCAGAGGGAAGGGAGAAAGAAGGAAGAGGAAAAGGAGTAAGACAGAAAGATGCTCTGTGATCTTGAAGCGAGTCACTAGGCTTTAAGGAGATAAGAGCAAATGATCAAGCATTTAGTAAAATCCTACTGGGCGCCAAACATTGTGCTAAGAGTTGGAGATACAAAGACAAAAATGATTCTGCTCTTACCTTCAAGGAACTTACTTTCTATTAAAAAACAAGAACCCATACTTTCTGTCTTGGAATCAATACTATAGTTCCAACAGGTTTCCAAGGTAGAAGAGCAGTAAGGTCTGGACATTGGAGGTTAAGTGACTTTCCCAGGGTCACACAGCTAGAAAATGTCTGCAGCCAGGATCTCCCATCTCTAGGACTGACTTTCAGTTCACTGAGCCACCTACATGCCCCTAAGCTTCCATTCTAAGGAGAAAGACAATAAGTATATTTCCACTAGATATGGATGGATGGATCTATTACATATAAGCATCTATAAATATATGTGTATATAAAATATATACAAAACAAATTACAGAAAGTCTAGTCAATCAATAAACAATCATTAAGCACCTACTCTGTGTCGGGCATCATTCTAAGTGCTAGGTATACAAAGAAGACCTTGAGGTGATCTCAATCTAATGGGGGAGACAATAAGCAAACAACTATATATAAATAAGTTATATTATTGAGAGCAAGATATTAGCCTTTGGGGTTTGGAAGTGGGGGAAGATCAGGGATAATATCATTTTAGGAGATGGGATGAAACTGGGTTTTGAAGGACCCTAGAGATTCTGAGAATCTGTGTTAGAGGCATATGAATGCAAGGTAAAGAGGTAGGAAAGATGGTGTGTTGTGTTTGGAGAACTCTAAGAAGGCCTTTTGAGTGAAAAAGAATGAGGTTATTCAGTCTTTACAGGTAGATCACAATTACATATGGAGGGCAGAAGAAGAAAAAGGAAGAATTTAGTTAAGCTAATTCACTGATGTTATTTCAAGATTATGGATGGGAAGGGTTCTGTACCTTTAGGCCTCCTGTATTTCTGGTTCAATTGGAGAACCACAGCAAATTATACCAAGTGCTCCTAAATTTAGCTTCTACATGGTAAAAGAGACTAATTTGTTTAAAAGAGAACAATTATGCACCTAACATATTTCAGACACCAAACTAAGTGCTGGGGACAGAAAGATGAAAAAGAAATATTTCTTGTCTTCAAGGATTTTTCATTTTCCTGGAGAATGTGCTGTGTTACATAAATAAATACAAAGTAACTTCAGGAGGGAGAGAGCATGAAAAACTGGGGGGATTATAAAAGAGTTTGTGTAGGAGATAACAGCTGAGCTGAATCATGGAGAAAAGCAAGGCATTCTAAGAAGTGATAGTGAGGAAGGATTATATTCCAACAGAGCTGTAACTGGAGTGAGGCGACTGAGCATTTGTTCCAGGGTGCCCAGATTGAGAGGTGGTTAACTGTACTCATATTCTCTCAGCAGCTAGAAATAAGAGCTTGGCACCTAGTTGGCAAGAACAGTTAGTTGAAAAGAAGAAACTACTATTCAGACTCTGGCTTCCCACCAGCAGGTAAACTGCAAATGAGCTTCTTTCTAACATGGCTCTGATTTTTTTTTAACATTTTATTGTTTTACTGATTGATTAAGAAAATTTTCCCATGGTTACATGATTCATGTTCTTTCCCTCCCCTGCTCCCCCTCCTGTATTCAACAACCAATTCCACTGGGTTTCATATGTGTCATTGATCAAGACCTATTTCCATATAATTCGAATTTGTACTAGAGTGATCCTTTAGAGTCTACATCCCCAATCATATCCTCATTGAACCATGGGATCAAGTAGTTGGTTTTTTTTTCTGTGTTTTTGTTCCCACAGTTCTTTCTCTTGATGTGAATAGGGTTCTTTCTCATAAGTCCCTCAGAATTGTCCTGGATCATTGCATTGCTGCCAGTACAGAAGTCCATTACATTCGATTTTACCACAGTGTATCAGTCTCTATGTACAACATTCTCCTGGTTCTGCTCCTTTAATTCTGCATCAATTCTTGAAGGTTGTTCCAGTTCACATGGCATTCCTCCTGTTCATTATTCCTTTTAGTATGATAGTATTCTATCACCAACAGATACCACAATTTATTTTAGCCTGGCTCTGATCTTAACCCCACTGAGGCATACCAGTCAGTCGGTGTCCCAGATCCTGAGGTCACTCTCCAAGTCCCCCACCTGCAAATTAAGTTGCCTTAAAAGCTGATGTGAGATTTCATGGATTTCATGTTGTTCACCTTTGAGTATGGCTGGTGCTACCTGTGGCACTAAAATTTCTCATTCTCACTCAGCATCCCAGAATCAGGAGAAAGCCTGTCCAAAGGCATTGACATGGATGATGGCTTTATCAAGTTTCAGAAAATAACAGTCAGCCAGATTGAGTGGAAGATGGAGTATATGAAGGATAATATGGGATTTCTGGAGAGGTAGAGGGAAACCAGATTGGAGAAGACTTTAGATGCAAGGTGAAGACATTTATATTTTGTCCTATAAGGAATAAGCAGTCATTGAAGACTTTTGTGTAGGAGGATTTCATGGTCAGAAGAAAGTTAGAACTCATTTCCAAACTCTTAATCAAATTCTTACCGAATCTACCACTCTGCCTCTCCCAGCTCCAAAATCCCGTGATTCTATAAACAGTCAATAGTCAATAAGTGCTCTCAAGAAACTTAGAAGGAAGATAAACACATGTATTCAAAGAATGTCAATGCAAAACAATATATGAGAAGTGACATATGGGAAATAGAGAATGTGAATGGCAATCAGAGGAGGGAGAGCTTGCCTCTGGCTGGCATAAGTCAGAAAAACAAGACACTAAAACTTGCATACATTAATCTGTTTCTTTATCTCCAAAGTAGTGATAATGCCTTCACACGGTAGTTCTCTAAATTACAGTAAAAATACTTTGGAAAATGCTTGCATAACTTGGCTGTATTCCTATTTATATAATACTCATTACTTCTAGATATAATTAGAGATCTTATATATTATCTAACTTATCTATTGATAAAACTTATAATAACACGAGGTTTACTGGAATATATCCTAAGAACATGGCATCATTTGCATGCCTCAATGAGGTATCAAGAGGAGAACTTTTTATGGAAAACTTGAGAACTGTCCCAATGAGTGTGTCACAAGTTCAGAGATTTTGAATTAGAAAGGACCTTTGAAGATTCCCACTTCATATTACATATGAGGAAACTGAGGCTCAGAGAGGCCAAGGGTTTTGTGCATCATACAGCTAATTAATGTCAGAGGGACGATTTGAACCCAGGTCT
Source organism: Gracilinanus agilis (assembly GCF_016433145.1). Lineage (NCBI taxonomy): Eukaryota > Metazoa > Chordata > Mammalia > Didelphimorphia > Didelphidae > Gracilinanus > Gracilinanus agilis. The sequence goes on from NC_058134.1 coordinate 35,792,929, forward strand.
TACTGACTCCAAATCAAGTACTTTATTCACTACCAGAGGTGTCAAACTCAGACCCAGAGACAGCATGAGAGCAAATGAGGCAGAGATACCCTGTATATGTCTACTAGTCAAGGACCAGTCCAATTATATAAGGAAAATCTCATTACCAGTAAGCTAGGTCATTGTAGAATTTCCAAAATGATATTCACAATCCTTCAAAAGACTCTGACTTAACAATCTACTAAGGATAAATAAAGTGGATGAATGCCAGTTATCTGGATTCTAACATACCAACAATATATCAGTCTAAATAACAGAATATGTCCCTTGTCTATAATATAAAAAGTACACAGAATATCCCATCAGTAGAACACTTTAGATGAACATTTATCTGATCCCATTATTGAAAAAGGAAGCCAAAGGCAGGCTTTAACAAATTACTCAACACTTTCAATGACCTCAAGCTTTTCCCTAGAAAAAAACCCTACATTTTTAACATCAGCATTTTGTTACTGTCACTATATGATTGTGAATTATGGGAATAGAACAATATTTGGACAATACAAATTAGCAGTCACAAAAAGGTAATGGAGAAACATATGGTGGATGTAGGAAGACTCCAACATGTAACCACCACAAAAACTGAGTGCAAGGAGGACACAACAGAGAGATATGACCAGAAAGAGGAAAAGGCTGGTCATGTCATGAAGATGGGAGATAGTTAGATGGGAAACAGCCTACTACACTGGCCTCTTCATGATAGTAAAAGACTTCCAGGAAAGCTCTCACCATGTTGGGTGAGTCTCTTTATAGGGTTTGTGGAAGAGTTTAGATAAATGTCACAAAGGATGAGAAGACACGAATGGGTGGTAATTTATAATCATATTAATGAAATCACAGATGAAAGTTTTATTAATAGCATCACCATTATTATCATTGTCACTATTACTTCTCTTCTAAAGTCATATACAAATTCTTTAATATGGTATGGAGATGACATTGGATTTATAATCAAACACCAGCTCTAATTATATTCTTCCAAGCTGGGGGGACCTTCTGAATTGGCCTATGGTAGACCGAATGCCTGTTGTCTGAGGACCAGAATACCTTCATGCAGAGAAGCTTATTTGGGTTGGCCAGGTTTTTCAATGACAATGAGAAGTGTAGTCAAGAAAAGGAGGCAGGCTGGTCATACAGTGAGAAGAGGAGAGGACAAGAGATAACAGATAGATGGTAAGGTTCTGCACTAGAATCATATAAGGATGAAATATATGGCACAATGATGAGATCATTATCCAAAAGAAGTGGGTGGTAAGTGTCTCATTTCAAGACTCTAAGGATCTGAAATCCTGCCTATTTAAGTACCCCCTCATCACTTATCTTTCCTCAATCTCAAAGAGAAGTGAGCTCTGTCAGTTACCCATGCAGGTGGAATCTTAGATCCTTGAAGTCCTGAAAGGAAATGCTTCACTTAGTTTGGACAATGATCTCATCATTGTACCATCTTTTTTCCCCTTCCTAAGCACCTATTTAAAACTAGATGACTCTCTCTGTCCCTACACCAGAGAAGTACCGATTCACTTCTAAAATGGAGGCAGGAGTCATTCAAGTTAATTAGATTTGAATCACTTGCTCCTAAGTAATAAAAGAGGAAGATGGCAGTCCAGGCTTGAAGTTTTCAGACTCCAGTACAGTTTGTGACCTTTCCTTGTTCTGTTATCATTGCTTACCATCTTCTTTTTCTCATTTTCTCATGAAATTATGAATCTGGTCCCATTTTTCCTGTTGGGACAACAGATGGGAGGCACACATGTTCCTTGCCCCTCCCAGGCGGAGGTGATTTCCATTTTAGGAGAATTTGTTTCTCAGAAGTAAACACTATTATACCATTGTCACAATTGGGATGATTTTAAAATATTTAAACCACTATTGTTATCAGGAGCCCAAGGGATTATGTGCAAGAGTAAGTATTTATTTTTAGTAGACCATGATGCCAGATGTAACCTGCCTAATTCAGGCATAGTCAGTCCCTTCTAGGAGTCTGCAGTCTCAGGACAGTGAGGGCATATCAAAAGATAATCTTTGTTCTGGTACCTTACTTTTCATTCCTTCTTTGAATCAAAATAGTTGGTAATGGCTCAAAGGTGTTAGGAAAATGCATGGTAGACCTTGGAGAAGATGCCCCTTAATAAATAAGCTAAAGATAGTTTTGCCTCCACGGAAGTAATGAATTTGGGAAGCAAGTTCTCCCTGAAGGGTAGAATTCAATGAGGACAGGAAATGATTAAAGACATAATCCTGACAGAAACCACCACCACCATCACCACCACCACCACCACCACAATTCTAAATCTACTTTGCTTCTGTCACATCAGAGCTTATAAAATTCTTATGGAATGAAAAAGTGAGTCCTCAAATATGTTTCTATATATTATCTAAGAAAAGCAACAATATGATGCAAGGTAGAGTATGCTGCCTATGGAGCTGGAAGACCTGTGTTCAAATTTTCTTTCTCATGCTTTCTACTCATGTGAACTTAAACAAGTCACCAAAACACCCTAGACCTCAGTTTCCACATTCAGAAAATGAGAAAATTAGATTAGAGAGCTTTGAGATCCCTTGTGATCTGAAGTCCATTTATATTCTTTTACTAGCCATTTCTTCTGTATTAATTTTCCAAAAGCAAAAGTCTCTAAGGTATTACAAGCAACCAGATGTAACTTTAATAACTTTTAAAATAGTTGTATTCAGGGACATCTAAGTAGCTTAGTGAATTGAGAATCAAGCCCAGAGAGAGGAGATCCTCGGTTCAAATCTGGCCTCAGCCACTTCTTAGCTGTGTGACCCTGGGCCAGTCACTTAATCTCCATTGCCTAGCCCTTACCACTCTTATACCTTGAAACCAACAGAGTGTTGATTCTAAGATGTACAGGAAGTTTTTTTAAACAAATTAAATAGTTGTGTTAAAATACCTCAATATAATTTCTACTTCAAGCTTTATCATGATGTGGAATTCATCCTGGATTCTTGGAAGGCATTCCAATAGAAGACTAGTTCTGGTAGATTTACTAAGCTGGAAATACTTTCAATACATTTCCAGCAAATGATCTTACCTAGAGTTTGAAGAATAATCTAGCTAAAGGTAAAGAGTCTAGTCATCAGTGAGATAGGGGTCATTGGGCATCAGAATTACAAGATAATATTAGGAAAAAAGAAACTGATTATATCTTAAAAGACAGAAAAAAATATTGGTTGCCAATTTGGAAATAATTTCAGAATCATCTACCTACTTGTAATCATTTATTCAATGTCATCAACAATAACAACAACAACAACAACAACAACAACAATAATAATAATAATAATAATAAGCATGTATATAGTGTTTACCATTTGCCAGGTAAATGAGCTAAGTGCTTTTCAATATTTATCTCATTTGATCCTCAAAACAATTCCAGGAAGTAGGTGGCTAGGATAAAAGGGTAAAATAGAAACACATTAAGAAGGATACAGGTAAAGATAATGGAATATGCAATGGCACTAACTCTAGACAAGTATTTTGATTGAAATATAAAGGAAATAGATATAAAACAATATATAATATATATGTAATATAATCTAAGGAAACAGCTATAAGTAAAGCATAGATTTTGATTTTCTCCATTTCTTAGTGAAGCATATTAGATATAAAATAGTCATGACAACAAGGAAGCCAAAAGAGCCCATCAAAGTGCCAAATATTTGATTTTGTTACTAATAAGAGGGACGTGGTGGTCAGAAGCAATGCTGATATAGAACATGTATTCATTAGTAAAAAGTTAAGATGAAGAAAATGGTGAAAAACATTGAGTCTGAAATTAGACAAAATTCAATGGATGGGAAAACAAGTCTGAAGAAAGACTGGCGTGAGAAGCATCTAAGTTATATCATCCTCAGAGTATTTACAGATGAAGCTGAAAAGAGAGTAACCAACAGATGTGAAATGGAATGATCTGAAAGAATTTTTAGGTCTGTGTTCATCAATAATGACATATTTAGATTCTAAAAACTCCATGTCTAACGTGCTATATGAAGAAATAAAAACAACACTTAATTTTAATGATTCGGCTGTTAGGATATAGACGAAGAGTATTATAAAAAAAAAAAGAAAAGTCTATCTTTTTTTTTTAATTTTGTAGGATGATAAATTAGAATGTAAAAAAAAACCCTAGCAGGAACCTAAATGTCCAACAATAAAAAAGATGTATGAATAAATTGCGATATGCTCATATATAGTAGGGAAGCACTATGGATAGCAAGTAGACATGTAGGTGGCATCATCATGCATAGCTTCCTGGGCCAGGAATCAAAAAGGCTTGAGTTCAAATCCAGCTTCAGACACTTTTTAAATGTGTGACTGGATTAATCACAACCTCTGCTTGCCTCAGTTTCTCCACCTATAAAATATGGATAACAATAGTAACTACCTTCCAGGGTTGTTTTGAGGATCAAATGAGAAAATATTTGTAAAGTACTCAGCATAGTGTTAGCGCATATTAAGTGCTATACAATTGTTAGTTATTATTATTACTAGAGTACACTAACTGTATAGTCAAGAAGAATAGTCTTAAGTTCTTCCTTCAACCTAAAGCAGCTATATGACCATAATCATGTCATTTAAAGCATCAGTTCCTTAGACAACTTTCATAACAAAAGTTGAGGATGAGCTGCCAATTTGTAAAGCCAGAGAGATTTTTCATCTTGGAAACTCCTTATGTGGAAGGAAGGAAGGAAGGAAGGAAGGAAGGAAGGAAGGAAGGAAGGAAGGAAGGAAGGAAGGAAGGAAGAAAGGAAAGAAAGAAAGAAA
>NC_058134.1:35798063-35811688 GCF_016433145.1 Gracilinanus agilis
AGGAAGGAAGGAAGGAAAAAAGGAAGGAAGGAAGGAAGGAAGGAGGGAAGGAAGGAGGGAAGGAAGGAGGGAAGGAAGAAAGAAAGAAAGAAGGGAAGGAAGAAAGAAAGAAAAAGAAAGAAAAAAGAAATGAAGGAAGGAAGAAAGGAAGGAAGGAAGGAAGGAAGAAATGAACAAATGAATGAATGAATGAATGAATGAATGAATGGTCTATCGTGTAAGAATGTAGTAAGCATTGTGCTGAGCTCTCATAACATGAACAGATAAATTTCTGCTCTCAAAGAACTTATTCTAATGGAAAAACCAACAGAAATAAAGGTTTCAACCACAAGTCATGTTGAAAAGTCCAATGGTCATTAGGATCCATCAGCATCATGGTGCCTTTTCTTTCATTTCATTCTACTGATGAAATGATATGATTTTTCTAGTGTTGGTTCATTGGATGGTGCTAAGGACTTTGGGGAAAAATTTTTCTTCTCTGGGTCTTCAGAAGCTGTGCTTGCAGTAACTGTGCCAAGCTATACCTCCATGGGGGTTGCTTCCCTAGATGACGACTGCAGGAACTGGACTAGAAGCAGGACAAGGGGGCTTGGAGGTGGCCTGATTTCACTCCCAAAGCTTTTGGGCTTCCATGTCCATCCATGAAAGTTGATCAGCAGTTGGTGGTGAAGACGATGGGTACACAGTGATTGTTTCCCCTCATTAATGGTTGTGGGAGCTGGGTTGGAAGCAAGGCTCCTAGTCTGATGCAGGTGGAGCTACTCCTGTTTCCAAGACGCTGGGCTTTAAGTCCTTTTCTTTCTCCCTCAAGGTCTGAGGGGTGGTGGTTACTGAGGTGTTGATAGTAGTTGGACTGTGTGGCATATGCATACTCCTGTCTCTCCCTTGGGGGTGCCCTGCTGCTTTACCTAGGCTGACTTGGGCCAGCTCTAATTTGTTTGGACAACTTTCCTTCAAAAAAGACCAATTCACATGACCTCCATCTTCTAACCCCCCCACCCCTACATACAAATAAAGGCTTCAAACTCTAAGGCAAACGAAATTATTTTAATTAAAATTTTCATTGACATTTATCATATCTGGAGTATTAGTTTTAGGTTAAAGTATTATATGCACACTTTATAGTACCTCAGGGCCCTTAATCATCATGCAGAATACATTTCCTAGGCCTAGGAACATACTTTTTTTCCCAAATTTCCCGTTATTATGCAGGTTTATAGCTATGTATGTTTGCTTTTAAGACATATTGCCGATCACATCTATGACTTATTTCAGGCTGAATCTTTAATCAGGGACACAACTGTCAAATACCAGGTTATTCCAATGGGAATCTGATCAGTTTGACAAAGATTGTTTTCAACATGGTTTCCAGGATATCATAGTGACAAAAAAATGAATCTTCCTATGAGTTCTAATATTTTTATAAGCACAGTGAAGATCTGTCCAGAAATGAATATTTATTTCTTGGAATTTGATGTATCTATCAGAATTCGTAATCCAAAGTTTTAACTCAGGGACATCTGGAGTTATAGATTTAGAATGAAACTAAGCCCTTCATTGTATAATCATAAGAAAAATATCATAAGAAAAAATTGTAACCAACAGAAGTGAAATTTCTTCAAATAATCAACATTATATATTAAGTGCCTACTCTGTGCCAGGTGCCTCCCATGTAAAGGAAATCAAGACAAAGAATAAGGAAACAAAATGCCAAGATCATATAGATAATAAGAAACTGGATTTGAACTCAGTTTTTTTCTGATTTTCTGAATAAATTTCTGTTTGCCTCAGCTGTAAAATGAGCAGAAAAACAGTGCTTCCTTGTAGAGTTGCTGTAAAGGTCAAATGAGATCATATTTGAAAAGCATTTCGTACAATGCCTGACACACAGGAGGTCCTTTATAAATACGTATTTCTTCCTTTCCCTTCTTCCTATTTGAAAACTACTATTTTTTTCTTCTTCCCAGGGGTTTTCCCCTGAGGTCAGTTAATGTTTAAAAAAACTATTTTGATAAACTCTATTTCAAAATAATTTGTTTCCCTTGTATTCCTTTGTATGTTATTTGATGCACTTAAATATTATTCTGAAGTTCTCTACCAGGCAGTCCAAAAGAATGGAACAAAATAGCTTAAGAACCCCTATTCTCTACACTAAATTTTATTTCTTGTCTTTCTCAAGGCCTTATTTATCCAATATGACAGGGCTAAGCTCCCTCCCATGATAATTGACATAACATCTGATAAGAGAACTAATATGAAGTCCCATTTAAAAGAAAATAAATCTCTTCTGACATCTTCTGTCTTTTTATCACCTAAATCCCCCCAGTGTATATTTACCTGCCCCCATCCTGGAAAGCCACCACTTATAATAAATTATAAAGAGGACCAAAAAAAAATCAAAGTTCAGCAAAACGAAGGAACACCTCCCCAAAGTCTGATTAATGAAATCTTGTGTACCCCTAGTCCCCCAGCTTGACAAAGAAGGGGAAGGGAGGTGCCCATGCAGGTCCACTTTAAAATCACCAAGGTTTAAAAGTAGGCAGTCTTTTAGATACAGTAGTTCAATCTCAATTTGTCTGTTTTCTTAAAAGCCAGTTTACTGTAAATTCTAGAGTGTATCCATTTGTCACAAGCTTGGCTGTCCTGGCAGAAACTGTGAAATCTACCCGCTATTTCTAATTTGGTTTTCTAATAATAAAGACATTGGCCAGCCTGGATTCTGCTGGGTGAGGTCATTTACACTCCACACAGAAGCAGCTGGACTGAAGAATTCTGGATGCCAAGACTCCCCAGCCTCTTCTTCCCCTCCCCCTTCAACCCACCGCCTCCACATCCCCCTTAGGCAGGAAATTACACCCAAACCACAGAAAACATTGCGAATGCTTACATCCAAGGAGTTATAATTAAGTTAATGAACTTAAATAAAAAAGTCCATGACCCACTTTCGACAATTTCCCTGGAGTTCCTTATAAAAACAAAGCAGGTAGGGGAATACGTGTCCCAGCCAGAAAACTTACAGGAAACTAATTCTGTCTCAAAAAACAAAGGCTGAAATTGCAGCAGGATGGATTTAGGTGAGATTCCAGAATGGACTTTCCCCTTCCAAAGGCATTCGAACAGAACCTGGGAACTTCCTAAGGAGGCAACAGGGTCTGGTTTACAGAGGAGAGAGTGCAGGCTTTAGAAGCACTGGAGCTGGGTTCCAAAACTGCCTGAACCACTTACCACTTGTCATGAGCCCAGGCTAGCTCAGACCAGTTACAAACTCAAGACCGAAATTCAATAAGACACTTGTGGACAATCACATTTCAATAGAAATAAATTGATCTCCAACGAAAGATTATAAGAGATAGAATTAAGAAAAAAAAACCTACCTTCTTTCTTCAGATCTACACAATAATTGATTCCAAGACAGAAGAGCAGTTAAAGACTAGACAACTGGGGTTAAGTGACTTGCCCAGAGTCATACAGTTATGAAGTTTCTGAGGCCAACTTTGAACCTAGGACCTTCTGTGTATAGGCTTATAAACTATATAATTTACTAGTTCGGATAACCTGTGCCCTCTTTCCCAGCAATATGAGTCAGAAAGCCATCTAGCAGAGCACTAGGAATTCACCTAAGCTTCTTGGACACCAGCCCTCCATAGATTGGGCTTTTGATACATCAGAAGACAAAGAAATTGGGTCAACGGTTCAACCCCTACCAAATGAATCCCAAGAATGGTCTTCTTGCCTTGCTCTTAAAAGGGGATTCAGCCCAGCCTCCGTATAACGTGTTGTTCCTAACACACATGTTCTATGTTCAGTAAATATTGAATGAATGAATCTTCTGATGACCTGAGGCTGAAGTCTATTATTCGATATCTGTCCTCTTTAGTGGGTGTTTTGCACATGCTATCAGTTATTGGTATTTTATCTTTTTATGTACAAATGCCCCTTCTCATCTAGATTAAACTTGATCAGGTTCCTTGACTTTTCTCCTCCTTGGTTTCCTCCTCTGTAAAATGAAGCATTTGAACTAGATAACCTATAAGGTTCCTTCTAGATCTGCTATGGTCCCAAGATCTCCCATTGAAATAACTCCTTCCCATAATTTGATCTTCATATTCCATTTTAAATATTTTAGTTATCCTTAAAAAAAAAAGATATGGTTTCATTTAAGCATTGACATTTCTAGAGTCAATTTCCCTCTCTCCCTTCCCTTTCTCCATTACCTCCCACCTCAAATTGCCTACTTCTTCTTCTCTTTTTATCTGAGTCCTAGCTTTTCTAGCCAGGTCCTACCTATACTCTGGGAAACGTCTTCCCCGATCATGATCAATTGAGGACTTTGTCTCCTTCGGTGAATTTTTTGTTACTTTGTCTCTACGATTCCTGTGGAACTGAGGAAAGACTGCCTTCCATTGTGAATTCTCCATGTTCACACTTTATCTCCCCTGGTAGAATATAACCCTCTTGAAGTCAGGGATTATGTTCTTGTTCTAGAATGAACAAATATTTGTTGAATGAAAATGGCATGCAGGCATGAATAACATGAATGAAGCCTCCTTTGACCACTCTAGACTGAAGTATAATATTCTAAACCAGTGTTATTTCTTTGGCTCTCAATTCATGTTTTCTATTATAAGTTTCGATCTCTTGTGGATATAAGCAGCCCCTTCATTTTGACTGCAATTTCTTGAGGGCAGAGATTCTCTCTAATTCCTCTTTATATATCCCAAATTTAAGAAAGTGCCTCATGCAAAGTAGATGCCTAATACGCATTTGTTGCTAATAATGATGTCTTCAAGGGCCTGGATAAAATCATCTCTGAATAATCCTTCCATCTTTAGGATTCTGTGATTCTACTCTCAGAAAAGCTAGAAAATTTTAAACAATATCCAATATAATAAAATTATCACACAAAGAAATTAGAGGAAGTCCTTGGCTTTGGGACAGTTTCTTAGTACTGTAGTAAGATTTGCCTTGCTGAGGCAGAGGCTAGTAGGTACTTTGTTTTGTAGAAATGTTTCATTTTACAGAACTAGAAAATGCCTTCCACTGCTGTGTAATTCCACACTCCCTAGTAGTTACACAAAAGTCATTTTCTATTCATCAAATGGTGACCTGAACAGGACGTACAAGCATGTCATGGGAGAATGGTTACATTTGGATAGTGTCTGAGGATGTCTTTTCAAACCAGATAGTTCTCCTTATATTTCTTCAGTAGGAGCTCTTTTTCTCTTTGCCAATGAATTATACAGTATATGATAGATAGATAGATAGATAGATAGATAGATAGATAGATAGATAGATAGATAGATAGATAGATAGACAGACAGATAGACAGACAGATACACACATACATACATTTGGACCTTTGATTTCTTTGGTATAGGGAACTCCTTAGTAAGGAAATCTCTCAAATTAATATCAATCTGTAACTGGTCTATAACATTGATTTTGAAAAATTCACTTCATCGAGAGTTATTTTTTTAAACCCTTACCTTCTCTCTTAGAATCAATACTGTGTATTGGCTCCAAGGCAGAAGAGTGGTAAGGGTGAGCAATGGGGGTCAAGTGACTTGCCCAGGGTCACACAGCTGGGAAGTATCTGAGGCCAGATTTGAACCTAGGACCTCCCGTCTCTAGGTCTGGCTCTCCATCCACTGAGCTACCCAGCTGTCCCCCATGGAGAGTTTTGAGAAGCTTCTTACTTGAGGTTTTGGTTGCCTTTAGATAGGACAAGAATGGAATTTCATTCCTCCCTCTCATTGTTATAGCCCCATTACTCATTGGAAGAGTAATTGAGTTCACTGTAAATAAAATCTTTGGTTTCTTTTTAACAATTTTATACTGGAGTGCAATGGGGAGTGCCTAAGATTTGGATGAGTTCATATCTGAAAGTTAGTTTCAGTACCATGTTTTCAGGTTAAAACAGTTGGAAAGAAGGCATTTTTTTTGTTGTTTTTGTTTTGTTTTGTTTTGTTTTGTTTTGCCCAAGTTAGAGAAGACTTAATGGAAATAGGTTTGTTCAGAAAGTTGAAGAAAAGGTTCTTATTCCAATATAGGTTAAAATAAGTGCCCTCAGGGCAGCTGCCTGGCTCAGTGGATTAAGAAACAGGCCTAGAGATGGGAGGTCCTGGGTTCAAATCTAGACTTCTTAGCTGTGTGACCCTGGGCAAGTCACTTAAACCCCATTGCCTAGCCCTTACTGCTCTTCTGCCTCAGAACCTATACACAGTATTGATTCTAAGATGGAAGAATGGAAGGTAAGGGTTTAAAAAAAATAAGTGCCCTCTCAGGAACCTTGTGACTTGGTAATTAATAAGGCTGTTATTCTTCAGTCTATTGATCTGAGTTTATTAATTCATTAATTCTTTGTGTTGTTGTCACAAACTAAGGCACAACTTTAGAGATGTTTGCCATAGGCCCAGATTCACATAATCTCAGAGACTGTCTGAAAGCTGAGATAAATGAGACAACATCTTCATGTTCTGGTTTTCTCACATGTTTTCATGAATGCTGCCAAAGTGTGGAGAATGTACTGGGGAAAGTGTCAAGACATTTTGAGAAGCCACACTATGCTGCTGTTGCTTGTGTTTCTTATTGCAATGTAGTCACACATGTAGGGGGTGAAATGATCCCATTTCATCTTCCACCTCTATCTTTTCCTTCCTTGGTGAGGTCTATGGCTCCTTAGTGTCTTTCACCTCTTTCATATGAGATGCTTTTGTTCTATACGTGACTCCCTTTCATTCTACTTTCCTTTTCTCTCCTCTTGGCTCCCCTCCCTTCCTTCCCTTTTTCTCTATCCTCTCATTCCTTCCTTTCAACAGATGGAAATCAATCCTTTCTTTCAAGACCCAGCTCTTCTGTTAAAAATCCCTTATCCTGAACCCCCTCTCCTGTCAGAAAACATTCTCATAACTGTTGGATTTCCCCAGATTTTCAGACTTATCTTACTGTCCCTTATGTAATAATTATTTATATCATGCATTAATGTCTCATGATAATGCATGTTAATGGAAAACTAGATACCTTTATATATATATATGTATATATACTTAATATTTGTAAATGAATCAAATAATATTTATTATTAAAATAGTCATAACTCACACTTATATGATGTTTAAGAAATTTTTGAAGGCAGTGAGGTGGTAAAGTAGATAGAGTGATATGCCTGAAGTCAGCAAGACTCAGTTTCCTGAGTTCAAATGTGGTCTCAGACACTTACTGGCTATGTGACCCTGAGCAAGTCCCTTAATCCTGTCTGCCTCAATTTCCTCATCTGTAAAATGAGCTGGAGAAGAAAAGGGCAAACCACTCCAGGATGTTTGCCCAGAAAACCTCCAGGGTGTTCACAAAGAGTGAGATACAACTGAAAATGACTAAACAAGAACATAAGGCAGGTTTATAAAGTGCTTTTTCTTATAACTCTGTGATGGTGGTACCCAAATTCCTCTTCTTATTTACAGATAAGGAAATTAAGGTCCAGAATGGCTTTCCCAAGATCCAAAGCCACTGAAGAGTTGAGATTTAAACCTAGATCCCCTAAGCCCCCAGTGCATGGTCCTTCCACTTTTCCACCCTCCTTCTATTATTAGTGATAATGAAAGTAAATCAATCAGAATATCAGCAGGCACAACTGATTTGGCCAGGGAAAAGTTTGTCTCTTGAGGTGAACTCGGATGACTCCAATTACTGAATGGTGAAAACGGCACCATACAATGTGTTTTCCTTTTTGCTGTGGCTGCCAGGAAGCTCAGAGCTAAATTCAGAGAGCCCATGTGCTAGCTTACTCATTCCAGGTAGCTGGTGATCTATTTTTCTGTTTTTGAAACTGTTTTTGTTCTCTTTTTAGCTGAAATTCTCCTGTGGAGACAATATGGTATAGTGAAAAGAGCAATGAATGGGGCCTCTCACAAGACACAGGTTTGAATATTAGCTCTACTCGAAACCAGCTGTGTGATATTGGACAAGTCACTTTAGGTCTCTGAGTTGGTTCATAGTGTATAAATTGGAGTGGAGTGGGGGGAGGATGCCGTTGAATGAAATAACAATGAAAGTCTTTTCCAGTTATCCTACCTGAAATAATTTCATAAGCCTCTTCAGAAGTATGTCGTTCAGGGCTAGGAAACATAAATCCCAAACACTTCCAATTGCTTTTTTTTTCTTTTCATTTTCTCCTGCAGAAAGATGATAATAGACCATGGTAGAAATGAAGACTCACCCTCCCATTCGGAAACCACCCCCTTTCTTGGCTGCTATTTCTTCCCACTCTTTGCTCCCTGATTTTCATGCACCTGTATTCATGATGTCTATTTGGATATATTTATACTGATATATCTCTGATGCAGTTAAGCTGTGACCTTTTGTGTTCGGTGTGCCCTTATAGCAATGAGGTAATCACGGGCAAGAAGGGGAAAGAGTCTGGGATTTGGAACCAGAAAAAAAAAATCAGTTTGAATCCTAACCTGCTATTTCTTACCTATGTGACCTTGGGGAAGTAACATTGCCTCTCTGGGCTTTAAGACTAGATAATCTCTTAGAATTTGAAATCCAATGAAACTCTACAGCTAATTGATAAGAAGGATGGGGCAAGTCAGTGGCTCAACAGATAGAGAGCCAGGCCTAGAGATGGCAGGTTCTGGGTTCAAATATAGCCTCAGACACATCCTAGCTGCGTCACCCTGGGTAAGTCACTTAACCCCAACTGCCTATCCCCTGCTGCTCATCTACTTGGAACTGATACTTAGTATGGATTCTAAAACATTGAAAAATGAATGAATTAGGAACAGAGCAGAGAAACTACAGGAAAGAAAGTGTAGACCAAGGATCCCAGAGAAAAATAAATCCAAAAAGAACTCTACTCCCTGAATGAAATTCTGAAGGCATCCAGGGAAAGAGAGAAGTTGGTTGAAAGACAACAGAATGAAGCAGAAGGGAATAGAATCGGAATGGTAGACCTGAAAGCAGGAAGTCTACAGCATAGTCATCACTGTTACTCTGCCTGCTACATGTTCTTGGGCAAATGAAAGTCAAAGGCCCTCCGATTCTTGCATCACAAAACCAGTTGTTGGCTTTAAAGGTTCCTCCCAATTCAAAAGGCCTATGATTCTATGAGCCAGAATTCTGCAACAGCCATGGATGGACATTTAAATGAGGCAAAAAAGTTCAGTAGGATTGTTAACTGATGGCCGGGGTAAAAGCCAAGCAGAAAACAGAGAAAAGAGACTTCTCGGGGAAATTGAAAGAGGTTCTGATTTCAACAAATCTGAAAGTAAAAAGATTGCCCTGAAGATAATGGCATTTTATTAGTCAATATCTGTTCTAGGGAATAAAATTCTATGAAGGATTTTGGAGGAAGTTTGGAACAACAAAAAGTCCCAGATTTGGAGTGAGAGGTCTTGACTTTGAGTCTTGCTTCTGCCACTACTTGTGTGATCCAAAGTCATTTTTTAGCTTCCCTGGACTTCAACTTCCTTCTCTATAAAATGAGAAGAGTGAGTTGAATGGCTTCTTTGGTTCCTTCCATTATCCTATGAATCTGACAGTATCAGCCAAGTCAAGGCAATATATATGGTGTGCTCTATGATTTCAAGGAAAAGTAGGTCATAGGAATGAATGGGAGGGGAAAGTTCCAAAGGCAAAGACTCCCCTTTCCTGGCTTTGTGGTCCCTCCTACTTAAGGGAGAAGACTTGGCAATAAGATTGGAGGGATATTCAATGGCAGGGAGAGGGAATTATGGATCTGGAGGGATGGGTATTTTCCCCACTGACCACTTAGGAAAATTAAAGACCCCATGGGCTTTATTTCCTTTGTATTCACCAGCATAGAAATATGTATGGATCAGGAGTGGCATCAGGACTGAGATTTCTACAGAGTCTAGAGAGTGAGACACTGTTTCCTTCTTGATTCAAAAGGAGGAAGAGATTGAATCTAGTCTCCTGAACCAAATTGCTGGAATGCCTAGGTAATGGGCATGCCCACAGACTGGCATGGGGCTGCCTAGATTTCAAAAAAGCAGTAAGTGCACAGCCTGCATGAAATTTGCATGTGTGTATGTATGAATGTATAGATATATGTATATATATATGTATATACACACACATATCTTTTCTCTCTTTGGTATATTTAGTTATGCAAAAAACTCTCTACAGTTAAGGGAGTTTATGTGACTCATCCTATGATGACATCATTGGGCCACATTTCTAGAAATGGAAAAGAATTGACAATGGACGGGTCACCGAATACAACTCTCATTTTACAGATGAAAAAATTTAGGCCCAAGAAGGACTTGGCCAGGGCCACACAGTTAGCTAGTGTCCGAGAAAGGATTTGAACTTATGTGCTGTGAAGCACAAGCCCGGTTCTTTATTTATCGTACATACTCTCTCCCATTGAATGGTCCCCATTAAAATTCCAGAGCAAAGGAAGAGAATGGAAACTGAGCCAGAAGACTAATTGGCTAAACCCAAATAACCACACCTCTTTACTAATGAGCCTGCAGATACCAATTCCTAATGCCTGGTCCTTATTGTTGAGCAGGATCAGACAAGTCTCCAGCAGTTTATCCTCCTGGCTAAACTCTATTTCAGGATTAAGACATCAAAGTCAGAAGGGTCGCATATTATTCAGAAGACTCACACCTATATATCCTGAATCCTTTCTTCAAGAAAAAAATATTGAGAGATGAATATAATGAGTATAAAATATTATAAAATGCAAATGTTTATATTCCTAATAGATAAACAGGAAACTACCGGTTACTGACATGATAGCTATTTCTGAATCAACTGTTCATTTGCAATAAGACCATCAAAAGGCTGGAGAAAGGTTAGGATGAGTACATTTGAAAAATAATTTTAAAATACAGGCATTTTCTCATTTTTTGGAACCCTTGCCTTCCATCTTAGTACTGATTCTAAGGCAGAAGAGTGGTAAGGACTAGGCAGTGGGGGTTAAGTGACTTGCCCAGGGTCACACAGCCAGGAAGCATCTGAAGCCAGATTTGAATGTAGGACCTCCCATCACTAGTTCTGACTCTCAATCCACTGAGTCATCCAGTTGCCCCTATTCTCTCCTTTCTAAATAGCCAATTTAAATTTCCTTGAATATACAAATAATTTCTTACAGGATCTTCCATCCAGAGGCTATTCATGATTGACCACAACTGGACTCCAATTTCTACCCATTCTAGACAGCAACTAAGGTGTCCTAAACCAAAAGTCCTACTTAATGGCCAGTTGGGAAACCGATCCAGATTTTCTTCCCCATTACCTCCTTTGTACCCCCTTTGCCCCATCATCTTTCTTCTGCTCTTCTCTTCTTCATGGGGATCATATCCATCTTGTGCTTACCCTCCAACCTTTATCTTTTATATTTCATAGCTCAGCTAATTTCACCAATCATCTTTTTTTTTAAACCCTTGTACTTCGGTGTATTGTCTCATAGGTGGAAGATTGGCAAGGGTGGGCAATGGGGGTCAGGTGACCTGCCCAGGGTCACACAGCTGGGAAGTGGCTGAGGCCGGGTTTGAACCCAGGACCTCCCGTCTCTAGGCCTGACTCTCACTCCACTGAGCTACCCAGCTGCCCCTTACCAATCATCTTTTAACATGTTTATATACAACCTCTTTGATGTCTTTCTTCATCTCTGTTCAAAGGCCCCCCTTTTATTTCTCTTTTCTTTCCCTATTTTCATTCTATTTGTGAAAAAAAACTATTATAATTATGGCTTAGAAATATAAGAATATATAATGTGTCACTCAAAGTACATAATTAGTAAAGATTTCTCAAATCTTAAAGCCCATGAAAGATTCCAGAAGTCCCTCCAGACGCTCAACAAGTTTTAGCCTTCTCCTAACCTACTTTTACTTAAACATGGTACCATTCCAGATAAAGCAATAGGTCTTATTGCTTGGGGAAGGTTTTTTCTGTCTTGTTTAGTTACTTGTATTAAAGAAGCAGCATTGCTTTCTACTATTTTCCAATGCAAATGCATCATATTTCAAGTACATTGCAGATCAAATAGACTCTTGTGGGTTAGCCTTGGAACCTAATCATCACTTACAGCATTATTCCTTTGTGGAAAAATTCATTCCAAATTCCAAACAACTAACTTACACAGGAACCTTT
Source organism: Gracilinanus agilis (assembly GCF_016433145.1). Taxonomy (NCBI): domain Eukaryota; kingdom Metazoa; phylum Chordata; class Mammalia; order Didelphimorphia; family Didelphidae; genus Gracilinanus; species Gracilinanus agilis. The sequence continues at coordinate 35,810,187 of NC_058134.1, forward strand.
GGAGCACAACCCATTTGTAAACTGGAGAGTATCCATATCAGTACATCAATCAACAGAACTAATAGTCCAGAATCTCCCAACCCAAGCCATTTTTGTCTGAAATAGCCATATGATACCAGCAAACCCAATGCTTTGCATACACAAGCCATAACAATTATCCAAAAGTAAGTTTAGCTGTTTAAAACTGGAATTCTGAATATTATACTATGCAATATATTTTTCTTTTATTTTTTCACTCATAGCTGTTAAACACCAAAAGTCTTTTTGTTGTTGTCCTAAAGGCAGGTTCTATTTGGAGTTGATTGATAATGTATTTCACATTTTAAACAACAAAACTCCCATATGCTTCTCTTTGTTATTCAGTCATTTTTCATTCATGTCTAACTCTATTGCCCATTTGGGATTTTTCTCACAAAGATAATGTACTGATTTGTCATTTCATTCCCCAGTAAATTTTACAGATGAAGAAACTGAGGCAAAGTGGGTTAAATGACTTGACCAGGGTCACACAGATAGCTAGTATCTAAGGCCAGATTTGAACGCAAAGAGGTGAGTCTAATTTCCAGTCTAGCACTCTATCCACTGTACCACCTGGTTTCCCACATGCTCCTTTGAAAAGAAAACATTTTTATTTGTTCAAGTTGTGCTATTAATGACTCTGCCTAAAAGTGGGATGTGCTAGATCAGTGATGGCACACCATTTGGAAACTGTGTGCCATGCCATGCCCCAACAACCAAGTGATGCACGCACCTGCCCCCTCCCCTTATCCCACACAGGAGAGGGAGAAAGTGCTCCCACTGGGCTGCTGGGCAGGAATGGGGGAAGCAAGGAATGCATTCAGCACATGTAGAGAGAGGGAGGGGAGTAGCTGGAACGCTCCATTCCCCTGTAGCTCTGCTGCCTGTCCCTTACCCTCTTTGTGTTCCCATTGGGCTGTTGGGCAGAGGATGGGTGATGTGAGAAAATGTCATCAGGCATGGTAGAGAGGGAGATGGGCTCAACTCCTTCTGAGTCCCTCTGTTTTTCTAGTAATGATCTCTGGCCCGCAATGGCAGCATGCACACAGAGAACACTCTGCATTCCCTCGCTGGCACCCATGCCATAGGTTTGCCATCGTGTGACTGGATGATAGCTTAAGATCCCTTCTAATTCTAAGGTCCTCATGGTTCTTTATCCACTGGAGATGAATCTCCTGTGACTCTTCCTTTTACTCTTTTCCCTTCTTTCCAGCTGCCATCCCCCAAAGGCTCAGTTCACAAGGATAGAATCAAACCAGTACCACATTTCATTAGGAATAATTCAGGGGGCAGCTAGGTGGCTCAGTGAATTGAGAGCCAGTCCTAGAAACTGAAGGTACTGTGTTCAAACCTGGCCTGAAACACTAGGCAAGTCATTTAACCACAATTTCCTAGTCTGCACCACTCCTCTGCCTTAGAGCCAATACTTGGCATTGATTCCAAGGCAGAAGGTAAGGGAGAAAGAAAGAAAGAAAGAAAGAAAG
>NC_058134.1:35814637-35876619 GCF_016433145.1 Gracilinanus agilis
AGGAAGGAAGAATGGAAGTAAGGAAGAATGGAAGTAAGGAAGAAAGGAAGTAAGGAAGAAAGGAAGGAAGGAAGAAAAATGACACAAGGTAGAGGTTTAAAAAAAAGAAAAAAGAAAAGAATAATCCAGCAAAAGGGATTTTCTCAGAGTAATGCAATTATTAAGTGTCTGAGGCCGGTTCTGAATTCAGATCTTCCTAATTCTAAATCTTAGAACTCTTTCTGCACTACCAATCAATAATTAAAAAAAAGAATCTAAAGTAAGACCTCCATGTTATCAACAAGGTGGATACTCCCTTCTATGTCAGAGTGACTCATCCTGTCCATTCCACATGACTCTCACGTATGTCCTCTTATTAATGCTCCAAAGAGCATTCACTCAACATGTGGTGGGAGGGGACTTTGTCAAATGCTCTCAATAATGGGTAGATACCAATAGATTATATGGGCTGTTCATTAAATGAGCCATTTAGAGTAGCTGGAGACAAGGGTTAGCTAGGTGGCTCAGTGGATTGAAAGCCAGGTATAGAGTCAGGAGGTCTTGGGGTTTAAATCTGACCTCACATAATTCCTAGCTATATGACCCTTGGCAAGTCATTTAACCTCCATGTCTTAATCCTCACCACTCTTCTACCTTGGAATCAATACACAGTATTGATTTCTATTTGGACGGTAAGGATTTTTTTTTTTAAGAATACCCAGAAACAGATGAAATTCTAGCTATTTAGACCAGTACTCGAAATCTTGGAATGAAAAAGGGAAGGTGAGATGGAGAAGCATTCTGACTCCAGCTCTGAGATGACCGACTACTAATTGTGAGAAAGGTTTTTAAGGCAGGAAATGGAGAGTTTCTCCACTGCTCCCTCATTCCCTGGGCCTCTCAGGATGGTACTCTGTCTTAAGTAAAATAATATTTGAGAGAAATCTGAACACTCTGAGTTAACAGGTAAGTCAATTTAGAGACATAAAAGGAGATGCAACTCGAGAGATTTCAAATAATTTAATAAGGTGTAACCATTTTTCTAAAGTTCTGTGGTAGTTTATATTTTTTTTATCAGCCTAAAAAGCACTACATCACCGGCTAATGCAAGACTACAGGCAAGAGAAATTACTGGCTTCATTATGTGTGACTGTTCTACAGTAAAAGCATTTGAAGCTATGCATGGATTCTCATCCTAAGGGTCCCTCCAGAAAGCTATTCCATTGACAGATCTCCAACCGCTCCATCTGAAGAACAACAAAAAAACATTTGGGGGGTGATGTGTTCTGTTGTACAGCCCACTCCTAGGGCATTGGGAATGGTGTGCTTTTATACATTGTTCCCAGAATACATCAGGGGGTAGCTCTTAGCAAAGCAATAATAGCCCTTAGGCCACTAATACCATTCAGGGCTTGGGGAGGAGAAATGGTGGTTTATTATTATTGTTATTATTATTATCATTGGTATTATTATTGTTATTTTTATCCCTCGCTTGTCTGAAGTGAACAGTTCATTCTTTAAACACATACACACACACAAAACTCCATTCTGCTCTATATATTCCCTCAACCAGCCCTTAGTCGATGAGCAAAGGTTAAAATAATAATTCCTTTCTTTTTCTCAACATTTCTTTCCCTGTGGATGTAATTGGTTTCTATTCCCAGGTTACAAAAGAAAAGTGGACACAGGGTGGATGCTAATAGCAACTTTCTTTCCTATAGTGCTTTAGGGTTGGTAAAATGCTTTCCTCAATTCAAACCTGCGAAGCAGGGAATGAAAGCATTATTGTCCCCATTTTACAGATTAGGATACTGAGGTACATGGTTTTCTTTTAGAACTGAAAAGAAAATTATTGGGAGGGAGTTGCTTTGGGAGGGATTGAAAAAGCCAATTAAACATTTTTGTAGGAGATGACATTTAGGCAAACCCATGAAGGAAACTAGGAATTCTAAGAGTTTTGTAAGCCAGGAGAGAAAATATTCAAGGCATTGGGGATATGGCCTGTGAAAATGGGAGCGGGGGTGAAGATTTCTATCCATCTTAATCAATCCAGCAAGCTCTTAAAAGATCAAGGGAGAAAGAATTAGGATAATTGGATGATGGATTTTGAGCTACAAGAGAGACCTTACAGGATGTGTGATGTAGTGAATGGGGCATTAGACTTGGAGTCAGGGATATCTTGGCTCAAATCTTTCCTCAGACACTAGTTGTGTGATCCTGGATAAGTCAGTGAACCTTGATTTTCTCTCATATGAAATGAGGGACTTGGATTTGATGTATTCTAAAATTTCTTCCAACTCTAAATGGATAATCCCATAATCTAGTCTGAATCCTCCCTTTTCACAGACAAAGAAACTGAGTTCCAGACAAGTAAATGATTTGTCCAAAGTCTGACAGGTAGTAAAGCAACAGAGGCTGGATTCCAACTCATTTTCTCTGACTTCAAATTCAGAATTCTTTCCTCTGTACCAAATGGCTAGAGCTGGAGGTCCCCATCTCACTTGCTTCAAGGATCTATGATTTTGCCATTTGGATTCTCCTTCTATAGCAAAGCTCACCATCCTTATAAAGCTTAGTAGACTGCCACCAAGGCTGGTAATAGCAAAAACAATTAGAAAGAAAATCATCCCCCCGAAATCTACTAGTTTCTGAATATAATCATGTTGGTCCTCAACCAACAGATGGCCACCATGCTCATACTCAAAGTGCTTCTGACCCGGTAGGCTCAGAGCTTGTATTCCATTGCCACAGGCTTTTGATCCCAAGGTCACAACCACATCATAATGAGGAATCAGAGCAGGACTTTATGGTATTCAAGCCCATTAAAGGTTATTTCTAATGAAAAAATAAAAGTTTAGCTTTGACATACTCTAAGGATTCAAAGAACTTTCTGGACAGGGTAAGATCAATGGAAATCTTTTTTTACCTTGTACACACTGTCCCCCTCTGTCTTCCCCACCCCTTGAATATTTTATCTCCTCTCTTTTAAAGCTCTTAGAATTCCTGTTTCCTTCATGATTTAGCTCAGGTGTCACCTCCTACAAAAACATTTCTTGCCCCTCTCCCAAATTAGGCCTTGTAGGAGAATGTAGTTCTTGAGAGCAAGGACTCTTATTTTGTTGCTGTTGTCATTATCATTATTGTTTGTAGCATCTTTACCAAGCACAGTGACTGACATATAGTAGGTTTTTAATNTTATTGTTTGTAGCATCTTTACCAAGCACAGTGACTGACATATAGTAAGTTTTTAATAAATTATTATTAAATTAAATTATTTTCCTTTTTTTAAAATTTTTTTAAAACCCTTACCTTCCGTCTTGGAGTTAATACTGTATATTGGCTCCAAGGCAGAAGAGTGGTAAGGGTAGGCAATGGGGGTCAAGTGACTTGCCCAGGGTCACACAGCTGGGAAGTGTCTGAGGTCAGATTTGAACCTAGGACCTCCCGTCTCTAGGCCTGGCTCTCAATCCACTGAGCTACCCAGCTGCCCCCTATTTTCCTTTAAAAATTAATTTAAAACCTTACCTTGTGTCAGAATCAATATTGTATGTTGGTTCCAAAAAAAGGGTTAAGTAACTTGCGTGGGTCACATAGGTAGGAAGTGGTTGAGGTCAGATTTGAACCCAGGATCTCTTGTCTCTAGACCTGGCTCTCAATCCACTGAAACACCTAGCTGTCCCCTAAATTAAATTATTATGATAGAGGAGGGTTACATTCCCTTTGACCCATCAATACCACTACTTGATCTGTATCCCAAAGAGGTCAAGCTCAGGGGAAAGGACCTACTTCTACCAAAATATTTCTAGCAGCTCTCTTTGGGGGTGGCAAAGAACTGGAAACTGAAGGGATGTCCATCAATTGAGGAATGGCTGAATAAGTTGTAGCAGAGGACTGTAATGGAATACTACCGTGCCATAAGAAATGATGAAGATGATCCCACCCACCCCCCAAAAAACCAACAACCCTGGAAAGACTTATTTGAAGTGATAAAAAGTGAAATGAGCAGAGCCAGAACTTTATACACACAGCAACAATAACATGATGATCAAATGGGAATGACTTAATTGTTATCAACAAGGCAGGAATGATCCAGGACAACTCCAAAAGACTCATGTTTGTTTTTAATTTATTTATTACTATAGAAGGAACTGAAGTCTAAATGCAGATTGAAATAAACCATTCTTCACTTCATTTCCACCATGAATTTTTCTCTAGTGTAAACAATACGTCTTCTTTCGCAAAAATGGAAAAATGTATTGTATAATAACACATGTACAACCTATATCATATTACCTGCCATCTTGAGGAAGGGAGAGGAGTGGGAGGAAGAGAGAAAATATGGATCATATAATGTCAGAAAATCCTTATTGAAAATTGTACCAACATGTAATCTGGAAAATAATGAGTTTCTTGTTGTTGTTGTTTTATTAAGGAATGGGAGGATGGTCCAAACTAGGTCAGAGAGCTTGATATAAACTAGGTTTGGAGAGTAAGTAAAGGACAATCAGTGACTTATGCATAGTAGGTGCTAGAAAAAATGCTTGTTGAATAAAATGAATGGAAATGCATGAAAGAATACCAGATAAAGGAGTCATTGAGCAAGTCAGCCTCCATGGAAGGGAGATTCCAGAATCTAGATCTAAAATGTGTCACATAAATAATCCTGAAGGCAGCTGGGGTTGGTGGAAGGGGAATTGGCGGGCAGGGGTGGAGGGGGGAGAGGAGGGGAACTGTCAGATGGCTGCTACATGTAACAGGCTCCAGGAACATTTATCTGAAGTGTCTGGAGCCACCAAAAGATGAGGATATAAAAATGGGTAATTCCATCCACCTAAAAGATCATGTGACAGTTCTCCCATGGCATCAACTGGAAAGATTAGAGGCCATAATTTAGAAACTATGCAAATCTGCCTTCAAATAAAAAGAAAACCATTTTAGAGCATATAAGATCCATTTTACCAAATGAAATACAAGCCTCTCCACATTCTCTGTGCTAATAAAGATCAGATAACCCTTACTCCCCACAGAGTTTTCGAAGAGGTTTCTCCAATAGCCTTGGTGACTGGACTTGGGAAAAGGTTTCCTTTAGGAGGATGGAGCTAGAGCTGAGAATGGCCACAAAGTAGGCATGAATCTGAAACCAAAGAGCTCATCTGAACAGAGGGAACAAGTATTATCATGTTAGTAAAATGCTTTGGTAACCTTAAAACTCTGTATAAATGTCAGCTAATAATATGTCCATGTATATGGAGGAGGGTCTGGGGCCCATGATTTCATTTTTGTGGAAATTCTTTGTATCAAAACCCTCTCCGTGTAGGTACATCAGAGACTCATTTATAACAAGTAGAATTTAGAGTTTCCTGGTGCATCGAGAGATTGATTTGTTCCCAATAATACAGCTAGTCAGTGTCAAGCACAAAACCCAAAGTCAGGTTTTTCTAATTCCTTAACTGTTCCTTTATCCAATATACCCCAATGGCAACTTAATAGTGACATCATTAGCATTGTCGATAATTAGAAATTCACACTGAAAATATCACTCAATTCTTTTATGTGTCATAGATATTTTTGAAATTTTAACAAAGAAAAACTTCTAGTTCTAAAGCACTCAATTGACTCAATTCTCCTACTTAGATATGGTGGGAAGTCTCCCAAGGGAGCAAATTTGAGCAGAGGATAGACCTTCTAAGTAAAAGGTTGTCTACATGAAATCATTTTAGGGGCTTACCCCACCCCCTCAAATCACCCTCCCATTGCCTACTAAAATTTTCAGAGAAAAATTCATGGAGGAAATAAAGTAAAGAATGGAATGCTTCAATCTGCATCCAGACTTCTTCACTCATCTTCTAAATAAAGTGTTCTTTATCCTCCCGGCTCCAAGTGAAATCATTCACAAAGATTCTTTGTATTCATTTTATTACTATACATCTGCTATAATGGTGACGATGACATTTATATATCACCTACTAGGTGCCAGGCACTAAGAACTTTGTGCTTTGAAATCATTAATTTGTTGTATCCTCACAACAACACTGGAAGTTATCCCCATTTAACAACTGAGGAAACTGAGGCAGAGGTTAAGTGAATTGCCCAGAGCCACAAAATTAATAAGTGTCTGAGGTTAGATTTGGACTCAGCCTTCATGACACCAGTTAAAGTACTCTAGCCATTTTATTCCCTTGAGGTTTCATGTGTAAATACACATGGATACATGCACAGACACATACATGTATATATGCATATATGTTCATGTGTGTATGTTCCATTGGGGGTCTGTCTTGTGTGTTTGTATGTATACATATATGTACACATGTATATATTATCTCTTTTGGTGAAATATAAACACCTTGAGATCAGGGACTGATTTGATTTTATGTCTATACCCCTAGTGCCTGGCACAGTGCTTAGCAAACAATAAGAGCTTTAAAAGTTCATCATAATCTTAGGACAAATCCTCATTTTCTCTCCTCTTCAGTCCATTTTACACCTGCCTATCAATTAATTTTCTTTAAACTCAGATCTAACCACGTGATGTTCCTTCTCAATTAATTCTAGATCTTCCTATTGCTTCCACCTAAAATATAAACTTCTCTGTGAGCCTTTAGACCCCTCCATAACCTGATCTGAACCACTCTTAACAGTCTTTTAGGCATTTCTCTTCCACCAAACCCTCTGAGTCCACAGGTTCATAAGCTGTGACACCTAGAAAGGACACTAGAGATATCCCCATTGTCCTTCTGGGATGGAAGTAACTGTCTTTGGCTTTTCCTTTTCCCTTGCCTCCTACAGGTACCACATCCTTTGAATCCTCCCTTTCCAGCCAGCCTTGGTCTCCTCTCTCCCATCCAGGCACATAGCACTCACCATCTTAGATCAGTCCTTCATCGGTCCTCCCCTGGCTCTAACTGAACTCTTCCCTCTCTAATCTCTCCTCCACATCGCTGAAAAATAGTCTTCTTAGTGGACAAACCTCAACATGTCACTCACGTGCTCAAAAAGCATCGAGGGATCCCCATTGCTTGTGGAATACAATCCACGCTCCTTAACCTGATATTTAAGGCCTTCTATGATCTATTTCCAACCTGGGATTCTTCTCACAAAAAAACCTCACCAGATACTCCATGATCAACCAATCGGGACTACTTTTTATTCCTTAATCTTATTTGCCTGCTTCACCATCTCCCATGTCTAGAGCATATCCATTACTCCTCTCTACATCTTGAGAAGCCATGAAGCTTTTCTGGATTCCCAGATGAAAATTACTCTCCTTCCTCAAAAGTTTCTGAGACATTTTACCTGGATCTTTCCTTTGCCAATGGCACCTTACAGCATCCTCATTTATGTGTATGCCATATGTATTCTATGAGACTGTAAGATTCCTGAGTATTCTCCAAGGCTGCCTTCTTTCTACTCTTTATATCTTGTGTATATGTTTATGTGCATTTTTTCTTTTTTTCTATGTCAGCTCCATGAGGGTAGGAACAGCTTTTGTGTTTTAATCTTTAATCTCTAGGGCTTAACAGTGTTCTTTTCCACAGAGTAAGTGCTTTAATAAATATTTGTTAGTTGAGTCATTAACAGAACACTAAACTATAAATTGTAGTTTGGGTTCAAGCAACCAGTTCTACAGACTGTACTACTGAATAAAGTTAAGATAAATTCATCTGGAGGAAAGAGAGAGAGGGAGAGAGAGAGAGAGAGAGAGAGAGAGAGAGAGAGAGAGAGAGAGAGAGAGAGAGAGAGAGAGAATGACATATTTCCCCACTGTGGGAATCAGAAGGAAGATTTTTAAAAATGATGGATCCTTTGGGTGGACACCCAAGGAATCTTAAAATCATTGCTTACAATAGAGAGATCAAGTCAGGGTCAAACTAGAAAGGAGCCCACCTGTGAGTGAAAAGGTGAGGAAGGATCTCCCCTTGATAATTTTCTCTTTTTTTATTAAATATCTTTGCTTAATGGCTTCTAAATTCAGTGGTTCCAGACAATTGAAGTAGGAGAGGGAAGAGAAGAGAACAAAAATTTATTAAGCATGAACTATGTGCTAATCACTGCTCTAAGTGCTTAAAATGGTATTTCATCTGATTCTCATATCCTTGGAAGGTAGATGCTTTATATGATCCCCATTTTACATTTGAGGAAACCAAAGCAAGCAAGAGTTTAAGTGACTTGCTCAGGTTCACACAGCTAGTGAATTGGATCAGATTTAAACTCAGGTCTTTTTGACTCCAGTCTCAGCATCTATTCACTTTTATCAACTAGTTGCTCTCAGGGCCCTCAAAATTTCTGTGCCCAAGAGAAAATGCTCCCTTTTCCCCAACTCAGTTATGGTTCCAAAGATAAGGACAATGAATTTTTTCATCTACGTATTGCCTAACAATACATAGTATAGTCGTAGTATACATAATATATATGTATATATTTATTAGTATATGTAGTATAGTAAAAAAACAATGTTTTTTGCATCTTGTGTGCTTCATTAATGTTTGTTTGATGATTAAATGAATGAGCGAATGAATATGTGAATGAATTCCCCTCTTGAATGGAAATACAAAAACTGGTCTGGGGAAAAAGAATATTTCTTCTCTACCCTCTACTCCAGTTGAAGTCACAATTTGTTTGTGAAGGGAGGCAGGGAAGCTGAATACATTAGCAAATCATGACTTTGAATTGTTTCTGTCACACATTAAGAAAATTGGGAATTATTTTATGGCCAAATGAATAAAAGAATGCCAGGGGAGGTTTCCCAGGTGTCACTTTAAGAGTTCTAAAGGTAATGGTTAGCCAACAAACAAACAAGTGAAAAACACCCCACTTCACTGTGGACTGCATCATTACACGGGAATTAATCTGCTTCCAGAATTCCCAGTGGCCAAACCAGAAGCCTCCATCACATAAGTACAAATCTAGCAGTTCTTGATTTCTGGCCCTCTGTTTAGTAATGAGTTGCTGTTTGTATTATTTTAACTGATAAGATATTTTTAGGGAACTTCATCATAATAATAAAAAGAAACAGAGATCACTCCAGTTTGCAATGTGCTTTAAAGAACAATGTCTTACGGAAGCAGGGTGGCTCCACTGGATTGAGAGCCAGGCCTAGAGACGGGAGGTCCTGGTTCAAATCTGGCCTGAGACACTTCCTAGCTGTGTGACCCTGGGAAAGTCACTTAACCCCCATTTCCTTGCCCTTACCACTCTTCTGCCTTGAAATCAATACATAGTATTGATTCTAAGATGGAAGGTAAGGGTTTTATAAAAAAAAAGAAAAAAGAACAATGTCTTCTTTGAGTAACAACTACAGGTACGCCCATTTTACAAATTAGGAAACTGAGGCTTAAAGAGATTAGGAGACATCAATGCACATGGTCACACAACTGGTGTCAAACCTTCTGAGGTACTCTGCAAACATCCTCTTTTCTACTCTACAACTTGGCTTCAAAAAGAAGCATAAAGAAATCTCCAATACTCTTCCCCCACTGACTGTACTGAGAGCCACCATAAGAATCCTGCTGACTTGGATCCCAGGATGAAGGCTGCAACCATGACAGAATACTTTGTAACAGGGCAGGAAGCCTAGCTCCCTTCGGCCTTCACACCTTCACCTACACCTTCAGCTTCTACTTCTGGCAGCTAGGGAAGATCTGGCCTCAGGGCTCATTAATACAACAGGTCAGCTCCATCAGCCTAATCTAGTCAATCAGCAAATCAGAGAAGCCCCTTCAGGACAGAATAGTCCAAACCCACAAATCTAACAAATAAACAGAAGAGCAAGATTACAGCCAATGACAGGGGGGGAAAGGATAAAATATGAGCAAACAACAGAAAAAGAAAAAAGAAATTATAATGGAGAGTTTCTATCCAGGTAATGAATAAAGAGCAAATAGAATAGAGAAGGACCAGGAAATACCAAGCAAAAATGCAGAAACTCCAGGAAATTGGATTCAGGCTTTGGAAGAACTCAAAATACAATTCAAAAAACAATTCAGAGAGGCTGAAGACAATTGATAAAATAACTTAAAAAACAAAATAGAAGCAGAGGAGCATGAACTAAAACAAGAAAATGGTGTCTTAAAAGCCAGAATTGACCAGCCTGAAAATGAGGCAAAGAAAGTGAAAGATGACCTACAAAGAAAAACAGACCAGAAAGAGAAGGATGACCAAAAAGCCAGGGATGAAATTTAGTCTTTGAAAATTAGAATCCAACAACTAGAAGCAAATGAATTCACAAAGCAGCAAGAATCTATAAAACAAAATCAAAAGAATAAAAAAATTGAGGAAAATATGAAACATCTCATTGATAAAATTACAGACCTGATAGATTCAGAAGAGACAAATTAAGAATTATTGGACTACCAGAAAATCATGACAAAGAAGTCTGGACATCATTCTATAGGAAATTATCCAAGAAAACTGCCCCAACATTCTTGAACAAGAGGTAAAAGTGCAGATTGAAAGAATCCACAGATCACCTCCTATATTTAATCCCCAATTGATAACACTCAGGAATGTTACAGCCAAATTCAAGAACTACCAGACCAAGGAAATGATACTACACACTGCTAAAAAAAATCATTCAGATATCATGGAACTACAGTTAGGATAATATAGGACCTGGCTGTATCCACACTGAAAGACTAGAAGACATAGAATACTATATTCCAGAAAGCAAGGAAACTGGGTCTACAAATAAGAATCAACTATCCAGCAAAACTGACTATATTCTTGNGAGAGAGAGAGAGAGAGAGAGAGAGAGAGAGAGAGAGAGAGAATATGACATATTTCCCCACTGTGGGAATCAGAAGGAAGATTTTTAAAAATGATGGATCCTTTGGGTGGACACCCAAGGAATCTTAAAATCATTGCTTACAATAGAGAGATCAAGTCAGGGTCAAACTAGAAAGGAGCCCACCTGTGAGTGAAAAGGTGAGGAAGGATCTCCCCTTGATAATTTTCTCTTTTTTTATTAAATATCTTTGCTTAATGGCTTCTAAATTCAGTGGTTCCAGACAATTGAAGTAGGAGAGGGAAGAGAAGAGAACAAAAATTTATTAAGCATGAACTATGTGCTAATCACTGCTCTAAGTGCTTAAAATGGTATTTCATCTGATTCTCATATCCTTGGAAGGTAGATGCTTTATATGATCCCCATTTTACATTTGAGGAAACCAAAGCAAGCAAGAGTTTAAGTGACTTGCTCAGGTTCACACAGCTAGTGAATTGGATCAGATTTAAACTCAGGTCTTTTTGACTCCAGTCTCAGCATCTATTCACTTTTATCAACTAGTTGCTCTCAGGGCCCTCAAAATTTCTGTGCCCAAGAGAAAATGCTCCCTTTTCCCCAACTCAGTTATGGTTCCAAAGATAAGGACAATGAATTTTTTCATCTACGTATTGCCTAACAATACATAGTATAGTCGTAGTATACATAATATATATGTATATATTTATTAGTATATGTAGTATAGTAAAAAAACAATGTTTTTTGCATCTTGTGTGCTTCATTAATGTTTGTTTGATGATTAAATGAATGAGCGAATGAATATGTGAATGAATTCCCCTCTTGAATGGAAATACAAAAACTGGTCTGGGGAAAAAGAATATTTCTTCTCTACCCTCTACTCCAGTTGAAGTCACAATTTGTTTGTGAAGGGAGGCAGGGAAGCTGAATACATTAGCAAATCATGACTTTGAATTGTTTCTGTCACACATTAAGAAAATTGGGAATTATTTTATGGCCAAATAAATAAAAGAATGCCAGGGGAGGTTTCCCAGGTGTCACTTTAAGAGTTCTAAAGGTAATGGTTAGCCAACAAACAAACAAGTGAAAAACACCCCACTTCACTGTGGACTGCATCATTACACGGGAATTAATCTGCTTCCAGAATTCCCAGTGGCCAAACCAGAAGCCTCCATCACATAAGTACAAATCTAGCAGTTCTTGATTTCTGGCCCTCTGTTTAGTAATGAGTTGCTGTTTGTATTATTTTAACTGATAAGATATTTTTAGGGAACTTCATCATAATAATAAAAAGAAACAGAGATCACTCCAGTTTGCAATGTGCTTTAAAGAACAATGTCTTACGGAAGCAGGGTGGCTCCACTGGATTGAGAGCCAGGCCTAGAGACGGGAGGTCCTGGTTCAAATCTGGCCTGAGACACTTCCTAGCTGTGTGACCCTGGGAAAGTCACTTAACCCCCATTTCCTTGCCCTTACCACTCTTCTGCCTTGAAATCAATACATAGTATTGATTCTAAGATGGAAGGTAAGGGTTTTATAAAAAAAAAGAAAAAAGAACAATGTCTTCTTTGAGTAACAACTACAGGTACGCCCATTTTACAAATTAGGAAACTGAGGCTTAAAGAGATTAGGAGACATCAATGCACATGGTCACACAACTGGTGTCAAACCTTCTGAGGTACTCTGCAAACATCCTCTTTTCTACTCTACAACTTGGCTTCAAAAAGAAGCATAAAGAAATCTCCAATACTCTTCCCCCACTGACTGTACTGAGAGCCACCATAAGAATCCTGCTGACTTGGATCCCAGGATGAAGGCTGCAACCATGACAGAATACTTTGTAACAGGGCAGGAAGCCTAGCTCCCTTCGGCCTTCACACCTTCACCTACACCTTCAGCTTCTACTTCTGGCAGCTAGGGAAGATCTGGCCTCAGGGCTCATTAATACAACAGGTCAGCTCCATCAGCCTAATCTAGTCAATCAGCAAATCAGAGAAGCCCCTTCAGGACAGAATAGTCCAAACCCACAAATCTAACAAATAAACAGAAGAGCAAGATTACAGCCAATGACAGGGGGGGAAAGGATAAAATATGAGCAAACAACAGAAAAAGAAAAAAGAAATTATAATGGAGAGTTTCTATCCAGGTAATGAATAAAGAGCAAATAGAATAGAGAAGGACCAGGAAATACCAAGCAAAAATGCAGAAACTCCAGGAAATTGGATTCAGGCTTTGGAAGAACTCAAAATACAATTCAAAAAACAATTCAGAGAGGCTGAAGACAATTGATAAAATAACTTAAAAAACAAAATAGAAGCAGAGGAGCATGAACTAAAACAAGAAAATGGTGTCTTAAAAGCCAGAATTGACCAGCCTGAAAATGAGGCAAAGAAAGTGAAAGATGACCTACAAAGAAAAACAGACCAGAAAGAGAAGGATGACCAAAAAGCCAGGGATGAAATTTAGTCTTTGAAAATTAGAATCCAACAACTAGAAGCAAATGAATTCACAAAGCAGCAAGAATCTATAAAACAAAATCAAAAGAATAAAAAAATTGAGGAAAATATGAAACATCTCATTGATAAAATTACAGACCTGATAGATTCAGAAGAGACAAATTAAGAATTATTGGACTACCAGAAAATCATGACAAAGAAGTCTGGACATCATTCTATAGGAAATTATCCAAGAAAACTGCCCCAACATTCTTGAACAAGAGGTAAAAGTGCAGATTGAAAGAATCCACAGATCACCTCCTATATTTAATCCCCAATTGATAACACTCAGGAATGTTACAGCCAAATTCAAGAACTACCAGACCAAGGAAATGATACTACACACTGCTAAAAAAAATCATTCAGATATCATGGAACTACAGTTAGGATAATATAGGACCTGGCTGTATCCACACTGAAAGACTAGAAGACATAGAATACTATATTCCAGAAAGCAAGGAAACTGGGTCTACAAATAAGAATCAACTATCCAGCAAAACTGACTATATTCTTGCAGGAGAGTGTATAGTCATTTTTCAAAATTTTAAACCCTTAACTTCTGTGTATTGACTTATAGGTGGAAGATTGGTAAGGGTAGGCAATGGGGGTCAAGTGACTTGCCCAGGGTCACACAGCTAGGAAGTGTCTGAGGCCAGATTTGAACCTAGGACCTCCTGTCTCTAGGCCTGGCTCTCAATCCACTGAGCTACCCAGCTGCCCCCAATATAGTCATTTAATAAAATAGAAGACATCCAAGCATTCATAAAGAAAAGACCTGACTTAAATAGAAAATTTGATGCCCAAACACAGAGCTCAAGAGAATCACCAAAAGGTAACTAAGAAAAGGGGAAAAAAACATTTTAAGGGACCCAATAAGTTCAAATGATTTTTATTCCTATAAGAAAAGATGATATTGGTAACTCTTAAAAATTGTTATCATCGGGGTAGCTAGAAGAAGAATAATTAGAGGGAAAAGTGACAAATTGTATAGGATGAAATGTCATATATATATAAACTAGAGGTAAAAATAGAGGATAATACTAAGAGAAATGGGAAAAGAAATAAAATGGGATAATTTTATATTTCATAAAGAAGAGCAGAGGAGAGACAGACAGAGACAGAGACAGAGACAGAGACAAAGAGAGAAGATAGTTCAATTTCCCAACTGCCTGCCAACTTTTATAGGTCCCACCAAACCTAAAAGAGCCTGTCTTGGAACTACTTATCTCCTCTTCTGCTCCATTCTAACTTATGGTTCCCATTCATCCCTAAGTCCTTGAAAACATTAAGTATACCCAATGCCTTCACCCCGTACAATATGGAACCCATCTTCACCCCTCTATTGAGGTTCCAATGACTAATCACCAAAGCCTAAGGTTATTTTTGATTCCACATTCTCTTTGACCTCTGCAACACTTAAAAGCTATTGATCATGCCTTCTACCTAAATATTCTCTCCTCCCTTGATTTTAGATATGAAACACTTTCCTTTCATTCCTCCTACCTCTATATCTTCTAATCTGTTTCTTTACTGATCTTCATTATCTTCTCAAGATCAAAAGTGAGTATTAGCAACGTGTCTTCTTTTTTTCCCACTCTCTTCCTTGTTAGTCTCATCCATTTCTACGTTTTCAACTCTTGATTACTTTTTAAATGTTTCTATTTGGATGATAAGCTCGTGCTTTATATATAATGAATCCAAAATTAGGCACTTTGTATTTCCCCTAGCACTTCCCCATTACTCACTACCACTATTGGCTGGGGTAACATCATTGCTTCTGTGTCTGTAACTTTGGGTCTATCTTTGATTTTTCTTTCTACCTTGCTCTTTCATCCATTCAGTTGCCAAATCCTCTCATTTTTACCTTGGCTTCATCCATCCTCTCTATTGCCACCAGGACAACTGTTATTGCCCACTTATACTACTGAATTAACTTCCTAATAGGTCTCCTATCTTCATTTTTTTCTGTCATTCATTCTTTTCAATATTGCAAGATTTATCTTCTTTATGAGACATGTTACACCTCTATTCAACATTTTTCAATGGTGCTCTATTACCTACTAAATAAAATTTAAACTCACCTTTATACACTCTATGTTACTGCCAAAGCAACCTACTTGATTTTTTTAGTCAAATTTCCATCTTCCACTTCCTACCACCACATGCCCCCACAGTAGTAAATCCAAGGCAGATGATTTGTAAGGGCCAATTTCTATTTTAGTGTTACATCACTAATCATATCCAGCACAATGCCTTTCACATAGAATGAATTTAGGAAATGTTTGGTGAATTGTACTATTTCCCCACAATCTGGTGCAATCTATTTTTTTTATTTTTATCTCTGATAATTTCCCTCCATGTATTCTATATTCCTACTAAACTGGGTTAATCACCATTCCATATATACCCCCATCAAATTTTCTCATCTCCATGTTTTTGCCCACTTTGCCCATTCTGTTTTCTTTCACTAGTGTGTATCTATTGCCCTTTATGTATTGAAATTCTGTGTATCCTTGAAAGATTCACCCATTTACTGCCACTTTCAGGACAATTTCTTTGATTCTTCTATGGAATATAATCTCTTGGTACTCACATTCCTTATAACACTTTTTCTTGACCCCTCTTTACTTCATCAATCCTATTTTGTGTTATTATTTCTTGTATATATCTTTTGTCCACAGGAGCAAACACATTGCCCCCACTACCTCCAATGGAATAAAAGCTCTTTGAGGGAAAGATTAGTGATGTCCTTCAACATGTATAAGTAGATAATTAAAATTTGACTAATTTAATTGTGTTTTATTCAAAGTGGAGAGCCATGGATACAGAATGGTTAGTTGACCTCAAAGCCAAGAAGACATGAATTCAAGTTTGCACCCTACTGACTGTGTGACTCTAACCAATTCATTTAACATCTTGGTTCCTAGGTGATGCACTCTGACAATAGGTGCAGAGCAAGCAAGTTCTGCATTGATAGAGTGTGATTTCATGGGTACAAGAACTCTCTGATGCAGGACTTCTCCCCTATGGATGAGAGCAGTACAGCCCTATGGCACGTCAATTTTAATCTGTTACAGATCTAGAGGAAAGGTAGTCTGGGAGTCTTGGATTATTAGTTGTAGTCTATATAGCTGAAATTCTTCAAACAATATTGATATCTAATTGCATTTTAAGTTGGATAGCTCCTGACTGGAGAAAAGGCTGGGATTCAAAGAATTATGGAGCTTTTAGAGCTGGAAATGGCCTCAGAAATGAGCAGTTGAAATCCTCTTATTTTTATAAAAAAGGAATTGGAGGCCTAAGGAAGGAAAATGGCATATGTAAGGTCACAGAGGCAAAAAATAGAAGACTTAAGATTCAGACACAAATCCTGACTTTACAGTCAATGTTCTTTTTACCACAGTTGATCCACTCTAGTAGAATGGAAAGAGTCTTGGATTGGGAACCAAGAGTACCAGGTTCTAGTCTGGCTTCTGCCACTACTTAGCTGTGTGATCTTAATCAGGTGCCTTTATCATTCTGGGCCTCAATTTCCTAAAACATGGAGTTTTATATAGAATCTGAAGTTCTTCCTACGTCAAAGAGGCAATGTGTTTTTAACCCACTCAGTGTGGCACAGTGGATGGAGAGTTCACTTAAAACCTCAGAAGGCCAAGACTCAAGTTTTGAGCCTGATATATACTGGCTCTGTGACCCCAGACAAGCCCCTCAACTTCACCATGCTCTAATAAAAGTAGCTATCATATGTAGGGGCTTAAAGTTTGCAAAGCTCTTTTCATTTATTCTCATGATAATCCTGATAGAGGAACTATTATCCCCATTTTACAGATGAGAATACTGAGGATCAATATAAACTTCAGAGAAGTGGATAAACTGCACTCGAAGAGACAGTTTCATCAACTGAGAGTTCCTTTTACCAATGAAATCAAATCTAGTCCTTATCCCTATTTATGGCATAGTGGATCTGATATTAAGAAATGGGAAAGAATGTGACTAACTAGTCAAATTCTGAGGAGGCAGCATACTTCAGTGAAAAGAACCTTGACTATGGTGTCGTAGGATCTATCTCTGATATTTACTCCCAGTGTGACCCTGAGCAAGTCATTTTAACCTCCCTGGGCCTTCGTTTCCTCATCTCTAAAATGTAGGGGTTTTACCAGAAGATCTCTGGGGTCTTTTCCAGCTCTAAATCCCTGATCCTATGAAATGAGTCCAATGAAGTAAGGCTACTTTTCAACAGAATTCTCTGAAATCATTCCCTGCTAATTAGGGGTTAATCCATTTATTCGCCTCATACTTCTTGGAAGAATTTTTGAGGAGTGCAAGCATACAGCTGGCTGCAGATTCTGACTATTATCAGGTCACCACAAGTCTATTTAGTTTCCTTCAACAGCCAACTTGGGGTGCTTATAATTTTCTCTGAAGTTCTGACAACAAAAAGTTAAAATGAACAGTTTCACACTGAGCAACCATGATTTTTTTGAATCTTTCCTATCTTTCTATGATGCATGAGAATCTCCACCCCACCAAAAAAAAAAGCAAACACCTTCTTGATATGATGGTAAGATCTAGGAAATGCCAAGTTCAGCCTCCAATTTAGGGCTTATTTTCTGTACTTGATTCTATTTCTCGTAAGAGTCTGGCATCATTTGTGGTATTTATGAACAACCGTAATAAAGAAACCTGTCATAATCAGACATTCTGGGACCACAGGTGGTGATGGGGAATGGAGAGTAAAAATACGATAAGGTGATCCAGTTCATGTAAAGTAACCATCATGCACCTGAACTTTTAAACAACGGTGGTCCAGATCTAGGCTATTGGTTTTGGTCTTCATAATTTTATAGATATAAGCACTGAAGATCATCTGGTTCAACTCCATTTTATAGAGGGGCAAATGAAGCCCGGAAAGAGTTGATGGTGACTAGGACAAGGTCAGAAAGGCAGTGTGATGTCATAGGCTATTTGTTCTTGTTGTCATCAGTCATTTCAGTCATGTTAGACTCATTTGGGGCTTTCTTCACTTAAATACTGGAGAGGCTTGCCATTTCCTTCACGAGTTCATTTTATAGATGAGGAAACTAAAACAAAAAGTGTTAAGTGATTCGCCTAGCATCACAAATCTGGTAAGTACCTGAGGTCAGATTTCAACTCAGGAAGATGAGTATTCTGGATTCCAAGTCCAGTTCTTGATCCACCGTACCATCTAACTGCCCTCATTGACTGTTACTAATATTCAGTCACTGTCTGTGATCTCATCATTGTAGAGGTTTTCTCCAAAGTCTGTCCTTGCCTACTCATTCTCAGTGACCTTTCTCCACATTTTCCCATGGTTTCATGTTATGGAATCTATCCAACAGGTAGGGACCTTTGCTTGCTTTCAAAATGGCAGACATTCCTTGTGGTTTACTGGCTGTCCATCAGTTCTCTCTCTGTCTCTCTTTCTCTGTCTCTGTGTCTTTCTCTGTCTCTCTCTCCCCCCCTTCTCCATTCTCCTCACCCTCATCCTTTTTGATGTTACAATTAAAATTAGTCTTGGAGACTATTATAATAATTTATTAGTAAAGAGAAAGAAAGAGAGAAAAAGAGAACCAGATTGTCCTTTAACCATTGTAGTCTCCCAGGGGCACTGCTTCATCAGGTCATATATTCTCAAGTGGCCACAAGGGGGATAAGCTTACCCCACATGGTTGGGCCAAAGAAATTAAGTCCAGCCAAGGAGTGGGCTTGCATTCAGGATGGGAGCTAAGCCAAAAGACCTGGACTTCCCTCAAACTCCAGCTCTTATACACCAATGATATTACATGTACTTTGGTTTTTGATTGGGCAGACTAGACAATATGTTCTGATGTTCAGGCACATAATCACCCCAGCTTCTGCCTGCCCATTCAGGAAATCAGGGATTTAGGATGTCCAGGCTGGCCTTCCCCCTTACATGACTTGGTGTTCTTTCTTAATATTCATGTGACAGTTATGGGTTATTTTTTTTGTTAATTTCACACATTGATCATTCATTTCCCTGATTTTTAACTTAGATTCTTCTTCATATTTCCTTATTGGTTAGATGCTACCAGCTCACTCACACCTACTGTGAGCCTCTGAGGGATACACACTTCTAGTTCTTTGGGCACTAGAGCTAACCATGAGTCATAGCCACACAACACTGAAGGAATATTGGTATTGAAAAGATGGGCCTTTATTTGAGGGAGAGGTCATTAACTGAGCTTTGAAATTTCCCAAAGGCCTGCCCTCCTCAATCTGTTTAATACTAAATCCAAATTATTGTCTGTTAGTACTCTCTGATAGATGAGCATTACATCTAATAATATCTCATAATCTGGACAACAGACACAATTCATTCACTTTTTTTCCCTAGGTTGATAGGACAACAGATCCAACAGATATGGATCTCATCCAGGTAAAAATAATAATAATAGCAATTGATAATAGCAATCACCAAATAGCTGTCCACAGAATTCTCAGTAGTGAATGGAAGATTTACAGAGCCATAGTCCCTAACGGCAGGCATTTTTTAAATTCTAGAGACAAGAGGCTGAAGAGGGAGCAGAAGAAATCTTTTTTTCCATAACCATTTTTCTGTTTTCTTTCCTCGTGTTTTTCATCAGGAAAAAAAAAAAGAGGCCTGATCAGGGCAGTGATCACTGACAGTTACTCTAAGTCTATTTCCTTACCCTTTGGTGGTTTGGTGGCCAAATGGGGAAGGCCACCAATGTTGCCAAGTCCTTTATGCAAATGAAACAATTAAACTTGAAATTCCATGAAAACACTCTTTGTGAGATATTTGCAACAAGGACTGTTTGAATGGACAGTCCCAGACTCTAAGAGATTTCACAGCTGAGAGAAACTTTGCAGACTATCGGGTACCATTCTTTCACGTTACAGACAAGGGAAATGAGATCACACATCTAGGTTGTGACGGAGTCAGGACTAGATCTCACCTCTCCTGCCTCTTGAATTCAGTGTTCTTTCCACTAAAACCAGGCTCTAGGGAGACGAATTCCCAAGAGGCTGAAATAGATATATTTAGGTGAAATGACCCACCAGCATCAAACACAATAATTTACCATTATTTGTCTCCATCTAATCATCAGTATTTCATTTGTAAAACATATACAGGTGCTATTCAATAAGAAATAAAACCACTTAAACTTTGTAGCCTTTTTATTATGGAGTCTCATCTGTAGGACTTGTTACACATTCCAGAAATGTTCTTTTTTCTTCAACTAAGAAATATTAGCTGAATAAAAGACGAAATAAAAAGTTATTCCATAAATTTCTCACAACACGATGAAAGTATGAAAGTAAGTCAAAGGTCACTGAATTAGGGTTGAGACCTGAATTCTAGTCCTGGCCCTCACTAGTTGAATGTCCTTAGGAAAATCACTCCCTTTCTTATCTTCCACATCAAAGCAATGAGAGGGACCTTTAAGGCCACTTCAAATTCTAAAAAGATATAGGGTGTCCCAAAACTCTTAGTTAATTTTAAACTATTAGATATTTTAAACTTGAGAAATCCTATATGAGATGTTCAGGGAACGTAAATTATAACCCTAATTGCCAAGTTGGTTGGTTAGTTGTTGCCTTCACATTTGAGGAGGATCAAAAAGATGACACTATGTGAGGATCAATGTAAAATGTGTTTGACTGTAGCCAATCAGACCAATATATGAGCTCAAAAGGCTCTTCCAGAGGTAGGGTGCAAATAGCCCATATGTACATTTGGAATGGACATGACTCTAAATTTGTGCATCTCGTGTTTTTTCTGAGGTCTTGCATTTCTGCCTTGCTTGTAGAATATAGTGCCTTCTTTGATGCGGTTACACTGTACTGGATGGTCCAGGGCCAATGTCTCCCATGTCTCACAATTGATATCAAAGTTCATTAGAGAGACCTTGAGAGTGTCAATGTGGCAAATCAGGTAGTAACTAAAGAACAAGCAGACTAATAATACCTATTCATAGATAACTAAGGGCTTTCCAGGAGGCACTGGAATATAAAACTTTTAAATTATTTTTCAAACTGGCTCTAAAAAAGGAACAGAGTGGCAGAGTGGAAAGTGTATTAAATTTGAAATCAGGAGATGTGGACATTCTTTTCAGCTCTGCCATTGTGAGTCATGGGACCTTGGGCAAGTGAATTCACATTTCCAAGCCTCTGTTTTCTCACTGGTCAATGTTTGGACTAGTCAGTCTCTGACTAGTCTCTAATTTGAAATATCTATTGCATTTCACAAAAGAAAGTAAACATGGAAGTTATAACTTTTCCTCAAACAAGCATAGGCTTTGTGTGGGTATATTTGGTGGGGGAAAGAATCTCAGATGAATCACTGGAATTAGTGATACTGATCATGGATCTTATCAAAACTGGTGACTCATTCATGAATTTTGTTTTTACCCAAAATGTTTAGCTGGCCATGGGGAAAATTTTGTTTGCCTTCATATCCAGCTCAGAATCAAATGTATAGCTTTGAGCCTTCCTTTCCTATGTCTAAAAAAAAAGTCCAAAGGTGGAGAAAGTTACTTTCATTCTTTTCTAGTTCACAAATAAGAGATCCTGCTCCTTAGGGGGTAAATATGGGGAGAGGGATACATCTTCTCAAGCCTGCCTTCCTCGATGTGTTTAATATTAAATCCAAATTATCATCTGTTTGTACTCTCTGATAGATGAGCATTACATCTAATAATATCTCATAATCTGGACAACAGGTTAACATCCACATCTTTTCTGTCTGAAGGCCTTGAAAAAGCTACCCACTAGGATTTAGAAAGCTACCCACTAGGATTTAGAAAGGTAAACAACTGTTAAAGTCACTGCTCTCACTTTTGATCATGGAAGTAATATTTGAAGATCAATACATATGCTTTCCTAGGGCCACATGAATCTGAATTCAGAGGAATAGTTATCCACACATATTTTCAAGAGTGATTTATGCAATGATAATTTTGTGACTTGCAATAGTTGATGGATAGTTGGGTTGGATTGGCTTGGGTTGACTCTATACTCTATATTGGCATCCACGTTTGTAAACTGTTCACTAATCCATCTCTACAACTGTAAATACAACTCTCAATGCACATCCTACCAAGGCTTGACCAATAGAAGCCAGTGAGTGATAATCCCAAAAATTTGGAGAGTCATGGAATGACCTCCAAAAGATATAATCAAACAATTAGAGAATGGAAACAACAGGGTACATCCCACTCCCTAGATGCCCAATGGCAGAGATTGTCTCTGCTACAATCATTCCTTTCCTTCTCTCATTTTAAACCAACATTCCCCAATTCTGACTGGAATGCAAATTCTTGACCTCCCTGTTCAGATCAGGTATCAGCCCCTCAGGGTGGTTATAATATAACATTGACCAGCCTTCTAGAACAACAGTTGCTATTTGAAAAAAAAATTAGCCCCCCACTGAAGTTTACTTAACCCTTTCTCCCATTTCACTTCTGGTCTGGTATCTTTAGAGGACTGAACACCAAAAATAGTAATTGTGGCTAAGGGTTCCATTTCCTTTTATTTTTGTAGAATAGAGTGAATCACATGGGATGAGTAGGCACGAATGAATTGTGATATACTTTTTAGATCTAATTAAATTATTATTCTCCAAAACTATGTCTTCTGAACCTTCCCTATTTCTGTTGAGATCCCCACTATATTTCCACTTAACCAACTCAATGGGATCCTCAACTGCTCATTTTATCTCATCCCACACATCCAAGCATTTGCCATATATTGTCATCTCTATTTCAAGAACAATTCTTCCATCCCTTCTCTCTACTTAAAAAGCCCACCATTTTCATCCAGGTCTTTGTCAATTCTATGCTGAATTATTGCTATAGCCCTCTTACTGGTCTTTCTGCCTCAACTTTCTCCTCCATTTCCATTTAATTTAAGCACAATAGTGATTTTACTGGATTAGAGGTCTAGCAATGTCATTCCCCTTCTAAATAAACTTCAATGATTATATATTATTTTCATTTGTCATTTTAAGTTTTTTAGGACATGACATGAATTTGCCATTCCAGCCTTATCATCATATAGCTCCCCTTCCTGTATTCTTCAGTCCAGTCAGTCTGGACTTCCTACTGTTACTCACCTATATTGAGATAACTAAAATATCTAAATATGAATGGCGAAATTTCAATTATGGTATCAATCCATTAAGAACCAGATAAAGAAAATAGAAACAGTTTGTCAAAAATTGTTAACTACAGGGCAGCTAGGTGGTTCAATGGCTCAAGAGTCAGACCTAGAGAGGGGAGATCCTGGATCAAATCTGGATTCACACCCTTCTTAGCTGTGTGAACCTGGGTAAGTCATTTATCTCCAATTGTCTGGCTCTTACTGGTCTTCTGTCTTGGAACCAATTCTTGGTATTTATTCTAAGATGGAAAGTAAGGGTTTAAAAAAGCAGTTGCTTCCTATATGCCAGGCAATGTGTTAAACACTGGGGATGTAAAGGAGGAGAAAACGGACCCTTCACTCAGGCTGTATCCAGTATATTCTAATAGAGGAAACAACAAACTAGATACAAATACAGTAAATGAAAACAATCTCTGAGGGAAAAGTATTAGCAATGGCAGGGGGGAGAGGGACAAGGAAAGGCTTTCTCCACAAAAGAGAACTTAGCCCAGTCTAGGGGGAGACTAAAGAAACTCAAGTGGAAATGAAGAAGCAGCACATTCCAGGCATAGTGAACAGTCATTGCAAAGGCATGGAAATGAACAATGGTGTGATATGATCCAGGAACTACAAATAGCTATGATATCTGGATCTCAGAGTTTGTGGAGGCTAGCATAGTGTAGGAAGGCTGGAAATGTATAAAGGAGCCAGGGGAAACTTTCAGCCAAGAGGAAATAAAACAAAATAATTGACTTTTATTTGCTTTGGTATTGTTTATGATTAATATCGATGACTGAAGGACTATGACTCTTGATGGAAAGATGTTTGCTGACTGCTGTGATTTATTTGATTATTACATTGTCTATCTTTCAATTTTCAAGGTATCTAAAAAAAAGAAATTTACTTGCTTGGCTAACTATATTGATCAACTTAACTGAAGAATTAATTACAAACAATTATTATTTACAAGTCTACGCTATCCCTCAGGACATATCCAGGTATTTTTCCCAAAATAATGAAACATTCAATCACTGCTCTCCCTAAAAATAGTATTACTAATATTTTCTCTAAGATAAAGATTTTTGTGCTCTTAATAAATAAAAGAAAATATTTTAAAAATATTATTCCATCTCACCTTGTTCTTTTACATTTCTATTTTGTGTGTTACATATGGCTATTGGTTATTGCAGCCATGATATATTGCTTTTTATCCTTCATTTTTGAAGATAATCAATGACATTATGAAGATAATATCTTGACTTTTGCATTAATTGGATTTAAGTGAGGCAAAGTTACACAAATTGGCATTTCCTTTCTTTCTTTCAGTTATAAAAGTCCAGTGGGAGGATGAAAGTCAAGACAGTTGGGATGGTCTGGGATGCAGGGGATGAACTTGGTGTCTTTGATGCCTAACCAAGCTCTAATGGCTCCACAGTACCTGCTTCAGCCACTTTTGTGGCTATTAGAAGGAATTGTTCTCATCTACCCATTCTACCTGGTGAAATCTTTGGCTACTAGAGGTAGATGGCCCCCATGATTCACTGATGGGTTTTATTCCTTCCATTTACCCTCAACTTGGTTTTAGCCCATCTTCCATGATGGTTTTACCAAGATGTGGCTAATGCACAGACTAAAGCTTCTTGGAGCCACAAATGAAACTTGGGTGACATATGGATACCAAACATGATGACCAGTCCTTAAAAGGGACTCGGCAAGTCCTCAAACCAGAGATGAAAGTCCTATATGGATACCCCACACAATAATTTATGAATGGGTACATAGGAGCACCTCATTGGTGTCAATTGAAAAAAAAAGGAAGATTTGAGACCAGTGTACTAGACTATAAATTTCTCAAGGGCAGGATTTTTTTAATATAAAGTTATCTTTGTAATGCTCAGCACAGTACTTTACAAATGTTGATTTTCAATTTATATTTTACTACCTACAAAGGAAAAGAAAAAGTGAATGAAGATTGTCCAGCAACCAGATCATGAAACATCCTCCTTGTTTTTACTCTCACATGATACTCCATCTCCCTACTAAGCATTTTCATAGACTGTTCCCTATGCCTGGAATCACACACACACACACACACACACACACACACACACACACACACAATCTCTATCCCTTGGCTTTCCTGATTTAAGTCTAAGCTAAAATCTCTCCTCTACAAAATGCCTTTCCCAGTCCTTAACTTTAGGGCCTTCTCTCTGAGACTACCCCCATTTTATCCTCTATATATCTTGTTTGTGCCTATGGTCTCCCCCAATTGACTGTGAAGTCTATAAAGGAAGGTCCTGTTTTCCCCTATATTTTTATCCACAGCATTTATCTTGGCACATAGAAGGGGCTTAATACGTGTTAACTGACTCAGCTAGTGACTAAAAATGAACTGGAGGAGGTAATGGCCCAATTGCCTTTAGGGAAATTGAAGAGTTGTTTTGTTTCATCTTGAATCGCCCCATGCTTCTACCTGAAATGAAAGCCTATCTTTTTTAACTTCAACATTCTTCCTAAGATGTCAGGTGATATTGAACATGAAACAGCAAATACTTATTAAGCATCATATGTGAAAGGCACTGTGCTAAAGACAAAGAATATAAAAACAAAACAACAACATCCTGTCTACTCTCAAGGAGTTTTCATTCTGCTAGGGGAGGGAAATCAGTGAGGACAGGGGTTGCTGGGTAGTTGATTGTTGTTCTTCGTACTCAAAGAGAACCCAAAGGACAGCACTATGTCAATATGTCAATATTTAGTGTATCTGACGGTGGCTAATCAGACCAATATGAGCTCAGAAGGTTCTACTACAAGTTGGACAAAAATAGAGACTATAGATACAGAATGGAAACAGAGAAGTGTTTGCAAGGGAAAGAGCACTAAACAATGAGCTGAAAAAAGGCTCCCTGCACATTGCATCACCTGAGCTGAACCTGAAAGAAAACAATAAATTCTAAGAATCAGAGATGAGGAGGAAAATACCTTCATAGCTTATGCTGTCTAACCCTCCATGAATACACCCCCATCTCTACAATTTGGGGTAAACACTACTAGCTCCAGGAAATGCTATTATTTCAGTGCTTCTGGGGGAGCAAGGATTTCTTATAGATTTCTATTTGTCCTTCTACATTAAGAGAGTATATAAACCTATCTATTGGAAAAAGTTGGCAATCAAAGTAGCTAATACATATAGCTTAAGATTGATGCCTCAAATAACCACTTTTGACTTCTTACCTAGTGCCTCTTTTGAGGTTCAGGATATCTTCTAGACCATCTGTAAGGTCTTCTGTGATGATGCTATTAACTACATATAGACCAGAAATCCTGGTTCTTATCGTATATCATGTTTTATAGTTGGTTCAAGTCAATAGGCTAAGTAAATGCATGTATTTCTTGGATCATCAGAATGATGTAATCACTGCCTATTTTGATCCATTATTTGATTGACATGTTGTATATCTTTCAATAAAAATATATCTAAAAAATTAAGCCACCTGCTTGCCTAGCTATGAAGGTTAAGTTACTTGACCAAATAAATTGGTTAGATTAGAATTAATTACTTATAATTATTTACAAGTCAGCTTTATCCCTGGCACCTTCATGGAGATTTCAAAAGTAATGAGGTCAGGAGATCCCTGTGATCAGGGAGACATATTCTCCCACTCCTAAATCTCTTTGACCTCTCCTTCAGTCTGAAGAATGTCAAAGCTCCTGTCTTCATTGCATTGCTTTGGATCTCACAACTTGCTTTGAAGCAACTTATTTTAATAGCAAAAACATTTAGCCGAGCTGACCATCAATCTGGATCAGCGTTGGCAAAGGTTTTCAAGTTCGAGTGCCCAGATTGCAATTTCAAGTTGCTTGTGAGCCCCTTGCATTAAACCCAAGAGTGGAGGGAGGAAGTGCTTGCTTTGGATGACTGGACATAAGGGCAGGGAGTGCAAAAATGTCCCCAGGCACTGGGAAGAGGGGGAATGGAGCAGCTCCCCAAGTGCCAGCTCTGCACACGTGCCAATACTTTACCAACACTGATCTAGATGATCAAAAATAATGTTTGTCATGATGGGGAAGTGATGCTAATGGGACAGCTAAATAATCATCCTTATTTAGTTTTTATTTAAGAATGAATAATCAGGATGCCTCCTGAATAGCATCATTTGAGGGATACCATGGATTTTCCATCCAGACTCACTTTTCCTAATTGTCTTTCTCAAAAGT
Source organism: Gracilinanus agilis (assembly GCF_016433145.1). NCBI lineage: Eukaryota > Metazoa > Chordata > Mammalia > Didelphimorphia > Didelphidae > Gracilinanus > Gracilinanus agilis. The sequence continues at coordinate 35,842,214 of NC_058134.1, forward strand.
GATCGATGAGACCTGGAACTACCAACATTAGAATTACTCTAGGTGATGAAGTAAATAAAATGCAAGAAGACCTCAGTTCAAATCCTGTCTCAGACATTTACCACAAGTATGATGCTGGGCAAATCATTTAACCCCTTTATGCCTCAGTTTCCCCACCAGTGGAAATAATAGCATCTACTTCTCAGGATTGTTTTAAAGATCAAATGAAATCATTCATCAAATGTAGACCCCTTTGAAGATCTTAAACAATGTAAATGCTAGTTTTTATTGTTATTGCTTTCATTTGAAACACTTACTTTGAAAATTCCTGTTGAAATGTATTTATGTTACTTGAGAGGAATAGAGACAATGGTGTAAAGGATATTTATACTTGCAATGCAAGATTCAGAGAATCAGGGGTTGAGTCCCATCACTGTGGGGTCTACAAATCAACTTACCTTTCTAAACCTCAGTTTCCTTTTCTTCCAATGAGAGATGGACTAGGTGATGTGTAAGATTCCTTCTTGCTGTTATATCCTGTGATCCTGTGAGTAATTTATTCCTTTGTTTTGATCCATTAAACATCCCTTAGAATAGAAGAAGGACCCTCAGAAATGGGCAGAAGATGAAAGTAAATATTCTAGTATCTCAAAAGTGGATGATAAGGATCACCTAAAGGGTCCTCTTGAGCCAGATAATGGGCATGAGCAGGTTGTACACATTATAAATTATCTCTGTATCAAAATAGCTGGAGAACATGGAAAAGAGTTTTGCAAAATGTATTGGCAAGGATGCATTGAAAACTATACTGTTGGAGGAAATATTCCCATTAATAAGATCGCAATTACTTTGGGGCATTGAGGTATTATTTAACATAATAGTTAGTCAACAAACATTTATGAAGTACCTTCTATTTGTCAAGTACTTTCTTAAATGTTGGGGATAAAAAGAAAGGCAAAAACAGGTTCCTTACTCTTAAGGAGCTCATTTCTAATGGGGAGGAGGTATGAAAATAACTATGTACATACAAGATATAAACAATGCAAAGGAAAGATAATAAGAAAATCAAAAAGGAGCCCATTATAATTTGGTCTCAGAGACTTAGAGTGGGGTACTTGACAGAGTGTTGGACTTAGATTCAGAAGATCCGCAAATTTGATTTCTGTATCCAATATTTCCTATTAGAATGACATTAGGAAAGTCACTTGCTTTCTGCTGTCATTTCCTCATCTGTAAAATAAGGTAATAGTACCAATAACTCGTACTTCACAGAGTCATTGAGAGAATCGAATAAGAAAAATGAATGTAAATGGCTTTGAAAAAAAGCTATATGTGTCAACTCTTCCACTTGAAGTCTAAGAGGGAAAGTTCTAGAATATGTCTGACTACCTATCTGAAAGGGAAAAAAGTATATATATATATATATATATACATACATACATATACATATACATATACATATACATATATATATGTATATGTATATATATATACATAATGGTTTTGATTTTTAAATAGTACAGAATGAGGTGGAGTAAGAAAGTTTATTAGTCTCAAACACAATCATGTTTACAGGAAATAAACACAGTTTGTTGTATAAGGTATGCTACACACATCCATACAAACAACCATCATCCTGTGTCTAAATTTCCTTAAATTCAAATCAGTGCACATTTGGTGGTCTAAAGACCACCTAAAGGCCAATTAAATGGTCCCTCTAAAGACAGACACCATTTAATTAAGAATCCTATCGACCAAAATCCTGAAAATCAAATCTTTTCTATAAGGTTTTGGAACTCTTTCTTAAGATTTCAAAGAGCACTAATCACACTGGGCCAATTTTCTGTTACTGAGTTCATTGCCAGGAAATGAACCAAAAACTGTGATTGTCAAAGATCTCTGGAGAGATCAGGAGCTGGCCAAGATGGAGGAAGATGCTATTTTTGTGTCAGCTTCTTAGACAGAAACGTGGAGGGCAACTTTCTTTTGGTTTCTGAACCCCAAGAACAAAAACTGAATCTTATGATCTCACTCAAGTGCACTGCTGCCAAGTTAATAAAATTCCTTGAAGTTACATCGCCTGGGGAATTATTGGTTTTCAATTACGGACAGCCACGGAGAGGGTTAAGCTTGGTTTCAGAATGAAAAAGAGCTTTATTGTGTAAAGTGTCAGGAAGTGAGCAAAGTGGGTGCAAAGGCAGGAGAGAGCAGTAGATCTTTACCTCTGATACGAAAGAAAGGCAGCATAAATTCAGAGATGACAGAGCAGGTGAGGCTCTGAAACAGAGCCATGGCAATGTCACCTACAGCTGAGCATCCCACAGAGAGAGAAAAAGCCAAACCACAATGCAAATAGGAGCTAAATGCGCACATACACACTCTACTATTTGAGGTCTGAATGAGGTTGATGGTTTTCTCTCCCACCTCCCCCCACTCTCTCTTCAGTCTCATCTTAGAAACAATAAGGAAAGATGGCGAGAAGCTCTAGTTCACCTTCCAGACAAATGTAAGTTCCTTGAAGGCAGGGACTACTTCAAGGTTTCCCTTTGTTTTTATTGTGGTAGCCCCAGTGTCACATAGTAGGTGCTTAATGAATGTTTGTTGAGTAAAAGAGAACTTCCTTGAGATACATGTTATCTCCAAGTCAGCCTCAAACATCTGATACACTTTGACACTTTTAATGGCTCTACCAACTTTGGGATTCTTTCCTTTAAAAATACATTGTTTTGCTCTATAAAAAATGTGCAGGCACTCCAAGCCAGAGCTCCCATCTTCCCCAATGGCTCTTTAAAATTATTAAAAGTGGGAGAGTTCTCTGTTTTTCTTCTCTCACACATTAATGTGAGATCCCCCAACCGGATTTCAATTGAGTCATAAGGTTGCAAAGGCCCTTCAACATCATTTAGTTCATTCCCCTGTCAATATGCAGAATTGCTCCTAAATCTCTGAATGAGAAGGATATTTTGGTTCCCTGAAAAAGACTCTAGGGATAAATAGCATGTACTTTCCCTAAGAAATCTATTCCTGTATGTAACAGTCTTTATTTTCAAGTAAGGCTTCAGAAAGGAGCCAATTCAAGAATGTTTTACATATACAAATTATGGGCTTTGTCAAAGTAAAGTAGTGAAAACAGTACCCATCACCCTCCATTGCCTGCCTTTCCCTTCCACCAGCAACCCAGTTAAAGGAGCAGACTGAAGCCTGGACCAACTCCCTCTGAAAGATCCTTCTTCCACTCATCTACCCCCTACTACCATTATGGCTTCTCATAATTCTTTCTCTGGACCTGTACTTATAAGTTATGGGTTATTAAGGGAAAAAATATCCCTCAGCTCCCTCCTCACCCTATCATGATTTTGTCCCACTTCAACCCTGTTGACCCTTTCCATAGTGCCCTCTGCAATTCCCTTTTCATAATGAATTAACTCCCCTTCATCTGGAACCTCTCTGACTTACACTCTTCATCCATTATCCATCACTGACAACACTATATTCTTCACTTTCCTCTCCAATACTGCTCATAATTTCTCTCATACCTCCCCACATTGTCCCTAAAGGAAGAGTCGGGGTAATCTTTGTGCCCCACGGACAATTCCAGGGTCTTTCCTTACCTGCTTCCCCCAACAATCTTTCCTCTTTAAGCCCACTCGTCCAACACTTTCCATTCTATCCAAAATGTGATAGTTGTGATATAATATAATATACTGAGGGTTGTTCTCTCTCTCTGATTTTAAGAAGTTCAGAATCTGCCTGATTATCCTTCTTTCTTCACCAAAAAGAAAAGATTTAAAAGATTTAAAATACAAAGTCCTACCTTTGGTTTTGAAAGATAAGTTTCACAAGTAGAAAATGAAGGAGACATAGCAAGATGGCAGTTCATCTGAAAAAGATCAGTGGATTTCAGTATATCAGATCAAGGTGTAGGTGGTATGCTAGTTTGGGGAATAGGCTAAGGACATGTAGGTATTTGTACTAACAATGTTATAATCACTGACTACTATGACCCCCCCTCAATTTCTATTCATCAGTAGTATTATATAGAGTATAAAGGTAATTTTAGGCTACAAAATAAGAGTCATTTGCGATTGGACTAGAGAAGGGAACATTCCAGATTATATCCAGAGTAATTGTTCTGTTTTCAGGATCATGTTTTAGAAAGATCATTGATGACCTAGAGTATATCTAGAAGAGGGCAACCAGATGATGAAGGGTTTCAATATTAATCAATCACTGAATGATTATTAAGAACTTAATATGTGTCAGGCACTTTGCTAAGTGCTAGAAACACCAAAAATGTGCCTCAAAAAACCTATATTCTTTTTTTAACTCTTAGTTTCTATCTTAGAACCAATACAAGACAGAAGAATAGTAAGAGCTAGGCAATAGGGGTTAAGTGACTTGCCCAGGATCACAGGTAGGAAGCGTCTGAGTTCATATTTAAACCCAAGACCTCCTGTCTCTCAAACCACTGGGTCCTCCAATTGTCCCCTCAAAAAACTTATATTCTAATGGAAGGCAACTGGAAGGGAGCACAGTATCAATTGCAGAGATCAGGAAAGATCTCATGTAGAAGATGATAATTGAACTGAGCCTTGAAGGAAACCAGAATTCTAGGAAGTGAAAGTAAGGAGCAAGTTCAGAAAATCTATATGAGACAGCCAGTAGTAATGCTGAAGAGTGGTTAAAGAACCTGAGGATGTTTACCCTAGGCAATAAAACATTTAGACAGGATTTTACACAGTGCTTGTTTATCAATAGAATTCTAACTCTTTATCATACACGATATCTCTTATCCCTCTAGTAGTACATAAGCCTCCTGGAAATCTAGACTATGTTTTTCTTTTGTCTTTTTATCTTTTTCACTAAGTAGGTGCTTACTAGTTCAATGAACTAAAGTTCAATTTAGAAAAATTTGGTGGAATGAAATCAAGCTTCTGACCAGTACAATGACTCAATGAATCACTAAACCTTCAAACAAACTCACCTTGATCATCCACAATGGAAAGACAAAATGGATGCAGAATAACTATTTTCCAAATTATGATGGATCATTGAAAGATAGCCTTTCCAATCAATCCATCAGTTTAGATATCTTTTGCCATGAATGCAGATGAAAAATGAGCTGGGCCCAGAACTAATGAAACTGACTCTAATTTCAATAGTATATAGCCTTTTAGTGATTTAATACTATTTGTTACCACAGAAGCCCCTCTTTAAACACCCACCGTTTTCCCAGTGATGCTAACTGACTATGAATCATAGAGTATCTTGATCTTAGAAAAATATAAATAGCAGGTGAGCCAAAGGGCAATGGAAAGACACCTGGTCGGTATAAGAAGATTGCATTGTATTACTAATGATGATTTGTACATGAGAAATGGTATAAAAGGCATTATAACAATAAAGAGTTTGTTTGGACAAAAAAAAGAGTCAGTCATGCAGTGAGATAAACATAAATCAGATACAGAACCAAATGGCTACGATTATTTCATAGATCATAGAAAATAGATAATAGGTCAAGACTTGGAAGGTTCCCACAAAAGCCATCTAATCCATGTTCCCACATTTTATAAAGGAGAAACTGAGGTCCAGACCTACCACATGAATTTCTTCATTCATTCAGAGGATCAAGGATTCACAGACATAAAATTGGAAGGGAGGGAGGGAGAGGGAGAGAGAGGGAGAGGAGGAGGAGAGAGAGAGAGAGAGAGAGAGAGAGAGAGAGAGAGACAAAGAAAGAGAGGGAGGGAGAGAGGGAAAGAAGGAAGGAAGAAGAAAAGGATAGGAAAATAATATTTATCACAGAGTGCTTACATTCCACCAAGGAAGACACATGTGCATATATGTGTGTGGGTGTATGTATGTATGTATGTGTATACACAGAAAAAATATTCAGATAAGAATTACAAATAAATAAACTGTAACTAAATACAAACTAGTGAGGGAAGGAAAAAAATCCTAGTAGTGGTGGAGATCAGTAAAGACTTCATATAGAAGGTGACTTTTGAGCTTCATCTTAAAGGAAGTGAGAAATCTTATAAGATAGAGGTAAGCAGGGAGTAAATTGAAGTGATGAAGGATATCCAAAGGTAAAGAAATCACATCTTTCCAGAAATTAATTGGTCATCTTGGGAAATGAAGGACAATAACAAGAGCATTGAGAGGGTAGATGACTTGCCCAGGGTCATATGTACATTATGTGTCCAAGGCAGAGCTTGAACCCAGATCTTCTTGACACATCATCATGCTTCTCATGTGTCAACACAAAAGGAAATGAAAATAAGACTATCCTTAGCAAACTCAATAAGATTGCAATCTATTCTGGGACCCTAGGCACTATTTGTAGCATTGTTCTTTGAGCAAATGCTTTCTGATTTTGAGGCAAAAGATATTTACAAATAAAATTTTGTAGCCACTCAACAAGCATTTATTGAGTGCTTTTGATGGTGCCAAGTACTGGGGAAAAAAAGACAAAGAGGAATCGGTCCCTGAGCTTGCAATCTATTACAGTACAAGGCACTTGATTCTTGTGATGTAGTTCCCCTGTACTATTCTTTGGATTGAACCAGTTGGATGCTTCCAGGAGCTAGAGACCCTTTCCAGTGAGAATGTCTTTTTTCCATCTGAGAATCTCCATTTCCCCATTTTTCTGGATGCTTCATAGCCCAACAACTGTTTGTTGCTGAAAAAACTGGCTCCTTGGCCCATCTTGAAAGCAGTAAAAACAAGAAAATTAACAACCTATTCAAACCCCTAACATAAGGGCACTGGCAAATAGAGTATAAACTCTGAGCTGCCACTGGGATTGGGGTGAGGGTGTTATAAAAAGGTCCTTTCTCAATAAAAAAAATCCTTTCTTAAAAAACAAAATGGAAATAAGTTATATACCTGCCACTCTCAACAGCCTCTTGCTCTTGGCTATGAAACCTTCATTTGTAAGCCTTTTCCCTTGCATTCTGTGGTACAGTTTTATGGGATGCTCAATGTAAACAGATGCCTCATATAAATTTCACTTTTATAGGGTAGCTAATATACTAATATCCTACAGGGATAATTTAGATTCCCAGGTGTCCGGGTTTTCGACTACACTACAGAAATTTAGCCAAGGACATCAGGACTACCCCATCCCTTGGGTGCCATGCTAACAATGTCATGGTTGTTTTCCTCAGGAATCAAGAGCTAAAGATCCTTCCTCCACTTTCTTGCTGAGGCCACAAATAGCCAAACGTTGCCCAAGACAAATCTGCACGAGCCTCAATGGGTCACACCTAGAAGTCAAGTATCCTTATCTATCAGTGACTCTTTGGATGGTAAATAAAACATGCCTACATGGCCCCATGCAAAGGCTTTGCTTGCTATATTCTTCCACTATGAAGCTGAGTAAATTATTTTAGTGAAGATCTTGCTAAGACTTTAGGAATAAAGGAACAACTGGGTAGCTTAGTGAATAGAGAGCCAGGCCTGGATACAAGAGGTCCTGGGTTCAATCTGACCTTGGATACTTCATAGCTATGTGACCTTGGGCAAGTCACTTAACCCCCATTGCCTAGCCCTTACAACCCTTCTGCCTTGGAACCAATATATAGTATTGATTCTAAGACTGCAAGTAAGAGTTAAAGAAAAAAAGGACTGCAGGAGTCTAAGAAGATCATATGATTCCTATCACTGAGAAGTTTAAAATCAAATGGGTAGAGTGGGGTTGGGAAGAGGAAGAATATAAATCAGTAGTGTTTATCAAATGTGCATATATAAATATGAATCAATAATACAAAATACATTAGTATATAGATAGTCTATACTTACATATATGCATACTTATATTTATATATCACTAGATATACCATGGCATTCTCATATAGGACAAAATGAGTTCCCAAGAGATGCCCATCACAGCAGCATGAATTTTCCTTCCATTTCTAAACAGAGGCCCTTTCAGTCTTTTTTTCTTCTGAAAATACACCTTGCTGGGGGTTGTAGTTCAAGTATTTGATCCATCCACTACAAAGGAAAATAGACAGTAAAAGGGCAACCATCTCTGGGTCCATACAAAGCAAATATCACAGAGGTGCCTCTCGAGCCTTCAAACTCTGCTTGGATTTCTCAGATGAGAAACTGACTTGCTAGAAAGTCATGGCAGCCAGCAGGTTGGAATTCAGAATGAGAACTATACAGAACCAACAGGAGAAAGGATGGTGGCAGCAAGAGGAAGGATATGTGATGGCTCAGCTAATTCTTGGTGTGGGAATACCTTCCATCAACGTCAGATCATAACTCATCCCTGACTTAGCACTTAAGCCTTGAGGGGCTACCTGGAACACCTGGGCTTAGTGGATTACCCACAGTGACATAGCTTGTAATTTTCAGAGACGGAACTTGAATCTAGGACTTCCTGGCTCCACTCCCTGCAACCTCAGTACCTAAAGCACAGTGACCATATTTCAATATAAACTAAATTCTTGATGTGGAGTCAGAGGAATTGGATTTCATTCCTGGCTCTAAAACTACCTGTATTATTTTGATACCTTAGGCAAGTCATTTAGCTTCTGTGTGTCTCTCAGTTTCCTGACATGGAAATTGAAAAGACTTTGGACTAAGATGCCCTTTTAATCCCATTCTTTGATCCCATGATACCACCTGTTCATTCTTCAGAGACAGTCCCCCCAAACATTGTGACATTCACACTCTCTCTGTCTGTCTCTCTGTCTCTTTCTGTCTCTGTCTCTCTGTCTGTCTCTGTATATGTCTCTTTGTCTCTCTGTTTCTCCATCTCTCTGTCTCTCCATCTCTCTGTCTCTCTCTGTCTCTCTCTGTCCCTCTGTTTCTGTTTCTCTGTTTCTCTCTATCTCTCTCCATCTCTCTATCTCTCTCTCCATCTCTCTCTCTCTCTCTCTCTCTCTCTCTCTCACACACACACACACACACACACACACACACACAAACACACAAACACACACACATACACACACACTACCACCACCACCAATAACAACAGCAGCAACTCTTGACTTGTAGTTGTTAAGTTGCTCGTCATTTTTTCAAGGTGGCGGATGCTCTACTAATTGCCATGCCACTCACTACATATGAGTAATTACTGCAAAGGTGCCTCATTTTGTGCCATGAGTATCTGTTCACCTCTTCTGTATTGGAGACAAAGAGATCATCCCAAGGCTCTGGAATCTTAGAAAATCCAGATTTATACATAGAAGCACGTCAGGATACACATCCAAATCTTGCCACAGTGGTGACAGGTGCAAAATAAAACTACATGCAATATTTCTTGAAGAAAGCCGAGGACCCTGGAGCTTCACCATTAAACCTGGTAGAAGGGGCTCCTCTGCATTGATAATGATCCTACAAGGCTGCACTGCCTACAACAAACATATGATTGGGAAACTAGGATGGAACAACAGGGCACCAACATCTGACAGGCAAGAATCTTCTAAGCCTTCTCAGAGGTCCTTTTTCAATCCTAGGATCTATCTTCCCTCATCAGAGCAAAATTACCTCTAATCTCAGCTGGTCCCTGGATGCTACCTGCAAGATTCTATCACCAATAAAGCATTAGAGGCAGCATAGGGGAGTAGATAGGGTGCTGCCCTTAGAGGCAGAACGATCTGGGTTCAAAAGCTGCCTCAGACACTTCTTTGCTGTGGGATTCTGGGCCAGTAATTGGTTGTATCTCTGAGCTTTAGTTCCCTCATCTGCAAAATGGGAATTATAATAACAGCTACTTCACAGACTAGGACCTCAACTGTCTCATTTTTGAGGCTCAAATGAGATAATGTTTCTAAAGGATATTGTAATCTTCAAAGCACTGTATTAATGTGAACTATTATTATTACTATCATTATTATTACTATTATTATTATTATACTATCATTATTATTATTATTATCATTCCCTTCTCCCAGGCCCCACCTTTATTCTTTATTTAGGTGTCCCTCCCACCTGCCACCTCTCGTCTGAACTTTCTTCTTTGGTTGGGGACTCAGGTGTGTGTCCAGCTCTCTGAAGAATCAGCCTGTTCTCCCTGAGGGCAGCCACACCCAACCAGAGCAGACTATTTTCCTTTCCCTCCAACAAATTTTCCCTATGTACCAGGTTTGCTAATTATGTCTCCATATAAGATGAAACCTGTTGCACACCTGAGTTTTAGTTAGCGTAAGATCTAGTTATTAAAAATGTAAGATACTGGAAAGTGGAGAATTTTTTTCTTTGTGTTCATTGTTTGGTAGACCATAGAATCACAGGATCTTAAATACAGAATTGGAAGGGATCATGGAAGTCATTTGCTCGAAGCCTCCCATTTTATAGATAAAGAAACTGAGGCCCAGAAAGTTTAAACTATTTACCCAAGGCCCACATAGGCTATGAGTGGCCAAGTAAGGATTAGAACTTAGGACCTCTTATTTCAAATGAATCACTCATTCCATTATAGCACTCTGAACAGACCAGACATTCAGTGACCCTAAGCCATAAACCAATCATATATCCACTCACCCATATTCGTAGGTTATGTAGACCCACATGACCCCCACTAAGTTTCAGTGTGGGAAGTTGTTGGAATGGAGATGATCCTGGGTTCTCCAAAGCATTTCCAGGGAAACACAAAATTTGGAAGATCTAGCCAAGCTGGAAAGGTTTTGAGTACAGGACTGGGGACAAAGTGGCCCAAGGACCACTTTAGGTAAATTTGGGGAAGTTCATCACCATAAAGTTGGCTACCAAGGCAACTACGATCCAAGCAGATCAAGTCCCCGAGTAAGCCATGGAAGCTGGGTGATCAGAATCAGTGGCAAAAATACCTATGATGACAGAATCACAATTTTTAATTTTTTAAAAAAAATCTTCCATCTTAGACTCAAAATTTTGTATTGGTTCCAAGGCAGAAGAGCAGTAAAGATTACACAAGAGGGATTAAGTGACTTGCCCAGGGTCACACAGCTCCAAGTGTCTGAGGCCAGATTTGATCTCAGGACCTCCCATCTCTAGGCCTGGCTAGACACATAACATAAAATTGTGCACAAACCCTCATCCCAGAAATTGATTCTCTGAGATTAAGAATTAGAGCGAAGGCATCCATCTTGCCAACTGGTAAAGGAAATTCCTTATCAGAAGCTCTCTACATTAATGAAATCATCAGTCAGAGGAGGGGAAAAAAAGGATTCTTCTGCATCTTTACTCTATGAGATATTACCTTAGATGTCTGACCCTCATCATGTCACTGCCATTAGCTTTCACCGCAGTAAACTCATTAAGATCCAGCTTGGAGGGGCTCACCTCTGCTCTGTGTTAAAAAGCTTAATTACATGACCTGCCTTGACACCCTGACCAATCTCCATGAATTGATTATGAAGTGGTATGAGATGAGTGTGTGCCCTGGGTATTAAAAAATATATATATCTGACCATAGTCCCATTTGCTGTCCAACTGTATCTCTCACAGTCTGGCCAAGGAGTCCTCCTAGAATATGAACAAGGGATGAACTCCTGGGTTGTGCTGAAATACAAATTGCATTGACATCAAGGAACGCTGGAATAAATATGAGGACAAAACCACAAGCAAAGGTAAGATGGAAAAGCTGCCCCATTAGCTACATGGTTCATTTGACCCTGCCTAGGAGCCTCTGCCAACAGCTAGGATCCATCTGGGCCAAGAACTAGGACTTCTCTCCCTGCCCTGAAGGGTCAAATCAGAATGAACCCAAACAAGCACACAAGAGCTGAATTGCACTTTAAGACTTACAAAGGGGAGCAGCTGGGTAGCTCAGTGGCCTAGAAAGCCAGGGCTAAAAAGAGGAGATCCTAGGTTCAAATCTGGCCTCAGATACTTCCTAGCTGTATGACTCTGAACAAGCCACTTAACCCCCATTGCCTAGTCCTTACCACTCTTTTACCTTAGAACCAATATTCAGTATTGATTCTAAAGTGGAAGATAGGAGTTAAAAAAAAAAGACTTACAAAGCACTTTAGAGATGTTAATTATTTGAGTATCACAACTACCCAGGGATGTTGGTGCTATTATTATCCCTATTTTACAGATGGGGAAAAACAGAGAAGTTAAGTGAATTGTCCCTGATCTAAGTGTTTGAGTTATAATTTTTTGAACTTATGTCAGCCAATCAGCATTTCTTAAGTGCCCTACTATGTGCCAGATGCCAACTCCAAGCCACTAAACATAGAATATTGCTTCTCTAAAAGTGCTTCTCAGGGTCAATAGGGACCTTCTCATTTTAAGTGCTTCTCTCTGGAACTTTTCCAGGTCTGGTCAAGTGAGGTAGCTAGAATGACAGAATAACCCCAGGCATGAAGCAATCCAAAACTAGGAAGAGGTATTTATTTTCTCCACCAAGAAAACTGGGTTGAATGAATGACATCACCTACTTATTATAGTAATCGGTCATAGATTTAGTAATGGAAAGAACTGCAGAAGTCATCTCATGTCACTCCCTATTTTTGAAGATAGGGAAACTGAGGCCCAGAAAGATTACTTGACTTGACCAAATCACTAAGATAACAAGTGACAGAGGTAGTAGCTTCTGCACTCAAATCTGCTGATTGAATCATATCATCTTTTCCCTATAAAATATTGCTTCCACATTGATGGTATTATTGATGGGAACTTAAAAAAAAAAAAACAACAACCCTTAACTTCCATCTTACAATCAGTATACTGTGTATTGACTCCAAGACAGAAGAGTGGTGAGTGCTAAACAATGGGGGCTAAGTGATTTTCCCAGGGTCACCCAGATAGGAGGTATCTGGGGTCAGATTTGAACCCAGGACACCCTGTCTCTGGACCTAGCTCTCAATCCACTGAGTCCCCTAGCTGTGCCCCTTGATGGGACTTTTAAAACACCAGATTCTCAAAGAAAGGCTGCTACTTTTCCTTTCAGAATCTAACAATAGCCCTTTAGGGGCTGCAAGTGTCTTTATAGTACTCTAACTCACAACCCCACCCTAGGGTATTTCCATGATTATCAGTTGATATCCATTAATTAGTCAGACTTCTTTTAGAAGCAAGTATTTACAATGGTTGTCTACTTGATATTGAACAATCTTTTTTCAAGTCTGTGATACTCTCCCACCAGTACATGCAATTTCTATAGGAAAGTGGGCTCAAGATTATAGAACATGATGTAACAATGGGTTTATTCATAAATCCTTGTTACTAATTCTTTTGTCACTTTTATAATATAATTCTAGAATTACCTTTAGTCATACTTTTGCTTTTCTGCCAAGTTCCTTATAGACTCCTAAAGTTACCTTTCTTAAGTTTGTCAAATTTGTTTTTGACTCCTAATGAAAACACTGCCAGGATCCACTATTGTCATGGGGACAATGCTAGGATGCTAAAGAAAAAGTTCAGATCCTCAGAAGTTCATACAGTCATCCTTTGGCCAAGGAGTAGGGCATGTGGATAGTATACTGAGACCAGACCAGAGATTTTGTCTTCTACCCTGAGCTACTTCTCAGAAACTGTAATGGCTCTCCTTTATGGTGGTAGATGTTTGAATTTCTGGGTTTCAAAATGATCTGCTATTTTATATAATACCTACAAAGTATGATCACATTTCTTTAACCCAGTGGTTCCCAAACTTTTTTGGCCTCCCGCCCCCTTTCAAGAAAAAATATTACTTAGCCCCCTGGAAATTAATTTTTTTTAATGTTAATAGCAATTAATAGGAAAGATAAATGCACCTGTGGCCATCACCTCCTACCTGGATCACTGCATCACCCACTAGGGGGCAGTGGTGCCCACTTTGGAAAGTACTACTTTAACCAAACCAGACCTATTTCCCCAACAGCATCAATTCAGTTCATCCAATGTCTTTTAGGTATATCTATGTTTATCAATGAATATTGACACTTAGTTTAGTGCTTATGATTGATTATTTGATTCATGATCATTCATATTTTCTATTTCCCAGCTTTTTGCCCTGGCTATCTTCCATGCCTAGAATGCTTTCCTTCCTCACCTTTATTTCCTGCCTTCCCTGGTTTCCTTTCAAAACACAGCTCATATCTCATCATCTATAGGAGGACTTTCCTGGTTTGGTCTTCCTCTAGTGCCTTTCTCTAAAACTCTAGGGAAATAAAGTCAAAAAGAAGTTCCTGGCCTAGAACTCAAGGCACTAAAGTTCTAATGGAGGAGACAACACTCAAATAACTATGAAAATACAATTTATATACAGTTTACATAGAAGGTGATTTTAGAGAAAGGGACAGCACTCTATCCCCTACAGGAGCAGAATCCAACTTTAACCTAAAGTTAAAAGTCAAGAAAGAGGCTTATAAATGAGCAAAAAAAAGAACTTGACTATATAAAGTTACTGTGGTGACAGGGAAGATCAAAACAAACTCAGAAGAAGACAACAAAGTCTCAATAAATATAAATTCATCTCAGGTCCAAAAAGAATTCCTAGAAAAGTTTAAAGGGAATTATTTTTATTATATAAATGAGATACAGGAAAAACTGGGAAAAGAAATGATTGATGCAAGAAAATAATGGAAAGAGAATCCAATAGATTGGTAAATGGAAGACAAAAATAAAAATAATGACTCAAAAAAAGAATAGGCCAAATGACAACTGAAGTCAAAAAATCCACAGAATAGAATTCTTTAAAAGCAGAATTGGTCATAAAGAAAAAGATGTACAAAAATTCACTGAAGAAAAGAGCTTCCTAAAAAATAGCATTGGCCAAGTGGAAAAATGGGTAAAAAAACTCACTGAAACAAATAATTTCATAAAAATTAGAATTGAGCAGATAGAGAATAATGACTCTATGAAACATCAAAACAGAAAAAAATAAAAAGAATGTCGAAATTGAAAAAATGTGAAATATCTCATTGGAAAAACAACTGATCTAAAAATAGATTAAGGAGATAAAATTTAATAATTATGAAACTACTTTAAAGGCATGATTTTTTTAAAAAGCCAAGAAATTATCAAAGAAACCTGCCCTGATATTTTATAATCAGGTTCAAATAGAAATTGATAAAATCTATTAATCACCTCTTGAAAGAGATTCCAAAATGAAAATGCTCATGAATATTCTAGCCAGATTCCCAGATGAAGGAGAATTCCAGATGAAGGAGAAAATATAGAAAGTAGTTAAAAATAAGTAATTCAAATATCATGGAACTATACTAAGGATAACACAAGATTTATCCATTTCTACATTAAAGGATCAGAAGGTTAGAGCATGATATGATAGTGGGTAAGGAAGCTAAGATTTCAACCAAGAACACCTACTCACCAAAAAAGAGTATAATCCTTCAGAAGGAAAATAGACATTTAATAAAATAAAAAACGTTTAGCTTTCCTGATGAAAATATAAACGCTGACTAGAAAATTTGACTTTCAAGTACAAGACTCAAGAGCAGAATAGGATGTGAAATAGAAAAAAAAGATATAAAGGGATTCAATAAGATTAAACTATTTACATTTCTATATGGGAAGATGATACTTATAACCTTTAGGAACTCTATCATTATTAAAGAAATTATGAGTATGCATAGACAAAAAGCATGAGTGTGAGTGAATATGATGGGATCATATCTTAAAAAAGAAAAATCAAGGTGTGAGAAAGAAAAATGCACTGAAAGGCAAGATGGTCAGTGGATAGGGACACAGGTCAGGAGTTGGGAAGTCCTGGGTTCAAGTCTTATCTCAGATATTTCTTTGCTGTGTGAATGTGGACAAGTTATTTAACCCTAATTGCCTAGCCCTGACCACTCATTTGCCTTGGAAACAATATTAATATTTATTCTAAGACAAAGGGAAAGGGATTTTATAAAAGAAAGAAAGAAAAATTCACTGGGAGAAGGTAGAAGGGAAAGATAGAATGGGGTAAATTTTGTCACATAAAAGAGAAACATAGGAAGGTAAATAGGAAAGAAAAATTATAAAGGATTCAACAAGATTAAATTATTTGCATTACTTTATTAGAAGATGATACTTGTAACCCTTAAGAACTTTATCATTATGAGTGCAATTATGAGTATGCAAAGATAAAAGGCCTGGGTGTGAGTTGAATATGATGGGATCATTTTTATAGTGGCAGTGAGGGAGAACAGTTGAATCTTATTATTATCAAAATTGGCTCCAAGGAGGAAGAGCATACACACTGTTTGGTATAGAAATACAGGAAGGTAGGAGAGAAAGGAAGTAAGAGAAGATGGGGGACTGATGGAAAGGAGGGAGAATTGGGGGAGAGAGGAGTAAGAAGTAAAATACTTTTGATAATGGACAGATTGAAGAGAGAGAAAGTAGGATAAACAGGAGGAAAATAGGATATAGGGAAACATAGTAACCATAATTGTGAAAAAAAAATTACTACAAATTTCTCTGAAAAAGATCTCATTTCTCAAAGATAACAGAATCAAATTTATTTTGTCCTCAATTGACATTCCCCAATTGACAAATGGCCAAAGGATATGAACAGGCAGTTTTCAGATGAAGTAATCAAAACTATTTATAGTCTATAATATAAAGAAAATACTCTGCGTTATATGGATCATTTCTTTGCCTCTTCTGCAAATTTTGGCCTGGCAATTAGCACCAAGAAAGCAAAGGTCCTCCACTAATCCTCACCATACCTTCCATATGTAGAACCATCAGTGACAACAAATGGAGAAATCTTGAAGGCTATGGATAAGTTTACTTAATTTGGCAGCGTATATTTCCTATTCTCAGCAATTCAGTGATCAAAGACAGAGGTTATGATGGAAACTGCTATCTACCTCCAGAGAAAGGCTTATGATGAAAAATGCTACCTACCTCCAGAAAAAGAAGTCATGGAGTATAGATTGAAGCATACTTTTTAAACTTTATTTTTCTTGCATTTATTTTTTGTTTGTTTTTTTCACAATGAGTAATATGGAAATATGGTTTGCATGACTGCATCAGATTGCTTACCTTTTCAATGATCAGGAAGGAGAGGGAGAGAGGGAGGTAATTTTGAATTCATTTTTTAAATGTTAAAAATTGTTTTTGAATTTATTTGGGAAGATAAAACACTATATTTCATTTTTTAAGCTTTTTTATTTTTTAATTATTTATTTTTTTTTTTTAGATTCTAGCTCATAGACTTGGAAGTCATACAGTTGAGCATCTTATTTTATAAAGAAATAAAGAAACCATAATTCTAAGGTGGGATTTGAATACAGGTCCTATGACTCCAAATTCAACACATTTTCTACCATACCATGCAAATATTAAAGATCTGGCCAAATATTTTAAATATCAGAAGGAGAAAAATCACAGAATACTGGGGGAAAATAGTACAGAATCCTGCTTTCATGGGATCTGTGTGAAGGAGTGGGAGCCATAAAGGTGATCAAAGACAGTCCTTTATTTTGAAGATGAGGAAACTGATACACAGAGATGGAACAACTCACCCAAGGACATAAAGGTACTAAGTGGCAGAACTGAGATTCAATCCCAGTCAGTTGACAAGTACTGAACAAGCCCTTACTATGTGTCAAGAACTGTCCTAAGTGCTGGATTCCAGTCGATTAACTCAAAATTCAGTTTTCTTTCCCATATCAGGTCCTTTGTGTAATAGTTTCTGATTAAACAATGACCTAGAGGGGAGGGTATAGCAGATGGCTCTTTCATTCCAGATAAAAACAGAAAACCTAGACCTAAGAAAAAGGACCTTCAATCACACCCACACCAAAAGCCCTAAAGTAACCTCAGCTGAGATCCTGGTTGAACTTGTCCTTATTAGAACTCCTAAAACTGTGTTGCAACTGAACATTACCAAGAGGCATTTTGAAGATATAACTATCTCCTACCTGTTTGGGAAGGTGACCTCCTGGTCCCTTAATGTTTGAGTGGGAGTCCTTAATCAAGCATTCCTTAGTCTTTGTTAGTTAAATATAGTTAAATGATCCTATCTTCTGGGGCTGTTTAAACCTGCCAGAAGCCTTCTGCTCTTTCTCCAAAATTGCAAAACAGGTTTTCTTCTCTGTGACTCAGTCCCTTGTGCCTCTTTAAAGACAAATAACTGCCTATTCACTCCAGGATGTGCTGGCTAACCCTTAGGAAAAACCCTTGTCCCTCACAAAGCATACTAAGGAATAAACCTGAAAAGTAACACAAGATGCCCATTCTGTGGATATCGTGAGGAACAGTCCATCTTGACTGATGATCAGAATTTGAGGATAGGAGGGAGGGGAAACTCACTGAAGATTAGTATAAAGAAAGAGCAAATAGACATCCTTAGAAAAGGGCCTGTCCTGAAAGGAGGAACTACAAAGTGACTTTTACCTCCCTGTCAACAAAGAACTCAAACCAGAAAAACAGACATTAGCAAGATGCCTTACAACTAATGTGTCATTATGCATGTTCAGAACTTTCTCCTAGGGGTCATATGACAAGGACTGACACTAGAGAAGATCATAGGATCACAGGTGTGTAGCTTAAAGGGACTGAAAAAGGCCGAGTCCAAAAACCTCATTTTACAGATAAGGAAACCAAGACTCAAAATGGTTATGTGGCTTGCTAAAGTCACACTGGACATAATTGTCAGAGATGAGAATTAACTCAGGTCTTCTGACTCAAGAACTAGTGCTCTTTCTATTATACCAGCCTTAATGATATTCAAGAGCAACATCTACTTGAAGGACAGAGTTCCATTTAATAAAAATGGATATACAATTGGAACATAGACATTCATTTGGGATCCAGAGAAGTCAGAGTCCTAAACCATCTTGCAAGGAATGAAGCGGACCCAGATGCAGAGAATAACATGAGCACAGAATAGCAGAGTGAATAGAAGAATGGGAGGATAATGAAAAGTAGAAAGTCCTGACTACCTGTTTTTTGAGTGTTGGTTGCCTCATCTTTAAAAATGGGAGTAATAACACCTGAAGGAGCATTGTTTTAAGAATCATTTGTACTAATATGTATGAAGTGTTTTGCAAACTGACTGATAAAAGCATCAGCTATATTTATTATAATTTTAGTAGTAGTATACTCACTGCTAAAGGATCGGGAATATAATGCCATTGGTGTTTCTTGCTAACTGTGTGACCTTAAAATAAATGGGTATAAATAGGTATAAATAGGCCACTTCACATCTTTAAGATTTAGGCTTCATAAAATAAGAGAATTCTGGAAAAGATGGTTAAGTAGGAGGAAATGATACAGCCCACCTCTCTTCTGCAATCAATTTAACAATGATGTAGGAAGAACACCAGACTAAGTAGTAAATTAAAAATCTCAGGGGAGAAAACCAGTGGGTCACTCTTTTAGCTGAGGTTTACATGGGGCATGGAGTTAAAATTAGAAAGAAAATATTAAATGGAAAAATAAATGGGAATTAAATCAGAAAATTAATAATTGAAGCAATAACAAGAAGCCTAGGAGCACTGGGGAGAGGATTCAGCCAAAAAGAAATGAGCAGAGATTTCCGACAACAGAACTAAAATGGGGACTGTGGTTGTGTCCCAAGGTCAAGAATAAAATTTCAGATATAAGGTTATATACCATGAAGAGAGCAGAAACAGTCCTAGCACTGGGATGGAGATCCAAAGTCAATCAAGGCTAGATCCTATAATTGGGGACCAGGGCAAAGTGTGATCACAGATGCAGCACAAACTAGGCTTGAGGTTGTGAACTGAGTGAGAAGCAGAAAGATATGCAAGAATAGCATTTAAAAACTTCAAAGTTAAATGAGCTACTGGAAGAAAGAAATAGTGTTTGAATAGTTTGAGAGTTCAAAATTTCAGGTGAAGACAAATGTAAAAAACCTGAATGAAATTGTAGAAAAATTAGCTATGAATGATCTCTGTTAATATTGAATGGGAATAAAAAGAAATGTACTTATTTCTCAGCTTTACAAAAATTTGCTGCAACAGGGCATTAAAAATGTCAGAAGACAAATACAGAAAAACAAATATTAACCACATCCTTTACTGACTACAATGTAATAAAATTTATATTCATGAAAGCACCATTGAAGAAAGGATTAAAAATTCATTAGAGACTAATTATAAAGAATTTGCAAAGCAATTAACAAAATATAGGAAAAATCATCAAAGAAAATGACAACAAAGAGATGAGACAACAAATTTTTTTTGATGATGCTAAACTATTCCTTAGGGATATCCCTAACATTGTCATCAATAGAAAACTTCAGGATAGTAAATTAGGCATGCAACTCAAACAACTAGAAAATCAGTAAACTTTAAAACTTCAACTAAACACCAAAATACAAATTTTTCAAAATTAAGGAAGAAAATAAGAATTTAATAAATAAAATTCAGAGTTTTTTAAAACAATAAATGAACGGTTAACTAATTTTATTTTAAAAATAAATCATACCAAATTACTGGTATAAATTTTTTTTTAAAGAATTACAATAAATAAAGAAAAAAGGACAGCATTAGAAACTGTTTCCCCAGCTATGTGTCAATAAAACTAACACCTTAAATGAAATAGATATTTGCAAAAATTAAAATATCCTGATTAAAGAAAAAAATTATATTTAAAAACTTAATTTAAAAAAATTAAATAAGCCATAAATAGGCCACAAAATGGGGGATGGGGAAAGTAGGGGCTCCAAAGAGACAGATGTGCATTCTAATATTCAAAGATGCAATATTAGAATGCATGTTCAAAGAACAGTAAATTCCAATATTACCCTTAATTTAAAAAAAAAAACAGGAAAATATAAAGCCCTACAAAAGTCCTTTTGTGATACAAATATGCCCTTCAGTATCCAAAATACCTAAATCAGAAAGAGTCAACACAGAGATTAAAAATATAGAGACCAATATCACTAATAAATATCCATGGAAAAAGTAAAATTAAATATTAACAAAAAGGCTAGAGGAACATATTAAAATATTATATGATAAGATTGGATTTATACTAGAAATCTGGGTTTGATTCAATATTAGAAAAGTTATCAACATATTAGAGCATATTAGTATTAAGAAAAACAAAATTCATATTAGTAAATCAATAGAGGTCCAACAATACTTGAAAAGATATAACTTCCATTTCTGTTTATAAATGAGTTTTTCCTTTAATATGATAAGTTGTATCTCAAACCATATGCCATCATTATACAGAATGAGGATTAAGTAGAGGCTCTTGCAATAAGAACAGAGATGAAACAAGGATATACAGTATGACCAATACTATTTGACATTGTAATTTTTTAAACTGCTAGCTATAGAAAAAAGACAAGCAAAATATTGTGGAAATGAACATAAGCAAAAAGAAGAAACAAAATTAATGCTTTCTGCAGATAACACATTTACTTAGAGTACCCTGCAAAGTCAAATAAAACCTAATTAAAACAGCAACATTGGCAAAGTAAGGACTCATTGTTTGTCAAAAAAAAGTGCTGGAGAAATTGGAAAGCAATTTGGCAGAATATAAAATTAGCTTTATACCAACATCTCATACCATATACCAAGAAAAGCTCCAAATGAATACATGTCTTGGCTATAAAAATTCACATCATAAACAAATTAAAGGAGCAAGGAAGAAATTGCTTTTCAGATCTATGTATATGGGGAAAGATAATGAACCAAGATGGAAAATGATTATAGAGAATAAAATTGACAATTCTGATTTCTTAAAACTAAAAAGTTTTTGCACAAAGCCAAAACTATTAAAATTAAAAAGGAAACATTAACTGGGGAAATTAAATGGAATTAAATCAGAAAATAAATCATTACAGCAAGTTTCTCTGATAAATACCTTATTTCCATGATTTAAAAGGAACAGATTCAAATTTACATAAGTCATTCCCCCATTTGATAAATGGTCAAAGGATATGAGCTGACCATTTTCAAAGGAAAAAAAATACAATTTAATAACAGTCATGTGGGGGGTGGGGGTGGGGAATGGTCCAATCACTAAAAAGTAGAGAAATAAAAATTAAAGATATAGTGAGTTTCTACCTGACACCCATCAGATTAGCAAAGACAGCCCCCCAAAGGAAAATGACAAATAATATAAGAACTACTTGAAAATAGGTTCACAAATACCCTGTTGGTAGAGCTATAAATAGGTCTCATCATTCTGGAAAACAATTTGGAACAATGCCCCCAAATTTTTAAACTTGTGTACCCTTTAAGCCAGCAACACCACAAATAGGACTATAATCCAAATAGATCAGAAAAAGAGGGAAAGGGACTATATGTATAATTTTTTTAATATCAGTTTTTTGTTAAAGCTAAGAACTATGAAACTAAGAATGTGCTCATCACTAAAGGAATAACTGAACAAATCATGGTATATGAATGGGATAGAATATCATTGTGCAATGAGATATGATAAAAGAGGTTCAGAGAGGCCTAGGAAGACTTATATGAAATGAGTAAGAGTGAAATGAGCAGAACCAGAACAATTTATGTAATAAAAACACGTGGAAACAAACAATTCTCAAGACAAGATCTGATCAATCAGCATGATGACTAACCACGATTCCAGAGTGCTGATAATGAAGAATGCACCTGATAGAGGACTGTTGCTCTCAAAATAGGGAATGAAGCATGAATTTTCTGACAAGTCCAAAGTGAGGTTTTCTTTTCCTTGCCTGTGGATATTATTGTAAGGATTTATTTTTGTCTGTTTTTCACTTTGGGTAGATAACTTAAAGCTTGAATGAAGATAAGATAAAAGCATGGTCCATCATGATTTCAAGGTCCTCCTCTCCTAGATCTGAAGTCCAATGGTACTTCATAGAAATATAAACTATTGGGTTTGGGTTTTGAACCTGATGCCTGTACTCTCAAAAGTGGATAATGTGTCCTAATGTGATCAAAGGAGACATTGTATGCAAAGCATTTCACAAGCCTAAAGTTGGTCTTTAAAGTTTAGGTATGATGATAATGATGATGGTGATGATGAGGATGAAAAGAATGAAGATGATGATGATACCAAGTGTTCATCCACCTAGATTGGCTTCTTACTTTTCTTCTCTAAATAACTACCCACAAAGTCCATAATGTTAACCAAACAAGGGAAACATGGAAAAACATGGTCTATTTTTCTTTAATCAATTACACCTTTTTGGTTCATATTTATTGGCCATATGTTTTGTCACTTGCTTAAGGCTTTTGGTGTGGGAAGGGATGAGGAGATGGGGTAGAGAGGGATGAAGGGAAGAAATTGTACCAAACATTGTGCTTAGCACTTCATGAATTCATGTGGTCCTCAAAAAAATCCTAGCATGTGGGTGCTATTGTTATCCCCATTTTAGTTGAGAAAACTAAAACAGATAGACGTTAAAATGGCTTAGCCAGGGCTATATAGTAACTATCCGAGGTTATATTTGAACTTAAGTGTTCTTGACTCCAGGGTCATTGATCTAGTTACTAAGACACTCAAATGCTCGCACACACTCACTTACCAGAGCTCGAAATGACCTTATAGAGGCCATATGCCGATTGGTTTTCATTAGACCTTGAAGGAAGATCTGGTCTCTTAAGAACATCATTTTATGGTCATCTTTAGAGGTTATCAGTCCAGTCTTCTCACTCTATAGATAGGGAATCTGAGGTCCAGAATGGTTGTGTGATTTACCCATTGTGATATATTATGGTAAATAAAAGAGTTGGATCATACTCTTAGACTCCTGAGCCAATATTATTACTACTCTACCTATCATTGATGATCTCTGTAAGTTGCAGGAAGTTGGTAGACAGAGTTTTCTCCCTGGGAATTTCCTACATCAATGAATTTCCAGGTCCAAATGCCAAAAAATCATCACACATCTCAAAAAATGTCTCACAGCTGAAAGATTGCTTTTTAAATTAAGGAAAACTTGGGGGCAGCTGGGTAGCTCAGTGAATTAAGAGCCAGACCTAGAGGCGGGAGGTCCTAGGTTCAAATCTGGCCTTAGACACTTCCCAGCTGTGTGACCCTGGGCAAGTCACTTGACCCCATTGCCTAGCCCTTACCACTCTTCTGCCTTGGAGCCAATACAGAGCATTGACTCCAAGATGGAAGGTAAGTGTTTTTTAAATAAATTAATTAATAAATTAAGGAAGATTCTTTATAAATCAGTGTTCCATTATGAGTCCCCAGTCTAGGTCCCTACTCTACCATTTCCCAGCACTACCTTGCAGTAGAATCAGACAGATAGTGTGTTGTTTTGTTTTTTGGCTTGTTTGTTTTTGGCTATATGTGGAATAATTTAGTTCTTCTAGAATCAAATAAATAAACATAGTCAGAAGACAAAGTGTAAACTGGAAATGAAAGAATGAAAACTATAGAATTTAATCCATTCTTTAGTCATGAGATATCACCTTCTGGTTAGAAGGGGCCTTAGGAGTTGACCATCTGGTTCAACCTTCTTATTTTACATATGAATAAACTGAGGCCCAACATCACAGGTAATACATGAAAAAGGTAGAATTTGAACCCAGGTCCTACAACTCCAAGGCCTAGTTCTCTTTCCACTGTCCCATATTACATGAAACAGCTAAAGAATAGTTGCCACTCTCATTCCAGCTGCATCCAGAAGTCAAGGTCTCCCTAGCTCCTAGCATGGGCACTATGAAAGTAATCTTGGGTATGGGGGAAGGGCTTCCTTCCCTTTCCCCTTGGGCCCTGTAGCTCTGAGAAATGAGCTTGAGTTCTTTGGTCTATTTTGGTTGTCCTTTTCAGTACTCAACAGAGGTGAGAAAGTTCCCAAATTCAGGAGCTCAAATCATGGTACCCTGGTAGCTATGATTCCTGGGCAAATGTGGCTGCCAGCCTAATACAGGAGCTCAGAGAGTCTGCTAGAGACTTCCAGGACACCAAACCAGAGGTTCTTTAGACATGAGGTTTGGAGGGACTGATGCTGTACAAGAACTGGGATAAACTGTGAACTTTATCCCCTTCCTCCCAGACACCTAGCAGGGAACATCAAGCAGCAATCCTGTAGGAGGGGTTATTCCCTTCCAACCCAAGATGCTGGAGAAGGTATAAGTGGGATTAGCCGGAACAGTCTACATTTGTCTAACACTGAGGCAACCTTAAACCTATGTTTCCTACCATGTGGATGAAAGTAGCCTCTTTTGGTTGGCAGGTAGCTAGAACAAGCTAAGTCTTTAATAAGTACTGGAAAAATTTCTCTCTTAACCTGTGCATTCCCATTGCAGTCCAAAGGATAGAAATAACAGTTCATCCCCAGCACTGGAGCCATGAACTAAAGGGGAATGAGAGAACTCTTCCCCTCCCACACTTTTTTACCCCAAGAAACAGGTTTGGGGGTGTTAGTTTGGTTTTGTTTGTCCTCCATTTCAAGCAATCCTCACTGTCTGGAGTTCCATCCATGAGGACCTTAAAGCCAAGATTCTGGGAGGCATATTGTAGGCAGCCAAACCAACAAGGAAGCCCAGAGATCAGAGTGCCTGGGACTGAAGCTGAAAGGGGATTTTAGGCTTGAAACTTGGGACTGTGTAATAGGAACTGAGCCCATTTATTTGCATATTTGTTATTATACTTTTTAAATTAAATATTTCTCTTTAAAAATTAATCTAACTCTTTAATATAGAATTTAAATGGAACTGAGGTATAAGAAAGCCCTTCTACAGTTAGGGGAGACTGTAGATCAGCAGGGCTTTAAGGCAGAGATCCTACACTGCCAAACTCTCCTTAATAGGACAGGAGATTTCTGTGAGACAGGTGAAATGTAACACACCTGGCCTTCAGGCAGTGTGGGCCAGAATTGGTCAGTGTTACATTTTGCTGTTTGCTCTTAGTCTATGTTTGAAATAAAGACTACTTTGTAAAAAGCTAATGAGAAAGAAAGAATAGTTACAAAACAATTTTCTCTTTAAAATCTTTCTTCTCTCTTTGTTCATTTAGCTCTTGCAGAGTCACTAAGAGAGGATTAAATCTGATATTCCCCCACCCACCCTTTTTTTTTGGTCAAAACAGCATTTTCCTTATTAGTGTTCATTTTCACTCCTAATTCTTCAGGTGTCTGAGTCAGTTGGATATCAAGGAAGAGAGAGAGAAGAAGGAAGAAGAAGAAGAAGAAGAAGAAGAAGAAGAAGAAGGAAAGAAAGAAGAAGAAAGGAAGGAAGGAGAGAGAGAGAAAGAAAGAAAGGAAAAAAGAAAGAAAGAAAGAAAGAGCCTTTTTTCTCTCCTCCCCCAAAATGTAAAATTTTTAAAAAATGAATGGACTTTGTAAACTATGTCAAGGAGGGAAACATAGAAACTAAATGACTAATGCCACTGTTAAATCTTAATTCACTGGTTTCTGGAAGAATATTGAAAAGGGGAGGGCAATAAACATCCCTCTTCCTCAGGTACCTGTGCTTGGTTCCAATTCTCACACTTTGGCCAGAAACTGAGAATGCCTGGGGTCCCATAAAGGGGAGGCCAGGAACAGCAGCAACTCTCTCCCACCCACAAAGAAAGTCCCACTTTCTGAAGCATTTCAGGGAAGTTGGCTTCCTCCCCAATGTCACAGTCAGTCACCAGGTCATCCTGACCTTTTTATCCTTCCTACCTGGCCCCTTCTGCATGTGGAGGAGAGGATAGAGTCACTGCTCCTTCAAGCTGCAGTAGCACCTCCTCCCACTCCATTTCCCAAATATGAAATGTCTGCCAGATTTTTTTTCTTTTCTCTTACTTTTTTCCCTCTTCTACCTTTCCTCCAGCAGCAATATTTTTATTTTTTTAATATTCTCCTTTTTCTTTTTATGAGTCAACTATTTTATCAATAAAAGTCTGTCCTATAATAAACACTTATATAAAGATATTAGTGACTTTATAGTCAACAAAGAACTGTCTCTAAGATTTATATCCATTTTCATCCTCTCTTCTTACCTAGATATGAAAGATGAGATATTATGAGTAGAATGAATATAATGTAAAGGATTCCCAGAGAGTCAGACAATTGTGGTTTATCTTTTAATCCCCATCACCTAAAATAATACATGGCACATAGTAATCACATACTAAATATTTTCTGATTGATCATTGATTGACTGAAGGCTATGTAGGCATCCATTTTTGTGAGGTAGTTGGGTACTATGGTGAGTAGAGCAGTAGATTTGGAGAGAGAAAGACCTGTCTTGGATGTTTTTTAGCAATCGGCTCCCTTGCTTTTCCTCTCATGAAATACTAGATCTCCTCACTCAGAGAATTTTCACTGGTTAATCCCTCATGTCTGAAACTCTTTCCCTTCTTATCTCCACTTCCTAGCTTCCTTCAAGTCTCAACAGAAGTACAACCTTCTGCAAGAAGCCTTTCTCAAGCCTCCTTGATCTTATTGCCTTCCCTCTGAAATTATCCCCAACTTCTGCTGTATATCTATTGTTTGTACATAGTTGTTTTACATGTTATCTTTCCCCATTAGAAAGTGTGCTTCTGGAGAGCAGGGACTGTTCCTTCCCTTTCTTTCTATCCCCAGTAATGTCTAAAACATAATTGGAACTTAATTAATTCTAGTTGACTATGTAACAAGTTACTTAACTCTCATCCTCAGTTTCTTCATCTGTAAAATGGGGATAATAATGGTGCCTGCCACATATGGTGGTTATGAAGACATTAATATGACACTTTAGAGTTTGCAAAATACTTTGTAAAACTTAAAATGCTATATAAATGTTAGTGATCATTATTATCATGAGATGACCTATGAAAAGTACTTTGCAAGTCCCTAAATGTTATGTAAATGGTAGCTACATTATGAAAAGAATTATAACAGTTTTTTTGGTCTAGACAAAAAAAAAAAAGAAAACAAGAAGAGAGAGATAGTCCTTCCCCTTAAGAAAATTAAAATCTAGTAAGAGAGATAATGTTAAACCACCAACTCATAGATTTACAATTAGAAGAGATTATAAAGACCACATAGTCCAATCCTCTCATTTTATAGATAAGGGTCCAACAAGGAGCCATGACTTGCCCAAAATCATACGTGTGGGATAAGATGATGCTAAGATTCAAACAGAAGTCTTCTAACTCCTTCTTCCCATCCTACATAAAACAACTAATGTTACAAAACAGTTAAAAAGCACAATCTCGAAATATGGGTCAGAAGAAGATAGCCTAACATGTGCATTCAAACACTGGATATTTACTGAGCAGCTACACTGGGAGAAACACAAAGAAGTGAGCGCATGATACCCAAGGAGCTTGCAAACTAAGTGGAAACAAGGCAAGTAAAACACATCCAATTTAATTTCCCTGATTATAGGATCATAGATTTAAAGTGGAGTGAACTTTAGAGACAATTCATTCTCAACTTTACAGATGAGGAAATTGAGGTACAGAGAAGTTAGGTGATTTTTACAGGATTTCACAATGTCTGTGGAAGAATTCAAACTCAGGTCCTTGTGACTACACATCCAGCAATTAACCCACTAAGTCAAAGAGTTGCCTCTAACTGGAGTTGACTGTACAAAGATAAGAATTTGCAAAGCACTAGGACTAGGTACTAGACCCAGACTTCACTCTCAATAGTCTAATGTCAGATGGAAGGGAAGGACATGAATGCAACTGACAAGTTATTAAAAGGATCTCTCCCAGCTTAGACGCTGATGTAAGGAGACAAGAGCTGGCAGAATTCTAAGATCATCGGGCCACAGATCTAGACCTGGAAGAGACCTCAAAGGACTTGTAGTCCAACCCCATAATTTTACAGATAAGAAACTAAAGTCTAGAGGGAGACTAAGTGATTTGCCTAAGGTTACACAGGGACTAAATTGTAGAGCTGGAATTTAAATCTAAGTCTTCTAAATTCAAAGCCAGTTCTCTTTTGTCTGAAGGAGAGGAAAATGGTAGACCTCTTTAACTAGAGCCCTCAGATTTTGCTTTGATGCAGATCATTGATTCACTTTCTCCTTCAGGTTGCGATTCAGTCATCTTTCAATCATGTCTGACTCTCTATGGCCCCATTTGGTATTTTCTTGGCAAAGATCCTGGAATAGTTCGCCATTTTCTTTTTCAGCTTATTTTGTTTTACAGATGAAAAAACTGAGGCACACAGGGTTAAGTGATTTGGCTCAGGGCTAGACAGCTAGCAATATCTGAATCCAGATTTGAACTCAGGAGAAAGAATCTTCCTGACTCTAATCCTCTATATACTGTGACACCTAGTGAGCCCCTTCCTTCAGGTATATTTTGCCTAATAAAGTGGGGAGTGAAACTGAATTTGGATACAGAGAACTTGCTTTTAAATTCCATCTCTGCCACTTGGCACTTGTGTGGCCTTGAGTAATAGGATGTTTCACAGGTACTAGAAAGGGGTAGTCAGAGATGCTTTGTCATTAGGAAAGATATGGCCAAAGCTGACCCTTCAGTTCCAATCTGTCTTCCTAGTTACTGAGCCTGACTTGTGGACCCAATGCTTCGTGTCTAACTTGTACAGGGACTTCCTTGCTTCAGATCACCCCACTAGTCACCATTCCCCTGAAACCAGCTCAGGCACCACTCAGGTTGGCTTTCTCCTTTGGGCAGGGCTGAAAGGGTGAAAGGGGGGAAGGAGCTATACAAAAGGGTGTATGATAAGGGCATATGAGAAGTTCAGGCAATATCCAGGCAGCAAAGAGTACTTTCAGCTGCAGGGAGGGGTCAGGAAAGACTTCCTGATGGGTGACTTGGCATCAGATAAGTGCCTTGAAGGAAAGGAGAGGTTTCAACAGATGGGACTGAGGATGGAGTTCATTCCAAGAATGGTGCATATAAACAAATGTATAGATGAAGCCAAGGATGGGAGGAGGACAAGGAACAGAGCATTCTGGTTTGGCTTGGATGTAAAGTAAATGAGAGAGAGTTTGATGTTGCTCAGTCGTTACAGTCATGTCCAACTCTTTATGACCCTATTTGTGGTTTTCATGGCAAGATACAGAAATGACTTGTCCAGGGTTACAAAGCTAGGAAGTGTCTAAGGCTAGATTTGAACTCAGATCTTCCTGACTCCAAGCCTGGTGCTCTATCCACTGTGCCACCTCGCAGCCCCAAATGAGAGACTGTAGTATGAGATAAAACTGTGTTCAGTAGGTGAAAGGAGCAAAAGACTGTATGCTATATTTTCTAGAGAGCTGATCTCAGAATCAGAAAGATGTGGATTCACCACCTCTGATATATACTCGCTACATAATCCATGACAAGTCACAATGCTCAGTGCTCCAAGTCAAGAGGACCTGGGTTTAGATTTTGCCTCAGACACTTACTAACTCTGTGACCCTAGGTAAGTCACTTAGCCCTGATTGCCTGGCCCTTGCTGCTTTTCTCTCTTAGAAATGACACTAAGATAGAAGGTAAAGTGTTTTTTTTTAATTCTTAGCACTCCAAGAAATTCTCTAAGACTCCAAGCAGCATAATTGGTCAGTGCCAGGCACTATGTTAAGTACCAGAATAGGCAAGAATCAATGATGATAAAGGGAGTTGAATTTCACATACTGATAGAATCAAAGATTAAAGCCAACAGTAGAGTTTGGATCAAGCCTGTCAAGGACCTCATATAAGACAAGTGATGGTAATAAGCCCATTCATCAGTTCTTGGAAGATTTACAGGATAACTCCTTCAGGGCTGAAAATCTCATTCCTCCAGGGGTCTGACACTCCACCAGAACTAAAATGCTTTGGATGTGCAACTCTGACTACTCTACACAGGGAGGTATAGGGAATCACTGAAGGATTTTGAGCAGAGGAGTGGTACACTGCAGAAGAGCATCTGCCCAGTGGTATGGATAAGTCAAGAAGGAAGTGGGTGGACTGAAGGAAGGAAGATGTTTGGGACTATTAAAAAAAGCCCAAGATAGAAGAGATGAGAGGTTGAACTAGAATGGTTATGGGTGGGGTACAGAAATAATAAGAAAAGACCTCAAACGGACCAAAGTTTTGAGCTTAGGTGACTAGGAGGGTATTTAAGATGATGGAGACATTGAGTTTAGCCATGTTGAATTGAAAGAGACCACAAACATTTCCAAATGGGAATATTCATCAGGGAGTTAGAAGGCACAATTGGAATTCTGAGGGAATGCTGGGCATGAGGATAAAGATTTAGGAGTCATCTACTACCTCCATAAAGGAGGCCTTTCAACAATGACTGGATGATCACTTATTTCCAGGAAAGTTGGATATAAGATTCTAAGTTTTGAATAGTACTAAATGAGCATAAAAGTTATTTCCAATTTTAAAAATTCTGTGACTTTGTGGCTCTAACCTCAACTATGCCTTGCCTCAGAAGAGGAGGATACTGTCTTCACTAAAAAACTTCAGCAAAGGTTTAAAGACTATGTGTCAGAAAGGTTCTTTTTTAGATGCAATTTGAACTCTCAATTATCTTTAAAATCCCGTCTAATACTGAGATTCTATGATTAGGATTGTATTCCTGACTGGTGACTCTCTAGACCAGTGATATGGGGTATAAATAGAAATAGATGCTTGTAGACTGTGTATTGACTTAAAAAACCACAAGCTAATATTATCTATGTTGTATTGTATATTTATGTTGTTAAACATTGCCCAATTACAGCTTAATCTTGTTCAACTAGAGAGTTTCACACAGTTTGCAGCCAGTAGGCCACAAGTTTGACACTTCCTCCTAGACACCATTTCATAAAGGGCCCAAACCTTGTTCACTTCCCTCCTATCTCAACTCACTCTCCATACTTTTCTAGTTCCCTACCGGGTGCCTTACCCTAGCCCAAGTACCCTTCCCACTCCCATCCATTTATATCTCCCTTTTACAGGTCATCTTCAACCATTAGAAGAGAACATTAGGAAGAACCACTGAAGCAAAAATCCCTGTAAAGAGCTCAAAGGTCACAGACTAGATCATTCTGGCAGAAGTAGATGTTTCATATTGCATGGGAATAAAATTGTCATTGAGTGATGCTTCCACTAAAATCATATTTTCACGGTTCATCATGACATAGGAGTTCTATGACGTCAATCATTCTTGCCTTAGTCTTCATGTCTCTCACAGTGCCTGGCACAAAACAGACATTAATGAATAGTTGTAGATGGACTGTTTGATAATTTTTTTTTATTTTGGGGGGTATTTATTTTTTTATAATTTTTTTTAGAAAAAAAATTTTCCATGTTTCCATGGTTCATGTTCTTACTCTCCCCTACACCCCCTCAATACTCCCCCTCAACCGACATGAATTTCCACTGGTTTCTTCATGTATCATCAATCAAGACCTATTCCATATCATTGATAATTGCACTAGGGTGGTCATTAAGAGTCTGCATCCTAATCGTGTCTGCATCAACACATGTGTTCAAGCAGTTGTTTTTCTTCTGTGTTTCCTCTCCTGTAGTTCTTCCTCTGAATGTGGGTAGAGTTCTTTTCCATAAATCCCTCAGAATTGTCCTGGATGATTACATTGCTGCTAGTACAAAAGTCCATTCCATTTGATTTTACAACAGTGTGTCTGTCTCTGTGTACAAATTCTAAGCACACCAAAGTGAGTACTGCAGCCTCTTTCATGGCCTTTGGAACAAATTGTTCTCATCTGTCCATTCTACCTGAGGAAGTCTTGCCATGCTTAGAGTAGACACTACTCCCCCCAAAAATGCATTGCTCGTTGATAGGTTTGTGGCCCATTGATTATCCCCATCATGACTTAACCTATATGCTAAGATGGTTGAATAGGGTATGATGCTGTGAATGCTATAGCTTCTATGAGCAACAGATGAAAATGAGTGCCAAGGGAACCCCAAAGGTGAATGAGCGATCCTGAAAAGGGCTCAGCAAGCCGTTACACCACAGGTACTAGTGCTTCTTGATCCCTCATACCCCCTATACTCTTATGCATATGTGTATTTACATTCTTATTGACATACACATATACTCATTAGAATGTAAGCTAATTAGGAGTAGGTATTGCTTTGTTCTTTATAATAGTTAAGACCAAAGAATGGTGTATAGTAGGCACTTATTAAACATTTTTCAATGATTGTTGATTGGATAATAAGTGAGTACACTTTGACAAAGACATTTAACAAGTGCTAATTGGTTGATCTCTTAGCCAATATAAACATTCAAAATATGTATAAAATGAATACAAATTGTTTTTGAGGATGAAGTAAAAAGTGGAAGTATCAAGAAGGGATTTGAGTAGGAAGGGCCTTGAAGAGAGGTAAGGGCTCCAAGAAATGAAGTAAATAAAAGAGAACAACCTAGAGATGGAGGAAACCCCACAGAAAAGCATCAAATCAGAAATTGGAGTGCTGAATTTGGGCAATAACAAATAGGTCTGTGTGGTTGGAGCACAGGTAAGGGAAGGAACTTTATTCCATGTTTGAAGCCACAGAAGTTTATGCTGATAATTGCAATTTGTGATAAACACTAGAAGATTTTTACCAGTTCTTTCTAATCCCTTAGAAGCATAGAAAAAATATATATCTTTTTATATATTTTGTGTATAATTATATGTATATGTGCTGTTTCTCCTAGTAGAATGGAAGCTTATATGAAGAGAGGTACTGTTTTATTTTTGTCAAGTTATTTCTCGTGCTTGGGACAAAGCTAGCCTGTCACATAGTTGGCACTTAAAAATGCTTATTGATTAAAGAAAAATTAACAATTAAGGATTACCAAAACAAATGGGCATTTCCATGTATTGCAATGCCCCACTATTTACTGGGAACAGCATCATTTTCCCTTCAAAACTCCTAGCTAAAATATACTCCCAATCTCTGTCTCTAGACCTTCCTCTTCCCCCAACTCCTAATAAAAGGGGAAAAGTCACACCACTCTCCCTCATATAGAGGCTATGATCTTTAATTAGGTTAATGGGTTACAAATAGGTTAATTAGGTTAATGCCTGTGAATAAGGAAACTGCTTTATAATTGCTACTGTCATTTTTCCAGCACATGGTAGCAACCTTAGTATAGCCACCTCTGGATGCCAACCTATGATACCTAGTTACATTTGGTTCCATGTGATAACTCTCACATCAGGCAAGCAGACTCTTCTCACTCTTTTGCAAAGCACTGGGAGAGATGCATTTTCTACCTTCAAAATGATTTCTTGCTGGTTTCTCTTGAAATAGAAGCAATTTTGGAAAAAATTTTGACAAATGAAAGGGAGGAAATCCACCTCTTAAAATCCAGGGCACTTGAAAGTTTCATTTTCCTGTTTTAATTTGCTTTAGTGTTTCTAGGGAATAATAATAGTTTTTTAATGCCAAAGGTGGCGTTCATCATTCAAAGCCCTCTAATTTCCTCCCATATTGCAAGTAATGTGGTAATAGTTCTCCAATGAAATATTACCTAAAATATAACTCAGTCATTTTCTTTACTGTTCAGAGTTATGTGGAAAAAATGTATCATCTTTTCACAAATATTTACTTTGTGAGGATGCTATAAATGATCTGTGAACAGGGTTCATTCTTTTCTTTACACGTGTCATGAGAGAAAGAAAGAAAGAAAGAAGGAAGGAAGGAAGGAAGGAAGGAAGGAAGGAAGGAAGGAAGGAAGAAAAGAAGAAGAGAAAGAG
>NC_058134.1:35876895-35941686 GCF_016433145.1 Gracilinanus agilis
AAAGAAAGAAAGAAAAAAAGAAAGAAAGAAAGAAAGAAAGAAAGAAAGAAAGAAAGAAAGAAAGAAAGAAAGAAAAAGAAAGAAAGAGAAAAAGAAAGTAAGGGAGGGAGGGAGGAAGGGAGGGAGAGAAGAAGGAAGAGAAGTAGCAAGGAAGGGAAGTAGGGAGGAAGGGAAGTAGGGAAGAAAGTGGGGGGAAGAGAAGAGAGAAAGAAGAAATTAAAAGGAGAAGAGAGGAAGGAATCACAGTAATATCTAATCCTGGATTCTCCAGAAATATCTGATTTCTACTTTTAAAATGAGTTTCTTCCCTTCTAGGTATTGAAAGGAAAAGAAAAAAAATCAACACCTCAGTATTCATAGGCTCATTATAGAATGCAGACCCCAAAAAAGGATGCACAGAGAGACCATGGAGACTTTAAAAGATTTATTTATGATGTATTACTGTAATTTTTAATTTAGACATGCAAATTTTTTAATTTGCACTGACTGCTTTGCCTTAATGGTTTTGATTAATACTTGGAGGTAGTGTTTGTGAAAGAGATTTATACTGTGATTCATCTGCAAAATAATCAAATCATTACCAGCTAATGACAAAGCTGTGAAAAATGATATAGATATTGTGTAACTTCCAGCTATGGCAGAGCACGTGGAGGTGCCCGATCCTTCCAGCAAATGTGGCCTTGTGTTAATAACTGCTGGGAAGTTCTCTCTAGGTCCACTCTAATTTGGCAACAAAAAACATTGATCTTAATAAAGCTGTCTGATAAAAGGAGCAGTGATTAACATCGCGGACCCTCCACTCTGCTGTATATGCCAAGCCTTCTCCTCCTTTCTTTCTTTCTTTCTTTCTTTCTTTTTCTTTTTTTTTTCCAGTAATGAAATTCTACTGCCTTTCCTGCTTATCAGCTGCATCTCACCTCAGCTCTTTGTGGGTCCTCAAGTGAACACCACAAATAAACAGCCACTTGATTCTCCCATCCCAGTCCCTGCTCCAGCCATCTGGGCAAAGAGGCAGGGAGGCAATGCTTGGATAAGAGACAAAACAGCTCGACTCCAGCTTTAGCTGGGGTTTGTCGCACTTCTTGTCTAGTGAGAATTTTTCTGTTGAAGAAGCAGGTTCTCCCAAAGACATGCAGAACAGAATAGAAGAGACTGAAATATACAGCAAGCACACTTGCAGTCCAAAAGAAAGATATGCCTCCTGCCTCCATCTCCCTAATAAAGGGAGAGAGGAAAGAATTAGGCAGCAGCCACTTCTGAAAGATCCCACTGTCATTCTTAATTGGCCAAATGCTATGAAAGTGATCACAGGTAGTTGTGGAAAAGAAATACACTTTTAAAAAGAAGTGACTTTTAAGGGGGCAGCTGGGTAGCTCAGTGGATGGAGAGTCAGGCCTAGAGACAGGAGGTCCTGGGTTCAAATCCAGCCTCAGACACTTCCCAGCTGTGTGACCCTGGGCAAGTCACTTGACCCCCATTGCCCACCCTTACCACTCTTCCACCTAGGAGCCAATACACAGAAGCTAAGGGTTTTAAAAAGTGACTTTTGTCAGTGAAGTATCATGCTATGATGGAGATTGTGAATAATGAATAAGCAAATGAGCATTTATTAGTATTCACCATACTACTAGGTGCTGTGCTAAGTATGCAGGATACAAATATGAAATCAAGACAGTTCTTGTCCTCCAAGAACTTATGTTCTTTTTTTTAAAAACCCTTAACTTCCTTCTCAGAATCACTACTAAATATTGTTTCCAAGGCAGAAGGACAATAAGCACTAGGCAATTGGGGTTAAGTGACTTGCCCAGGGTGACACAGCTAGGAAGTATTCGATGCCAGATTTGAACCCAGAACTTCCTGTCTCTAGGCCTAGCTCTCAATCTACTGAGCAGTCTATTTGCCAGAAAATTTATTTTCTTAATAATAAAGAGAGCATTTACTTGAAAGTCTAGAAGATGGGTTCTAGCCTCATCATTCTACCATGTACTCATTCCATATTATTAGGATGATATAGAGCATTGATTCGCAAAGTGGGTGCCACTGCCCCCTGGTGGGTGCTGCAGTGATCCAGGAGGCGGTGATGGCCACAGGTGCATTTATTTTTCCTATTAATTGCTATTAAAATTTAGAAAATTAATTTCCAGGGGACTAAGTAATATTTTTTCTGGAAAGGGGGCAGTAGGCCAAAAAAGTTTGGGAACCACTGATATATAGCCTTAAACCAGGCATTTAAATACTCTGAACTTAAACTTCCTTATATGTAAAAAAGAGGCTGGTCTAGATCATAATTTTATATGTATTCATACCCAGACATGGTTAAGATTTTCTTTCCATTTTAATTTTTTTAACACTTATTGCTTGTCATGTTCCTCTTTTCCAACATGGTCAAAGGCAGTATAAAACACTGATATCAAAATTGTGACTTAACTACCACTTATCAGATAACTTGCCATGAAGATTCTTTTCTGGTATAAGTCAAACTAGAATGCTAAGGCCCTTTTTAGCTCTGAAATTCTATGCTTTAAAAAAAATCCTAATCTCTAAGATTGTCTCCAGTTCCACAATTCTGTAGTTCTAAGAGTTACTGAACCAATGAATGAGGAATCTAATTGGCACCTCCCCACATTCCTGTCTTTCTTGAATCTAGTTTAGAGACCATTCTCCTTTACTTTGAAGAAGAAGGAACCTTGGCCCCAGTGATAAAGTGGCATGCCTAAGGTCAAACAGAAAATCTATGGCACAGGAAAGAACGCAGGTAGCCCTACTTCTAGACCAACATTTTACATAGTTCTGGGGAAGCTACAATTTCTGCATTTTCCAGTTGCCCTACCTTTTAAAGAGAGAGAGAGATGGAGATTTATTCTCTGGATAATCATTATGAAGATTAGCAGAGAGGGGCAGGGGATATGACTAAAAGATATTTCCTAGAGCAAGTACAACTGAATCCCAAATGTCCACAGAAATAGGGAGAGAAGTGGCAAAAATCCACAAATAATCTCCATATGATATTATGGCTATTCATTTCTACTTTTTTTTATTTATTAAGATTCTCACTATTTAGGAGACCAAGTGGATGAATTTCACCTCCTGTTATCTAACAATTGATTGAATGAACAAATAAATAAAATTTAAAAGGATATATTAAGTGCTTTCCACATGCAAGGCAGTGGGCTAGGCACTAGAAAAACAAAGTGAGAATCAGCCCCTGCTTTCAAGGAGCTTAAATTCCATTGGAGTATTACCCTAGATTTTACCCTCTGAATGAGATAGGATAGACAAGTCAAATGACCAAAAGGTTGACAACCAGAGCAAGGAGGAGGAAGAGGAGAGGCAAAGCAAAAGCTTTGGATAACCCACAAACTAGATAATTAGTCCCTAAATAATCAAGAGTTGGCTGCATCATCACAAAGATTAAGAATTATTGTTATTATCATCATCATCAACATGGCAGAAAGCCACTATGCTCTTTCAGTTTCCACAATGGAAAATTACAGCAAGCTGGTAAGAGCTAACATTCCATTGAGGACCAATCTATATTGTCTATTGCAGTGACACCAGATTCTCTACATTTTCAGTGAGCTGTTTTACAGAATTAGAAGGGAAAAAAAAGGAAGGCGATATTCTGGAAAACACAAACTGTGACTACTTATCATTATTATTTATCACTTATTTGGGTGCCAACTGTGTCCTCAATGCTGAAAGAAAAGAAGGGGGGAAAAACCACCATGCAGAGGAAGACAGTCCTTGTTCACTGGGCTCACAATCTAATTTTGTTTGTCTGTCTACAATGAGCCCGACGTCTTTAATTAGCGGCAACTGCTGCCGACACAAAGTCACAAAAGGGAGATCAAAAATTTCTATCACATTTCTAGACATGAAGACAAATGGGAAGGAAGAGCCCTAAGTGTAATTAATTTTCACTACAGCTGGAAAAGGAAAACTTTCAGCCATAGTGCCTCGAAAAGCGTTTATCGGTCCAATTGTGTCAGCAGGCATGATATGGGGTCTGGGCGACTGGTTTGCAGATACAAGACAGGCTGTGACTTCCAAATGGGTTGGGAAGTAAAAGAAAGATTACCCCCAGCTCTACTCAGATTATTAGAGTTGAACATATCTGAAGGGCATGGAAAGGGGGCAGGGGAAGGGTGTGGGGTTGGAAATGACTGTGATTCAATTGTATACAGTGCCCAGAAGAAGCAACTTGATTTCTACTGCTAGGAAGTTCAATGGGCGTCCATTATATCAAAGCAGAGTCAGAATCCAAATTATCCAGATTGATCTTGGATAATGAGGGCTTGGACAGAGAGATACCTTGCTCCATTCAAGGTAGAGATAATATAATGAAGCTGAGTAAAGGAAAGGAAAAGCTATTCTCAGAGGTGAACTTGCAGAAGAATAAGTCACAAGGACTTAACTGAATTATTCTCAGTAATGCTTGTACAAATAAAGCAGCTAAATCCTTGGGAATCAGACCAGTGTTTCTTCTCCACTCCCTCTTGACAATTGCCAGTTTCAGATGCCTGTCCAGGGCCAGCTGGAGAGGGGAGAAAACCCATCATCTGAGGCAGAGAGGAAGTGATATCCCTGGATGTCAGTGATTTAGGAAAATGGACCAGCGAACCTGATGCTTTATACTCAGCCCCTGGAGGGCATACTCAGATGGGAAATGTCAGTCCTATCTATGGAGAGCTGATGACAGATGGGTCATTGTAACTGTGTTTTACTAGCTCAGCTCCACCTGCCAAAGAGACACAAATATTCTCACTTGGGTGATGGGTGGGGACCCACCTTCCATCCCCTAAACTTCCTACTTCCACCCTCTTGAGAACTGGGTGAATTTCTGCATTCCTCAACACCATGTCAAAGGCTTTGTTTTACAATGTACACTCTAGGAGGAATGAAAAATGTACGTCATACTCCCTGTGAGTTTTGTTGTTTTGTTTAAATAATCTTTGAACTCTTCTTCTTGCACAAAGTTATGAGGAAGATGGTCTAAATCCCCAAAAGAGAAGAACCAGAACTATAAAGGAGAATGAAAGAAGTGTCCATGAATAATTCTACCCATCCCGACCAAATAGTTAATACCCTGTTGTGTCTCTATTTGTGTCCAGTTCTTGAAAGCAAAGAGACCCAACTTATATTCTCATTGATTGTTTTTTGTAATGCCAAAAAAATAAATGAATGAATAAACAAACAAACAAATAAATAAATACATAGATAAATAAATGAAAGATGTCTTCCTATTCAGGGTGGTTTGGGATCCTCTTATTCTTCTAACATTGATTTTTCATCATGACATCCTAAAATCTATAAATGACCTGAGAGAAGAAAAACTCTATCCACACCCCAATTTTACAGATGAAGAAACTGGTTTGAAGAAGTTGAGTGACCAATCCAAGTTCATACAGGAAATGAAAAACAGTGGTAGGATTTGAATTCAGGTCATCTTACTGTTTTACCTCTTACTTGGTTTTTGGTACCATACTCCTATTGCCAAAGGGCATAGTGAAAAAACAACCTTTGAGGTCATCTACCTCAACTCTTTTACATTACAGAAAAAGGATCTGACTGCAAGAGATGAAATTACTTGCCCAGAGTCACACAGCTTAGAAGTATCAGAGGTGAGATTGAATCCAGGCCTTCGCTGACTCTAAGTCTCAGCTCTGTCTACTATCCAAGAATGACCTTGTAGGGACATTGCTTTGTAAAGTTAAAAGTCCAGTAAGAGAACAAGACAGTATTATTGTTCGCTTTGTATTCTTAGCTTTCAAAGGTTCTGGGCTCCAAGTCAACTTAAGCAATTCTCTTTTTTCCTCTCTTTTTTTTTCTATTCATCATCTCTGACTATGGCATTTCTATGATGTCAGCTCCTCTCTCCATTACTACATTTTCTTCCTGCTATCTTTTCCCTGTCTATGTCTCTCCCCCTACTTTCATTCTCCTGCTTTCCTTTGTGGACACCCAGCCCCAGGCATTCTTTGCACAGATCTTTTGCAATCAATCAATGAATCAATCAGCATTTATTAAATGCCTATTATGTCCCAATCACCTTGCTAAGGGCTATGTTGGATTTTGCTGACTTATTCTGGCCCAAGGACTCACTGCCACATCTCTTCATAGTTCCCATCTGTCCCCCTCCCTATGTGAGGTCAAATGATGATAAGTATGGTTTCAGATTCCAATTCTGATGACCTCCATACCTTCCCCATTCTTCATCCCTTTCCTGTTTCCATGTCCTCTAACGCTACCTGTCTCCATAAAGAAGTGCTCTCAGAAGAATCTTCCATAGGTGCTTTCCTAGGGTCATGGTCTATCCTCTGCTCAACCCAGAGCCCTTTCAAGGGGCTGCCAAATCAAGTCTCTCTCCAACCCTCTGAAATCTTGTCTATGGTGACTGCTCTTTTTCATGGGGACACCTGATCCATGTTTTCTCAGATTAGCCTCCTTTTTTCTTAGATCAGAGATCTAATCCTAAGAGACAGACCATCTAGTCCTACCTAAAATTTTTAAGTCATTTTTTTCCATTTCTTACCTGTCACAAAGTGTCCCTCCTCCTTCCCCTTGAGAAGATCTTAGCTCAGGAAAATGAGATCTCCCAAGGTCAAGTGACCTGCCTAAGATTACACAAGAAATGTGTCAAAGGCAAGATTTGAACCAAGGTCCTCCTGCTTTTCTATGTCCTAGTTTTCCTTGTTTCTCTTTTCTCAAAGTAAGAGGGGTCAAGAGATAATATCAAAGCTCTGTAGTCCTAGAGAAATAAATCATTGGATATGAGTTTCAGTTTGGGTGGGCCTCTTCTAGCTTGCCACCAGTATGAACTATTCTCACCCTGCAGAAAATCATTTAACCTCTCTGATCTCTCCCTGTGCAAAAAGTGTTAATTAAGCTTCCTTGCCTCACAGGGAAGTTGTGAGGATTAATTCATGTTTATAAAGCATTTGGGGAGCCTCCGATGAAAGGTGCTATTAAAGCATTCTTCTGGCCTGGGTGCTGCCTTTCCCGCCCTCCTACATGAGTCATTACAAGTGCCAAAGGGTGGGGGAAAGGGGAAGGGCAGAGGGGAGGGAAAGGAATAGAGGGAGTAAGCTGGACCAGACTAGAACAGGCCACATGTGTGGAGTGGGGGGGTGGAGTGCAGTGGCTGGGGAACTCTTCAAGGACATTCTATAAGCAGTCATAGAAAGTTTAGGGGTGGAAGAGACTAAAAGGTACGAGGGAGATCCCTATCCCAGACACATTTGCCGACTTTTCTGCTAGTATTTCTTAAGTTCAGTCCAGGGGTGAGCAGCAGAAACTCCTCTGGACCCAGTGATTGGGCT
Source organism: Gracilinanus agilis (assembly GCF_016433145.1). NCBI lineage: Eukaryota > Metazoa > Chordata > Mammalia > Didelphimorphia > Didelphidae > Gracilinanus > Gracilinanus agilis. The sequence continues at coordinate 35,884,215 of NC_058134.1, forward strand.
TTCTACTCTTCTGTGACTCAACTTCTTGTGAAATTGAATGAGGATGGAATCCCTCCTTATATAGACCACCTAGAGGCCTTGGCTTAGATTCTAGCACACAATCTTTGCCTCCAGTCTCTCCAAGAAAAAAAAAAGCTTTTCCATATTACAGATGACTGGAGAACTATGAATTCCTCTTTTCCAGCTAGGTAGAAGGGGGAGAGATAATGAAGAGGCATGTTGTTGTTGTTCAGTCATTTCAGTCACGTCTGACTCTTTATGACCCCTTTTGGAGTTTTCTTGGCAAAAATACTGCAGGGGCTTGTCCTTTCCTTCTCCAGCTCATTTTGTAGATAAGGAAGCTGAGGTAGACAGGGTCGAGTGACTTGCCCTGGCTAATATAGTTAGTAAGGCAAACTAGGACTTAAATTTCAGTCTTCCTAACTCTAGGCCCAGTAGTCTATCATGTCTCTCATACCCTGAGACTCTGTGAGGGCCGTTTAAATAGCAGTTAGGACAGCTGAATTTCATTCAGAGAATGTTTCATTCAGAGAAAAAAGTAACTACCTATTTAAAACCAATTTAAAGGGTTAGAGATATAACTCTGGGAAACTTATTTGGAAATTTGTTATCATATGTAAACTATAAAAAATAAATAAAGGGTGAGAGACCTTAGCAATGTCAGTGGAAATGATGGATGAGCGTCTCCTCCTAGCCTGCTGATTGGCTCTCTTACTTCTCCATGTTCTAGTCCATCCTCCACTCAGCTGTCAAACTGGTCTTTCTAAAGCACGAGTATGATTATATCATCCCTCTCTTCAATAAAGTCCAGTGGCTTCCTATTAGATCCTGGTTCAAATAGGAAATCTTCAGTTTGGCTTTTAAAGCCTTCCAAACCCTGGTCCCCTCTATCCAGGCTCCTTACACTTTTATGTCATTCCATCTTTGAACCAGTGGCAGTGGCTTCCTTGTTGTGCCTCTCACATGACACTCCAGGCATCTTCGTTGGTTGTCCCCCTGGACACTCTGTCCTCCCTTCCTCCTCCTTCAAATTTCAGCTAAAGTCTGGCCATCTGCAAGAAGACTTTTCCAGTCCTTCTTCATCTTAATGCCTTTCCTCTGAGGTTATTTCCTACTTATCCTAGATAGATAGAAAGATGACAGACAGACAGACAGACAGGAAGACAGGTAGATAGTAAGTAGGTAGATACATAGTTGCTTCCAGGTTATTTGCCCTATTAGACTGTGAGTTCCTTGAGAGCACAGACTGCATTTTGCACTTCCTTGCATTGCCAGAGTCTGGCACAGTGCTTAGTACACAGAAGGTGCTTCATAAATGCTTTTCCATTTAATCTACCCCTCCCCTATCCTCCTGTGGTTTCTAATGTTTTCTGGAAGCTAATCAAAGAATCTAGGACAAGTATATGGTCAGGCTAAACAAAATTTTGAAAAACAAAGGGCAAGAGTTGATCACCCATTTCAAAAACTGAGTGGGAAGTGCTGACCATGTTATGAAAGCCCATGTAGCCTTGTATGATGAGGTAGGAGAAGAGGTGAGAATAACCGTGGGGTGCAGCTGAGCAGCACTGGTATCCCTGGAAAGTGATGAGGAGTTTCAAGAGACAAAACTATGTTGTCTCATGTAGAAGGAGCCCCAGATTTCATCAGAATTCTTCTTCAATACAACGAATAGGTTTTTCAGGTACTTTTTTCTCTGAATGAAACTGAATGAAATTCAGTTGCCCTAACTTAACCGAAATAAATAAATAAATGGACCAAACTAGTGAAAGAGCCCAATTTAAATTCTATGTATGAAAAATGATGTTAAATGCTAGGGGTGCAACTAGAAAATCAAGGAAGTCTCAGCTGCCAGGCAGAGGAAAAGAATCCCTGGCTCTTAAGGTACAACAGCAAATCAGATGGTAATGCATTTTCTTTAATGTTATTTCCACTTAACAAAACCCTATTCATTTCTCTTGTTGAGCTAGGAATAAGGATTTCTTCAGGGGGAGGAGTCTGAGAGGCCAAGTAATCATTTTGGGGTAACAAAGAGCTATAGGCTAAAAAGCAATTCATGTGTTGATTCAACCAAGGCATGTGGTCCCGCCAGTGTCTCTCTGGAAACATCACTACCATTTCATAGAGGAAGCACTATATGACACCTAAAAACCCAAAGAGCAGCTAAGAGGGTCAAAAAAGCAGTAGGAGAGGACAGATCACAAGTGACAGCCTCTGAAGCAGAGTATAAACTACAGGTAGAGATTCAAAGCAGTTGATGGTGATGGAGAAGGAACAGAATAGCAAACTTCCCAGCTTCAATGGTAACAGATGAGGGGTGCACTTAAGCAGCAGTCCCAATGCCAAAGGGCTTCCAGAGCCAGAACTATGTAATCTCATCTAGAAGCCCCTAGATTTAGGCAGAACTCCTCTTCAACATGAAGAATGGGTTTTTCAAGAAGTCATTCTCTTTTTCTATTCTAACTTCTTCTCCCTGCTAACCAGCAGAATCTATGAGAAAGCATATCTATGTATGTATGAGGCAGAGACTAAGAATGATTTTTGGATTTTCCTCTGTTTACTTTGCTATTCTGTCACAATTAAATGCTTTGATATGTGATTTCTGATTCCTTCCTGGTTTGTTGGAGCACATGTTAGACTCTGAGCCAAATATTAGCCTCTAAGTAATAATGGGATTCCAGAATTAAGAGGGATGCTGACACCAAGAGAGCAAATATATTTCTTTCAACAATCACAGAATGTTAGAATTGGAACAGATTTCTGAGACGTCCTAGTCTAATTCCTTTATCTTAGACTCAAAGAAAATGAGGCACAGAGAGATGAAGCAATGCCCATGGTCACATGAGTTTAAAAGACAGAACTTCAGTTCAGGTCTCCTGGAGGCCCGTTCTACCATACTACACTACATGTTTTAATACTTTCTCCCTCCTCAACACTATCCTAACCCTGTTACTTCAGCATCTCATTAGGAAGACCCCCTACTCCCAGACTATTCTCTGTTTCTTGCCTCATCAAAACATACCTTCATGTAATCATGAGATTTTTTTTCGGATAAGGAATTTCAGAGTACTTTCTCAATAAGTGCTCATCCTTCCTTCTATTTCTTCTTGGCACTATTCTATACCAGGTAATGACAAATGGGAATGGATCTCATGCTCCATAGCCCCCAAGAGGTATTTGGGAAATATCATTGATACAGAACATAGTACACAGAATGAAAATTATATTTGCTATCAGAAGAACTGAGTTTGAATCCTGACTGCTAATTCCTGTCTGTATGATCTTACGCAAATAACCTAGTCTTTGTGTGACTCATTTTTCTCTTGTAAAAAAATGAAAGACAAGTTGATCCCTATTTTCCAGGTTTAAGTATATGATTCTATGAGTCATTATGGCTGAATATTGTGTCTCTTAACAATCATAATGCAAGAAGTAGCAACCTATTAGCTGGGAAGGGACTTGTGATGGGTTGATGAAGCATTCCTCACCTATTTCACCCATCCCTTCTCACAGAAACACAAAGATGAAACTGCAGCCAGGCCACTTCCCGAGATGGAGTATTAAACTTGGAATCCGGAAGAGCCAAGGTCAAATCTTGTTTCATACACATACTGGCTCTCTGACTTTTGGCAAGTCACTTTACCTCTTTCTCAACCTTTATTTTCTCATCTGCAAAATGGGAATAATAATACCATCTATCTTACAGGACTTTTATTAAACTTCAGGTAAGAGCTAGGAATCCAAAGAAAGGCAGAAGTAGCCCCAATTCTCAAGAATTCCTTAGATAAAACAATTTGAAAACCTTAAAGATATATAGAAATGCCAGTTATTTCTGCTAATTAAATACTGGTTCTGTTCCTTACTACCATTGTGATCTTGGACCAGTCAGTCACTCTACCTTTCCAGAACTCAGTTTCCTCATCTGTAAAATTAGAACATTGGACTAGACGACTTCTCAACTTCCTTGCCTATCCATCCCCATCATTTGGTCCCACAATATACAAAAGCATCACAATGGCCTTGGCCTTTCCCAGTTAAGGAGTAGTCACTATGTATGCTCAGCATTTATTGTCCAGCTGCAACTTCACTGATTATGCCTTTCCCAAAAGAAACAGAAATCTCTGAAAGACAATTAAAACCATTTGGATTAAATAAAAATCCTTCCACCCAGTTTTCCAAGCTCACTAAAGCTCTCTAAATTTCCAAAGATGTCTGCCTGTGTCTCTTTACTAGAACTGCCAAAAAACATTTAATTTTTTTCATATAAAAACACCTTGAAAATTGAACAAATTTCATCAAAATGTTTAAATGCCAGAAATGATTCCAATCTAATAAAACATTAAGAGTGTCTCTGCATCTCATACGTGGCAGCATCCTATTAAAATGGCACGACTGCAGCCAGCTTTTTTAATCCTTTCACACAAAATCGCCAATTCCAGTTCCTTTGGGGACATTTGCACAAGTGCCTTTTTTTTTTGATGAAGCAACCAGCTTCTTAAAATAAAGTTGGCTTGGTTTGCAGCTCCTTTGAGGTCTAAGAGGAATTAGTTGACCCAATATTAAAGCCAATACAGTCAGTTGTTGCAAAAGGATCTAGTAGTGTCTGAAGGAGGAAATAAAAATGAACAGAGGTCAGGAGCATGTTTGAACCAGAAAGGACTGAAGTACCAAATATATGAATATATGAATAGACATTCAGGTAGCTCTGTCTCCTGACTAACTCTGCCTGCCTTCATGATGTTAACAATACAATAAATGAAAATGGTCCATCCCCAACTAGCTATAAAATAAGATAACACATATCAATTCCATACATGTAGATAAAAAGCTATGTGGAGAAAGAGCATTACCAACTGGGAACAATAATGTAGGATCCTAGTTAAATTTTAGAAGGGACTAGAAAACTCTGTAGGTCTAGAAATAGAGATGCAAACCAGGCATCAAGGGAGGGCAGTGGATCTTTTTACCTGCATTAAGAAGAAAAAACATATAGAGAATGTCTGAAAGTCAGATTCTACTCTACATGGGAAAAGAATGATAAAAACTCAAATAGTCTTTCCTGAAGAGAGCAAACCCACATTAAGCAAATTTGAAAGATCAGTTAGTTCCCAGAAGTCACCCCAATATGGCACCCCTAAGTCACCAGAGGGAAGGGCCATGAACAGGACTGTGGGAACCTTTGGTAATTAACTCAAAACCAGACCAGGTTCACCTGATTTCAAGTTTCATTATGAACCTTGGGTATTTTAGGGCCCGACTTCCAATGCATTCAGACATCAACTCTTCAGCCTTGTCATTTATGCTCAGTGCGAAGGAAAATAGGAGAGACCCTCCCTTCTTCTGTAACTGCTGATATTACATGCAACCACATCCTTATGCTAGAGCTAGACAGCTTTATAGGCTTCTCTGTCACCTCTATTTTCTTCAAGGGTGGTTAATGCAAAATAAGGGTGGAGTGTGTGTGTGTGTGTGTGTGTGTGTGTGTGTGTGTGTGTGTGTGTGATTAAAGGAAGCTGAGTCCTTCTAGGGCAAGCATGTAGATCTTTGAGTCTTGTTCCTTGGAATCTATTCCAGGTTTCAGATCTACCTGGCCCCATGAGGTTGGGAAAGCCCCTTCTCTTCCTGCCTCCAGCTTTCCTATCTACACCTACCATCATCAACTTCAGAGGGACTTTATGAGTGTTAATTGAACTTTGAGATTTCAGGAATCTGTGACTTCTTCAGTATGAATTTTCCCTTCAAATCTGAGTAATTAATCAAGAAGCATTTTTAGACACGAGCCAGTTAATAAAAAAAAAAAAGACATGGGAAGACCTACATGAAATTCTAGAGTGAAATGAACAGAACCAAAAGAATAGTATACACAACAGAAATATTGTTTGAAGGATGACTCGTGATGTCCACCTCCGGAGAAAGAACTGATAAAGAGAAATATAAAAGACTTAGCTTTATATACACATACTTTTTGTCAAATGATACCTTCTCTAATCAGGAGAGGGAGGGAGTTACCTAAGTATTTTAATATAACAAACAAGCAAATAAATACATTTAAATATAAAGTAGACATTGATAAAGCTCCTGTTAAGAACTAGGTGTTGATAACTAAGACTAGAGATATTAAGACAAAATATTGAATGTCTAGGAACATCTAGCAAGATAAGTCCAACTTACTCTACGAGCCTGCTTTCCTCTACTTCCTTGGCCATGATGCTCTCTGTCCTGACTTGGGAGGTCAAGACTTAATTTCCATAATAATAATAATAATAAATAGCTAGCATAAAGAGAGGGCTTTAAGATGTACAAAACACTTGAAAAATAGTACCTCATTTAATTCTTGTAACTACTCTGGAAGGTAGGGGATATTATCATCCTCATTTTATAGATGAGCAAAGTGTGACAGAAATTAAGTGACTTGCCCAGAGTCATACACCTAATAGGGACCTGAAGCAGGATTGTAACTTATCTTCCTGCACTTTATCCACTAGATCACCAAATTGACTTTAGCAAATTCTTTGTCCATTAACACACAAGAAACAATTCTGAGAAACAAAAATTCAGTGATAAAAAGAGAACTGTCTACTATGTTCTACCTCGATGCATCTCTCCTAATTCTTACCTCTTCTTCACTGCATTATAATGGCCCAATATTTAAAGCTTACTTATTTATTTTTTAGAAAATCATACTGATACATTTTGTTTTTATATTGTCTTCACTTCTATGAAAGATTTAGGAAAGGGAGAAAGGGAATGAGCAGTTATAGAAAGCCTAAAATATGCTAGCTATTGGGCTAAGTATTTTATAAAAATAATCTTATTTGATCATCACAACAATGCTGCGAAGGAGGTACTGTTATTATGCCCATTTTACAGATGAAAAAAACTGAGGCAGAGAGAGGTTAAGTGACTTGTCCAGAGTCACACAGTTAGTAAGTGTCTTGGGTCAGATTCAAGCTCAGGTCTTCTTGACTTCAGACCCAATGCACCACATAGCTGGTATAGGAGGTAGAGAGCCAGCCTTGGAGACAGGAAGGCATGTTTTCAAATTCCATCTCCTATATATACTAGTAGTGTGACCCTAGCCAAGTCATTTCACTTTCAAATTCTCTAAGCAACTCTCCAAGACCAGAAAGTACTGACTTGTATTTTTGGAGGGAGTGACCTCACCCAGGAGTTCTTAATATCCCTGGTTTTTGGTGGTGGTGATGGTAGTGATTATTTATTCAAAAGAGCTAATTTTTATTTCTGAGCAGCATTATAACAGTACTTATATGCAGTGTCTTAGAATCACTTCTTCTTCCATGGTCCATAATTATTTTGCCAAGGATTGAAACTTTTCCCTCTTTCTTCTGGCTGAGATCCTAGGTCTAGCCCCAATCTTTATCCTTATGTCTTTATGCTTTGATTTCCATGTGTGTGTGTGTGTATACTTACATATACACATATAGAAGTATACGTATATGCATGTATATATACATCTGCTCCACCCTCGCTGCTACTCAGGCAGCCAAAGAAAAAATTGAAAAGACAACTGAGATTTTACTTTGCACCCAATGAATTGGCAAAGATTACAAAAGACAGGACTAATTCATGTTGGAGTGGCTATCTCTGGGATGAAATGGGAGAGCCTAAACATGCTATAGCAGTGCCCCCAATTCTCTGATTAGATAATCATTTCTTTGGATTAATCAAGGTCTTCTCTCTGTAAGCTTCTTTTAAAGATCAAATATTTGGAGGAAGGGAAAGATGGCCACTCATACCTTAGTAGGAATTAGTTAATAATATGCTTTTGTTTCCTGAAAAAGGAGAAGAAAGAGAGAAGGGGTGAAGCACTTAAAAGGAAGAGAGAAAAGAAATAGGAAGATGACTGTGAAGGGGTAGAAAATGCATTTTGCCTTCATTAAGTTTTCTCAAGGACTTTCATTGGCTATTTGCCTGGGCTGAGCAGGGTTCCAGTGTGTCACCCTTGAGACTGATGAAGGTAAGCGATCAATCAAGCAATTAATGGTAATCAAATGAACACTACCATTCATGGAAAGGATATGTCGATCGATTTCCATATGATCATAGAATCATCAAAGGATTATAGATCATAGATTGGAAATGGATAGACCCTTAGAGAACATCTAATTCAATTCCTCATTTTACAACTGGGACAACTAAGCATGAAGTAGTGAAGTGACTTACTCAGGGTCACACAGCTAGTAAGTATCTGAAGCAGGATTTAAACTCGGATCATCCAGATTCCAAGTCTAATATTCAATTCACCAAGACTCTAGACACCATCCCTCTGCCATTCTAGTTCAAAACATTTCTCCATGGTCACCACTTCAGATATATGTGCTCTTTTCTCTAATTAGAATGCAAATCGCTTGGGGGCAAGGATTGCTTGCTTTTGATTTGTGTCCACACTGCTTAGCACATTTGCCTGGCACATAGTAAATGTTCAATAAATGCCTTCCCATTTATTCAATAATTATTTATTATATTCCTTTTATTGGCCAAACACTGGGGAAACAAATGCAAAAAAAGGGAAACAATCTTCACTTTCTTTTTAATTTTCTTTCACCCCTGTTTTCAAAGAGTTTATATTTCATCAAGACAGAAGAGAAATATTTTGTGCTGATAGAACCATAATGGATGTCTGACATGTCTTCACATCTCAGTTGGATCAATAAATTGGAAAAAATTAGAAGTTTCTTTTAAAAGAAGTAGATACATTTCCATTAAGAACACTCTGCTGACTTAATGTTCTTTTCTCCAACCCAACAGGTAGGAAAAAGAAAAGAAAAATAAGTAGGAAGATAGTGAAATGACTCACTGTGATTTTATTCTAAAAAAAGACAAGCACACAAGAAATTGTCATCAATCAACAGTTGAATAAGGAGTGCTGGGATCCTGGTAGATAAATTGAGAAAATCTTAAACAATCAAATGTGGAGGATGCTCCCCTTGGTGTGGATACCAGGGAGCATGCTCACTGGAATCCACCTGGCATCATCAGAGTTGGCCATCTTCCACAGAGTCATCAGGGAGCCTGAGACATGACAGATATCTACTGTGCAGGGTGAGAAGAGAGAGGGCGAGAGGGCCAGGGCTTGAGAATCACAATGAGCTCCTTGCCAGAGTGCTGGACTGTAAGAGAATGGCCAGATCCCATAGCATCACCACTGTTGCAGTCACCCCAGAAACAACAGAGACCCAGATGACTTGGATACTTCCTTGGGATAACAGTAAGGCACATTCTGTGAAATAGAATCTTCATGGATCACCAAGGAAATGAAGGGGAAGAGGTCCAAGAATGTTTGCAAGAAAAACATATTAAAGGTAGCTCATATCTATTAATGTATATTCCAAGTGGCCTGAGAGGAGTTAGGATACCAAGGGCAACCTCATTAACTTACACGACATTCTCTTCTGAGTCAAGAACAAAGGCCAGGCAGGGAAATAGCAAGGTAGTGAAAGAGCTACAATTATGTTTAAATTTTTTAAAAGGCTCAAATATCCATGAACTCAACCATAGAAAATCTGTAGGTGAGCAAGTCCTGAAAGCCAGAATCTCTCCCTCAAGACTAAATTCTTCTCCTTCCTTCTGAAGTCACTCTATGAGGTAGTCACAGATTATAATAGTATCAGGATATACATTTGTGTGGGCAGTTAGGTGGTGAAGTGGATAGGGCACTAGGCATGGAATCAGGAAGACTCATCTTTCCTGAGTTCAAATCTGGCCTCAGCAACTGACTAGCTGTGTGACCTTGGGCAAGACATTTAACCCAGTTTGCCTCAGTTTCCTCATCTGTAAAATGCACTGGAGAAGGAAACAGCAAACCACTTCAATGTCTTTGCCAAGAAAATCCAAAATGGGGCCACAGAGTCAGACATAATCAAAACACTTGAACAACAAATATGTATATATGTACATAAAAATACATGTGTTTAGGTATGTATATATGTAGGTATGACTATTTGCATATGTGTATGTATGTAGTTTTATATAAAATATATACATCTTTATGTACATAAAGATGTAGTTATAGAGAAGTATACATACACATTCATGTTAGTAATAATTACAGGAACAGGACCTTTAGTTTCTCTAGCAATGAAAACTTCCGAGTGAGGAAACCAGGACATTTTCTTACTTTCTCTACAACTTAACTTGGGCACTGAGAGTTTAAGCAGTTTTACCAAGGTCACACAGCCAGGATGTATCAGAGGAAATACTGGAAACCAGATCTTCTTGGCTCTAACATCAATTCTCAAATATGCTACCATATTATACTACTGCCACTAATAACAACCTATAAAATAATAGCAATCTAGAAGTGCAGGAATATGTGGTAGATTATATAATAGGAACAACACAAGAGAATTAAAGACTAAAATACAGTAACAGCATAATAAAATACTGTGATATATAGTAAGATTATATATGTAAATATTATGCCTGACATGCAATAATTAATGAACTTAAATACATGTTGACTGACAGACATCCTATGTATATACCTGCACACAGAATCATAGGCTCGTGAGTTTAGAGACTGAAAAGGACCTTAGATAGCAGCTAGTTCAACACTCTGGTTTTACTGATGAAGGAACTGAAGTCCAGAGAAATTAAGTATCTTGCTTAAGTCAGAAAGAAGGCAAGAAACTTGATCTGAATACACATCCTTCTCATTGCCCCCATTCTTACACTGCCTTCTCCCATTGTTGTTATGGCCCCCTTTTCCCATCAGTGACTTCCTCCCAGAACTCTTGAGTAAGAGCCCAGAGCAGGCATGCTCTGAACTTGAATCAGAAAGTCTGGATTTAAGTCCTCATTCTCCAAAGTTTGCTTCTATCCCCTTCACAGGTATGGCCACCACCTCTCTTCTCTCTCCCTGCAACTCACCAGCTCCTTGGAGACATCAGTTTTCTTATTTGGGGCTTGTATTTCTTTCTAAATGTTTTTTGACTTGTTGACTTTTCATTCCAAAATCAGTGCTATTTCCATTATGCTATGCTATATGTAGAAATAGATGTCTTTTTGTGTGTATACATTATATATACATATATTACATATATATTTATATGTGTGTGTATATATATCAAAGATTACTCTACATATGTGTGTAAATATACACACACAACACACACAGACACACATATATATGAGAAATGAAAGGTCCAGTTCCTATTATTACTAGCATATATGTGTAGGTATATAACTTTTTTATAATTACATCTTCATATTTCTCTACATACACATATATATTTACTTATATATTATAGTCACTTAATGTTTTGTATTTATGATCTTTCCTGGTCCTGGAAATAATCCTGTAAGATAAGAAAAAGAGAGAAAAAAATAAGAGCAATAGCATAGTGTGATGGAGAGGGCCTTGGAAATGGCATCTAAGAACTTTGGCTCACATCCTAGCTTTGTCATTCATTATTTGTATGGCTTTAGGGAAATTACTTCATTTCTCTAGGATTTAGGTTTTTGTTTATCAAATCAATTACTTCAAGGCACTGATCACTGGGATCCATCTAGCTGAAGAGCCTAGTCCAATTTATAGAAATGGAAACTGAGGCATACAGGGGCATAAATGATTTGATCAGTGACCTGAAGCAGAATAAGGACTCAAATGCAGATCCTCCTGATTCAAATAATGAGCTCTTTTCACTACACCCCACCCTCAATTCCCTGTTGCTCAACTCCTAACTTCTGGCTCATGCCTCCATATTTTTTAAGTTGCTTGAAGAATCAGCATTAACATTCTTTCAGTATTCCATCTTATTTTGGGTTTTTAAATGTCTTCCTCTTCCCAAAGAGTGTCCTTGGTCAATCTAGGCTAGTGGGAATTTGCCTTCTTTCTAATTCCAGATATTCAATACTATTTGATAATAATTTGGAGTGGCCCAGACCACAAATCATTCTTTCCTATGATGTCGCAAGAAACAGAGGTTTCCATCTACTAGACAGATAGATATATATTAAGTGCCTAGTTATTTACTTATTCTCCCATTAGAATGTGAGCTCCTTGAGGATTAGGACTGTGCTTTTCCCTCGCATAATATCCCCACTATGTGTGTAGCCCATAGTGTGACATTGGGTATTTAGTAATTGACAACTGATGACTTTTTTCTACTTAAAATATTATTCTGGGGATATTCAGGTAGCGCTTATTAAAAATGAGAGGGGGCAGAGGAGAATAGAGTTGGAAATAAATTTTGCTTTCTCAAAAGTTACCTATATCTTGGACTTGTCAAATCAACTGATCTTTAGTCAGTTTCATTCTGTTTGAACTCTGTGAGCATATCTGACATTGTTGACTACCTTCTCCTCCTGGATATTTTCACTTTTCAGGATGTCAGTGACTGCCCCTACCTCATCCTCATCCTATCTCTCTGACCATTCTTCAGCCTCCTTTGGGGGAACTTCATCTGTGTTATAAGCACTAACTGTGAGTAACACTTAAGGCTCTGTCCTGAGCCCTCTTCTCTTTTTTCTCTTTACTTGCCCACTTGATGATCTGGTTAGCTCTCATTATCTCAATTATTATCTCTATACAGATGAGTTCCAGATTTGGATCCTCTTCTGAGAATTTTCCAGTTTCAGTTTGGCAGTATCCCCAACTGATTCAATATTTCTAACTAGGTGCTCTATAGGTAACTCAAACTCTTTATGCTCAAAAAAGTACTTATTTAATTTTCCCTTTGAACTGACCCTTCCTCTCAACTTCTTTATTACTGTCAAGAATATCGCCATTCTTTTTTGGTTTTATTTTTGTTTTTTAAACCTTTACCTTCCATTATGGAGTCAATACTGTGTATTGGCTCCAAGGCAGAAGAGTGCTAAGGGTAGGCAATGGGGGTCAAGTGACTTGCCCAGGGTCACACAGCCGGGAAATGTCTGAGGTCAGATTTGAACCCAGGACCTCCTATCTCTAGGCCTGGCTCTCAATCCACTGAGCTACCCAGCTGCCCCCAATATCACCATTCTTAGAGCAACAAAGTTTTATTATCTCTCTCTTGTTCATTCTACATATCCAATCATTTGTCTAATCTTGTCATCTCCTTCTCTAATGCAGATCACATATATGTCCCCTGTAAACACTCTCACCATCACAATCTGGATTATTATAATAGTCACCTATCATCCTTGCCTTAAGTCTTCCTCCACTCCAGACCATTCTCTCACCCCCATTCATGTGATTTTTCTAAAACAAAATCTTATCCATGCCACTCCTTTGCTCAATAAACTCCACTGGCTCCCTATGTACCTCTGAGATCAAATACAGAGTCCTTTCTTTAGGTTTAAAGCACTTCATATCCTGGCCACTTCCTTCCTTTAGGTCTTTTTTACACATTGTTACTCTTTTCTGTGCAGCCATACTGGACTATTTTATCTTCCTCACAGAAGGGATTAATTTCAAACAGTACTTTTGCACAAAACTTTCCAAATCCATTGCTTTCCTGTCTAAGAAAAATCTACTGTATATACCTCTTGTAAATGTGCCTATTTATGGGCATGCTGTTTTCCCTATTTGAATGTAAGCTCCTTGAGTACAGAGGCTCCTTTTAAAAAATATCTCGGCATTTGAGAACTTAGCATAATCCATGGCGTTAAATGAATGCTTAAATAAATGCTTATTGATTGATTAATTGATTGGTTTCACAGATGAATAAAGAATGCTGACCATGGAATCAAAAGACACTGTCTTTGATTTTTACTACTTTTGCAACCTTGGACAAGTCAATTAAAGTAACAGAAATTTAGGTTGCTCGTCTAAAAAATGATGGGTCCAGGATTAGATGATCTCTGAGACTTCTTCTAGCTCCAGAGATATGATTCTTTGAAGTTAAAGCCCAGAGTAGTTAAATGACTGCCCCTAACTTACAAGGGTAATAAACAACAGAGCTAGGCATTAAGCAAAATATTCTGGCTATGAATCCAATGTTCTTTCCACCAAAGCAATAGGCTATTATATTTTGAGAATGCTAAACATGTTTATTGATTATAATAATGAACACAAAGATCTCACCCAACTCTCTATATATGATCCTAATAGCCAATGATTCATTTCAATATATTTCAACTTCTTTTTTTTTAATTGATTCAGTCAGTCAATGATTCAACAAATGAGGTGAGTCAGGCACTGTCCTAGGTACTAGGAATATGAAGACCAAAAAGAAGAGTTTCCAATCTATGCTGATGGCAACCTCCTTCAACGGTGCATGGACCTCTCCCAAAACTTCTGACCAAGAGTCTGTGTACCAAGCCAATGACTCTAATGTATTTCTCTGCAAAATCAGATGTCAAAGAAATCTTGTGCAAATATAAATGAGATATAATCCTTCTGCAGTTATCTCCATACTATGAAGCTCCATAACAGCGGGAGTACCTGCCATATGATGAGAGAAAGAGAGACAGAGAGAGAGACAGAGACAGAGACAGAAGAGAGAGAGAGAGAGAGAGAGAGAGAGAGAGAGAGAGAGAGAGGGAGAGAGAGAGAGAAAGAAATTGAATGTCAGAATACTTTAGAAAAGAAAGATAAGTCAGACAGCCAAGAGATCTGCAAGCCATTTCCCTCAGCTATCTGTTTGAGAAGACTGTTTTCTTTCCAATGTATTCTGTAACACATCCCGCTGTGTACTTTTTAATTAGAAGGAAAGGTTAAGGCGGTTAACCAGATTATGTTAAAATATGTGTATAAACACACTCAAAATTCGGAAACTGGAAAGCTTGCAATGATTTAATTTTTTAATATTTTAAGTGAACGTGGGTGTGTAATTTATTTTATTATTACTAAGGAATAGATCCAAGGAGCACTGCCTGGCCTAGGCAGCTCTAGGGTGTGTTCATCAAGAAGTTTTGCAACTTAGCAGCCGTTGGGGAATGTCCTACATGTTGTTTCTTCTCCCTCCAGTGAGGAAAATCAAGGACAATGAAAAAAGCCATAGGTCTGGAGGATAAGCTGGGATTAAGTGTCTTGAACAATGTAGAGGAAATGTGAAGTGATCACAAGGCATTTATGGACTTCCTGTACTTTCAAGAAGAATTCTTCACTCAATGAAACAGAAAAAAGTGCATTAAGAAATATTCTGGAAGCTGGTAAAGCTACAACTTTAAATTCAATCCAACGTGCCTTTATTAACTGCTCACTAAGCACAAGGCATAACTTGTTCAAGACTTGAAGAAAGGAAGGAGAATGTATTATAAAGGAAAGAGTACTGGGTTTGGAGTCAGAGATCCTAGGCTCATCTTTTTGCTATGGAGTCTTGGGCAAGTCCCTTTTCCCTCCTCTGGGTTTTGTGTGAGAGGTTTGGATGTGATAGTCTCTATGTAACCCTTCCAGATCAAGTAAATCATTTCTGATCAGTTTGTTCAAGTGTGATCTAGAAAAAGGATTTGCTTCTAGAGCATGAAGCCAGAAGTCAGAAGGTTTCACTAGCTCACTTCCAACTACTAGTGAGCATCTCTATTAAACAAATTTCATTTCATTGTCATTATGGAAGCACCAGCTTCCACAAATGCTTCACTCTACCCTGCAATTAACCAATTTATCATGTGCCTACTATGTGCATGTAGCAGTTAGATGGTGCAGTGGACAAAGCACTGGGCTTGGAATTAGGAAAACTCATCATCATGAGTTCAAATCCAGCCTCAGACGCAACTTGGTAGAACTTAAGTTCTGGTATTCACCTGACCCCCAGGTACTAGGAAACTAAATCCTTGCTGTTCCAAAACAGCATAAAAGCATAACAAATTTAGCCTTATAAGGGGTGTTGGAGGTCATTTTACAGATGGGGCAAATAAGGCTGAAGAAGGATTTGTGGTTTCCCTCTTTTCCTGTCATATATGTAGCAAATTCATAGAATCATAAATATTGAACTGGAAAGAACCTCAGAAGTCATTTAGTCCAACACCTTTATTTTACAGAGCTGGCAAAGGGATTTGCCCATGACCACACAGGACTCACAATGGGGAAAAATGCCTCCTGACTAGAGGCAACCCATTTCCCACTTCATGACATTGCCTCTCCACCAATATATTTACATCACGACATTTTGTGGCATTCAAATGAGGAATGAATGTGAAATCTATCAGGTGTCATATGAATATATAATAATGTGACCTCTTCAATTGGCATTAGTTTGGCTTGCCTGGGTTATATCCAGAAGTGGGTGACTGATTCAGGGATAAGCATGAGGAATCAGGGGAGTGTGGAGGACTTTTGAAGGCTGCATAGAAGAGGAGGGAGGAACAAATTGCAACCCACTTGCAGAAGCAGGTGGCTTTCTCACTCCAACTGCCTTGGCAAGATTGAGACCGCCAGGTAGTTTGCATCCCATGGGGGAAGCTTCTTCAAATGCTTTTGGGTGATAAAGGGACAGAAATGAAAATAAAATGCAAACACCTGAGATGGATAAAGATCCATCAGTAGAGCTGTAATCGCCCAGAGCAGGACCAACACCAGCTGCTGCCTGCTTCCCCAGACACCTGGGCCATTGCTAGGGCGAGACAGAGAAGCGTTTCAAGAGCTCCTGTATCTCATCAGCTGGATGGACATTAATAAAGCACAGAAGTTTGCTGAAGTGCGAAGCTCCAAGCAAATACCCTTACTGGCTTCCCTTTGGGACCTAAATTGGAGGAGTATGGGACACACACCTCCCCCAGGGCAGTCTTGATGCAGGAACTAAAGGAAGGGGAACATGATGACTGGACAGTGGGCACATGGGGTTCGTGGATGTTCATTTGCACTGGATCAACTATTCTGATTTTAATGACTCTGCACGAGTAAGTCTATAAAAGAACATCAGCAGAAAGAGTACAGGGATGGTCAAGAGAAAGAGTTTCATTAAATGGGGTGAGAGCTTCTAGCCATTGACCTCTTTGGGTTACACCTTATACATGAATAGTGACACAACCCAGAAGGGGACAGAGTCAAAATATGAGTAGCAGCCACTTGCCATAAAGCCGAAGAATCACCTGTAGGATGGTGGTTACCCTTAGAGCACCCTCCTGTATTGGGTGGTAGACATGACAGGTGGGGGCTCAGTGTTTGATTGATAGCAACGAATGGGCTTCTGACGATCCACCAGGATCAGGCGCTAATTGCATAGTCCTCTTTCCCCCCTGGCAAAATATCCCAATGGCAAAACAATGTTACCATTATTATTATTATAGAATAGATGCCTCATTTTACATAAACTTGATCTGTAGAAATTGGACTTTTAAAAAAACAGCCCAAATTCAGAGCTGGATTTGATATGCAATACATGGAGACTCATTTTGGAGAATTACAATATTCCCATAGCCCTGTATTTTAGTAAATGTGTTTTCCCCCATTTACAGCTGCATTTTTCATGGTTGCCTTCACTACATCTCTTTCCCTCAGTCCAATTCAACCTGTTCGTTACTGAGAGCCAACAGCTTCCCCACAATGCTAGTAAACGGGACTGGGCAGCCAAGGAGCATTTCTTGCTTGCTGCCATGGAATATTAGAGAGAGGTTTGATGGGATCTGGGTGCCCTTTTCAACTAGAGTTTTCTTCACACAATTAAACAACACTGGGAATTTTTCTTTGAGTTCTTTAATCTATGGTATACTCTCCCCCCAAAAGCAAACAAGCACACAAACAAGCAAAAAAAAAAAACAAAAACAATGCTGCTTTGTGGTCTATCTGACCAGTTCAAATAATTGTTATTTCTTCTAACAAAAAATGTGATTTACTATGTTTATTGCCTTCCTCAGTGAGGGACAGAGCCAATACAAAAGAAAGAGAGCTGGCTCTGGTGTCAGATTAGAATTCAGTTCCTGCCTGAATGGATTACTATCTGTTATGTTAGATAAGACACTTATCATCTCTGAGTCTTGGATTTCTAATTTGTAAAATGAGGGACTTGACTAATATAGTCTTTGAGGTCAACATGTGATTGAGCTTCTACATCTGATTTCATGATCATGTGATTTTTGTACAGTATAGCTCTACTATGTGACTCTAATCTTCACAAAATCTTCACAAAAATGATCAGAGATTTAGAGCTGCAAGGCCCTAGAGTTCTATCTCTTCATTTTAAAGATGAGGCAACTGAGGTCCAGAAAGTTGAAGTAACTTGCCCAATGTCACAGTCTTTAGTAAGTTCCATGAATAACATTTGAACCCAGGACCTCTGACTCCAAATCCATTGTTTTTCACACTGTATCTTACATCCTCTGTACAGATACACATACTTCCAATTTTAGAATAAAAGTCAGTCAGTAAGCAAAATATACTTTGTGGACAACTTTTCTGGAATGGATCTAGTCTGAGAAATCAGGAACAGTTTATTCCTATGATGTTGGTCTTTCTGAGCTTCTGGGGTCTATGGGGAACTGTTGGATTCTTTTCCACCAAACTTCATCTGGCCAGAACACACAGTCCCTTAGTAATCCATCCATCACCATTAACCAGCTGAAAGCTGCCCCATTGTTATAAAATTCTTGAAAATCATGCTGAACAAAGGGATGGAATTGATTTATAAACAAAGCAAGTGTCCAGGCCATTAGGCACTAAAGAAAATGAATTGGGTTTTCAAAGCTGGGTCTATACCAGGGTTATCCCACTGGTGTTCATGCAAGGAGAGATGCCAACCTCCCTCACCTCAGTAATCCAGACAAGTTTTAGACCTTTTGTCAGTGTTTCTTGTGGATACCAATCAATTCCTTAAAAACTGGTAACATATAGGTCAAAGACTGCAACCCCAAATACCAACAGAACAAAAATCTCCGTAGGAGAAGATACTCTCAAATTTCACCTCCCACCCTATGCCAAGATAATTTTGGCAGTTCTCTGCGTTCTGTGCTTATAGGATTTGGTTTTCAGGGCCCTTCTCTAGAAAAACGACAGAGAGAGAGAGAGAGAGTTAGTTTGGAGAAAACTATTCATCTAATAGTTTTATTTTCTTTTCAAATTTATCATTAACTCAAATAGTTTAATGAAGTGACCAAGACTGGGTCAACATGAAAGTTTAACTACCTTAAAGATAATCTTAATGAAAACAGTTTGGTGAGTCCTTTATTGGATTTAGAATGGATATGGACTAGAGGCAATGGGAAAAAACTGCTAGCTTTGGAATAAAAAAACAGGTCTGAATCCCAGTTCTTCCATTTATCAGTGATGTGACTTATATGTGGTTCATATTCCTCATATGTAAAATGAGAAAATTAGATTAGATCTGGCCTCAGATACTTCCTAGTTCTGTGATCCTGAGCAAGCACTTAACCATCATTGCTTAGTCCTTACCACTCTTCTGCCTTGGAATCAATATGCAGTATTAATTCTAAGCTGGAAGGTAAGAGTTTTTTAAAAAAAAAACAAAATTGGATTACACGATCTGTAAGGGTCTTTCAAATTCAAAATCTTCAATTCATTATTCCATGCTGCCTCCACAGTAGTAGATCCAGTTGTCTTACCCCTTCTTTCCCAATTCCACATAACGATCTTCCATTCCTCCTGGCCATTAGGAAGAAAAAATGTCAGGACGGTTCATTACTAGGTCCTGTTTGGTCTGCAAAAGGACAGGAAAAAAAACATCTCCACATTCCAAAGTGCCTCTAGTCAAGGCTTCAGAGATTCTGAGGTATGTCTCATCATTAAGACAACAGGTCATAAAGTTTGATTTATGGAAATAGATTTATTTCTTTATTTGTACTCACATTTGGCCATAAAGGTTTATCTTCTGAGCAGTCATGCATGTGTGCGTGCATACACACACAAACACACATACACACAAACACACATACACACACAACCCTTCCTCAAGGCAAGACAAGTTTAAAAGCCAAGGGAACCATCTTTGTTCCTTTCAGGTTAACAAGAACTAAGAAGAGATGGTGGGGGAAGTAGGAATACTACAGAATGCATGCTTCGTGCTTTTTATGTCACTTTGATTCATGATAAGCAAACTTCAGTGTGTGTTTAAAATCTGGAGGATTTATATTATTAACCAAACAAGAATTTTTACAATCAGTGAACATTTGTCTGGTTTCTCCCTCGCCTCCTCCCTCCCCACCCAACCCCCCAACCAGCACACACAATTTTTGTAGAATATTTTGTTGGCTATAATTAAACTATGTGTGTTAATTAGGATTAGATTTTAAATGCACTGCTTGGGAAGTTGAAAAATACAGGATCTGAATGAGCCCAAATTGAGATGACACTTGAATTTTCGCAGATGTTTCCATAATCCTAATTTCAAATTGATTGTACTTCCTGAACAGTGAGAAGCCATTTTCCGTTATTTATTCAGACGTGTGCACTACTTTTCCTCTGCCAGTGGGTAGCAAATATCTAGCACTTTCGTTAACTCCTTCAAATAAACTCATTTGGAGGCACGTTTTTTCACTTGTGAGGAGCCAAATAAGTTCGCCAAACTCGGAGGGCCACACCAGCACAATCAAGTGGAGGCCAACTGAAATTTGGATGACCCACTCTCTACCACCCCTTCATCATGAATGCTGCTGGCTCACTCTTCTTGTGTCTAGACAGGCCAAAGAAAAAAGAGGGGGAAAGAGCAGAGAGAGAAGTCCTAAAATATTCAGCCACCAGCAGCCTCTAATATATGATAGTTTCATGGTAGAGATTTAGATTGAGTATGCCATGCCACCCAAAGATTGGCCTCAATAATAGAAGCCACCTGTAAAAGATATTCCCAGATAAATGGGCTGAAAAGGATGAGCCCATCCAAATGGGACTGCCTTCACAGTAAGTAGCTCTTTAGCTCAACCAGAATGGTGGTGGCCTCTCCATGTACTTGGAAGGAATCGATCTATCCAGTAGTGTGGTTGGTTTTGTTGTTGTTTTCATTGTTGTTGTTTTTCATTTCTTTTAAATTTTTATTTTCTATTCCGTACTGAATCCCAGACAGCTCTCGAGAAGCCTGAATCTAAACCTCCTAATTTCCAGAAAAGTCTTCCCTTTGATTGTAATTTCTTTGCAGCTTTCCTAGGGGGGTGGGGGAAGACTTTGCTGAATTAGAGACATCATGCCTTCTTCCACCTGTAACTATCTCCCACTCAACTGGGAGACAATGGCTATGATTGATCTAATGAGGGATTGGAGAAGCCAGCTGATTGCTATAAATAGTTGATAGCATAAACTTGCATTTGGCTTCCCAAAGGATTTTTCATCAGCACTGGCACTCTCGCCAAAATAGGTAAGAGACCAGAAATAAAAATAGGTGAGACTTTACAGCCTGGGTTTAGTCAGGGATGTTAGAGAAGGCCTTCACTGACTCAGGCGGGAAAGGACAAACCAACAGAGGATCCTTTTAAACAACTCTACTTACCATCTTGCCTGATTTCTTACGGCTATGCTGAAATAAAGGCTTATAGCAACTGAAGGGAGAATATAAATGGGAGGCTTCCTTTTTCTCTATGAAAAAAAGGTAATGGTAATTCACAATTGATTTTGCATCTCTATTACTTACACTGATAATATAGTATATATTAAGGTATATTAAAATGTTTCACATCATCATCAAGAAAATCTTGGAAGATTTCATCTCATCATTTAACCTGTTACTTTAAGTATGGTTAACCAGTTGGTTGAATGGAGTGTACCAGGGAATAAAATATGACCAAGATAATTCTGATTGTGTGAAAGATTTGAGGATCAGAGCCTAATCATGCAGCTTTCCCCTATCTAGTTCACAGAGACTATTTGCATGTGTCTTGTTACTTCAGCAGGGTACTCATCTGGCTACTTTATGTTCTAGTGCTATATGGAAATCGAATGTCCTTTTGCCCAAGAGAAAAAGCATAATTATGATGCCGTAGCTTCTTCTCCTGCTTCCCACCACCAAAAAATAATATCATCACCAAGTAACTAGGCTGTCATTGATGAGGTTGTCCATATTACCCAAGGCTGAACTTTGGGAGATCATTTATTGCTGATGGGATACACAAAGCCTTTTCAGCATCATAAAATGTTTCAGAGTTTCCTGACCAGGCTTCCAAGAGGCTAACGTTACCTCCACTTTAGAATGAAAGATTAAACTAGTTCTGACATTGAAATCAGATCATCTGTGTTCAAATACCTATCCTGCCATTTACTACCTGTTCGATCTTGGACAAATCAAGTACCCTACCTGTGCCTCAGTGGTTTCTTCAGGTGGAAATAAATGATTGGTCTCAATTATCTCTGAGGTCCTTCCCAAGTCTAAAGATAATGATCACAAAGTGACATTAAGGCTTCAGCGTGAAACAAAAGCAAACTAATGAAAAAAACTGTTCTGAGTACAGCTAGAATCAAAAGGGGGAGGACAGAAAAAAAATCCCTTAATTTCCAGTGCAAGAAAGAACCAATAACAGAATCACCTTGTAAAAATATGCTGAAACAATTAAAGTGGAACACAGAGAAACACTGGCACTCTACAGTATATTAGTCTTAATGACCTCTCAGGTCTCTACCATCTCTAAATCTAAGATTCTATGATTGTAATCCTTTGAAATAACGAAAATGAGACATATTAGCAAAGATAATCTTGCATAGCCCATGATGTAATTAGTGTGGATGAGTAGCAGGGAAGAAGAGGAAGCTATGGGCAAGAGATGGAGGGCAAGGGAGAGACAGACAATTACTCAAATATCCTGAGACTTTAGATATGTTGAAAATTATTCTTGACTCCTGTTTATCCATGCTCATTTTACTAAAGGCACCTTAAATGATATGTAAATAATAGGAATAGCTGATAAGGATTTAAGCCTTTCAAATTAAGAGAATAAAAAGAAATCCTATTTGAAAAAGTGAAAACGACTAGTCATGGCATCAATATACTATTCAATATAGAACACCATGAGCTGTTTGTTCTTAATGGGCATTACTATCTTACATTAACAATGACAATGAAGCCTGGTCTGAGTATCTGAAGATCAGTGTAGATAAGGAAGAGTTTCAGATTGAAAGGCTTTTCTTACAATGTCCTCCATCTTAGATCTACTCACATCAGCAAAAAAAAAAAAAAATGGCCCCTCTGACACTTTTCTAGAATTGATTAAAATTTAAGTCCATAAAGGTGGCCGTGTCATATTTAGTGTTACTTATTTCATTAGATGTCAGATTAACTAGTAATTAGTTCAATTGAATTACTTAATATTATTACTTCCTATAAAATGCTCCATAACTTCTGTACACATCAAAGCATTTGATTTATTCCAAAATCATTACATGTCAATAGTGTGAGAGCACTGGTCGGAAATCAAGATGCCATCTAGTGTATTCAGCTAAAATGGGATTTCTCCTATCCATTTCCTTTGCATGACTTTTCTCTATTCTAATCTTGGACTTGAGAATTTCCAGTTAAACTTCTAGGCAGTTTGGATCCTTTACCAAACAATAGTGCCTTGAAATGCTGCAAAAAGGAAGTCAAAGGTTGAAAAGTCATGAGCTCCTCCTCCTACCTCATCTTGGGATTCTAGTACTGAAATTATAAACTCAGTGTCATAGTTTCCCAGAATCACGAAGTCATAAAGGACCTGAGCAGCCATCTGGTCAAAACCTAAATATACCAGAGCAGGAATCCAACCTATGGCATGTTCAAAAAGAAGTGCCAAACATGAGTGGAGGAGGGAAAGTAGGTGACTCACATTAAGCCATTTAAGGCAAATAGTACAGGAAGTTATTGACATAATGAAATTGACTTCTAAAAAAAGTGACAGCCGATATCAAGGTAATTACTAAAGGAAACTGGGGGCTGGGGTGGGATTTTTTTCTTTTTTCTTTTTCGTTGAGATACTGAGAACGCTTCACCAAAAACCATGGGTGCATTCTCTGTGAGTGATACCTGTTAGAAAAGGAGCAGTGTCAGCAATTTCTATTCAATCCTGGTCCAGGCTTTACAATTAAAATAGCCTGGCAATCAAGATTGGAAAGTCAAGGTTCTGGTCACATTTCTTCCATTATCTAGTGGTGACAACTATGGACAAGTGACCTATATTCTCTTGGCTTCACATCCTCAACTATAAAATGAGAGTATGGGATTTGAAGACTTAATAATAACAAATATTCCTACTGCTCTTTAAGGTTTATAAAACTTTCTTCTCATAAAGAGGCCAAAAGCAAAAGCATTATTATACCCATTTTACAGGTGAAAAAAAAAAAGATTGAGTGGCTAAATGATTAAGGTCCCTTCCAATTCTTACATCCTAGACTTTTGAGTCTGTTATTATATTTAGGCAGCATTTTTGACCCAATAGAGTGTAATGGATAAAAAGCTGGCCTCAAAGCCAAGAAGGCACAAGTTCAAATTCTACTTATGATGCCTAATAACAGTGTATGAAGTCATTTAAGTACTCAGTTTCCTTGGCTATTCTCACAGAATATCCATAGCAGAAAAGTGCATTCAAAAAGGGAGTTTCCTCATCTGGGAGCTGTCTATCACAATGAAAGCATAAGTCTTGTCCCTATTCCTATCTTTTGCCTTTGAATTGTTCTGAAATATCAACTTTTAGTACAATAACCCAAAGGTATTTGTATTAATTTTGGAAATAACCCAATGGCAACTGAATATTTACAAAACCCTCCCCACTCCATCACCTTCAATAATATCTTGAGAACTCCCTACTTTAAATAACTTCCCTGACTCAAAGACAGGAATATAGCAGGAATTCTTTGAGTTCCATAGCATGACCACATGTACATTAAATCCAAAAATAAAAATAAAATCAAAATTTCTGAGTGATCATATATATTTGGCCATTTGAGTTTCCTTTTGTCGGTTTAGGAGAAAGAATTGGCATCAGTAACTCTGAGTTGTGTAGAGCAATTACCTCGAGATTTGTAAAAAGTAGGTCACTGATTGGAAGCTGATTGACAGTCTGAATGCCGACACAACAAACACATTTCCTGAGGATTTTTATTCTTTATCTTTGATATAAATAAAGACACAAGGGGATATGCAAGTCCATCAAGGTATAACATGCCCTCTGTTTATCACTCTTACCTAAAAATAATTTCTCTCCTCCACATCCTGTAAAGGCATTCATTTTTCGAAACCCAGAGGTCACTGTTTTTGTTCTCTTCTGTAAGATGAGACCAGTGGGTCATCACCAAAAGGTAAAATGGATAGTCTCGCTAGAAGTTAGTCAAGAGATGAGATCAAATGGCAGAAATCATTAGTTCTACTCCTAGACTTAAAACTCTAGGCCATTGGAAGGTAGATATAATGAGGTATGTTTGTGGCCTCTCATTTCTCATGCCATTAAAAGATTTGTTGGGGGGGGGGGGTGCAGCTGGGTAGTTCAGTGGATTGAGAGCCAAGCCTAGAGACGGGAGGTCCTAGATTCAAATCTGGCCTCAGATACTTCCCAGCCATGTGACTCTGGGCAAGTCACTTGACCCTCATTGCCTAGCCCTTATACAGTATTGACTACAAGACATAAGGTAAGGGTTAAAAAAAAAGATATGTTAAAAACCACTGAGTTCCAATACTCCATTCTCCACCCCTGGCACACTAGACTTTGTCTTAACCCACGTCAAGGATAGCCTGCCCAGCTGAAGCAACAAGGCATCCTGCGGGAGACAGAGGAAGTGGGCTATGGCAGAAGAGTCAAACCACTGCCACCACCATCTCCTCTCAGGTCCTGATGGAGAAAGCTCAGGATCCTGAACCAAAGAGCCCAGCTTCTAGCCCGATCTTACAGCCATCAATGAAGGGAATACTCCCTGTAAAGGAAGGGCCTCTCTTCTTCACTCCCACTAACACCAACTGCTAAATAATTGCCATCAACCAGCAGATAAACCTAAGCACCTTGGAATGGCAGTAACCACCAAACTATGAGTTTTGCTTCTAGCCCAGTTTCCAGTCTAATCCAGGAAGTAACCTCTGTAGAAATGCAACCTGATAACTGTCTCTACAGGTGCAAAAGCCCCTCTCTTCTCAGAAACCACAGTTACTGGAAGACCCAAGAAGACATTTCTCCTCACCAAAGTCTTTTCTGGCATAATTAAATAGTTCAGCATTAGAAAAATAGGTATGATTTTATCAGTAAGAATGACATTAATAAAAAATTACTGACTGCTTGGCTAATACACCCTAAGAATTATGGGACCTTTCCTTCCGACTTGGAACTTCAACAATGCATTATGTATCATTTCTAGTTCTCCTATATATGTGTTGTCTCCCCAATTAGAATGTTGGCTCTTGTTTTTCTATTTGGATCCCCAGTGCTTTGCACAGAGAAAAGATCAATAAAATGTTTTCATTCTCATTCATTCATCAAACCATTTAAAAGATTATTATCCAAAATATTATCTGCTTCCTTCCCATTATAACCCCCCCCAATCTCTTTCCAAATCTACTCTTAAAATATATTTCTCAGGACATATAATCATTGAATAATGAAATGACCAAGATAAGGACATAGCATCTCTTCACATCTCATGTAGAATCCTGAGGACAGAGGCATTATTACCCATTCACTGTCAATCAAACTTATGTCTTACCTGAAAACTCACATCTTACCTCCTTCACTATGGTTAATCAAGGTACTAACCATCAGTGAAATTGCCTAAAGGAGGAAGAAGAAAGAGACTAAGAGCCAGAGGCATCCCTAATTGCTCAGTTCTTCCCTGAAGGATCTCAATAAACACCTAGAATAACCAAGTGTCCTACATTATAAATGCCTTTGGTATTTTGGTCTCTACCCTGCTCTCAGGACTAAACCATCCACATCCTTGACCATGGCCTCACCTATTGATATTTAGGTCTTTGTATCACGTAGAGATCTGTCACTAAGTCATAATATTCTCTCCTTAGTTTTCATGAAGGCAAAAGACATATGACCTCAGGCCGAGAAAACAGGAAATCAAATGATTCAAAGGCTATAAGGTTATAAGAGGCAAGTCCCTAGTGTTCCCAGGAAGAAAGTTTTAATGACTAAGAAAAGCCAGTGAGTGATAGCACTAGGTATTTTTTTTATGTTTGCTTTCCCTCTTTTCTAAAGGTAATATTAAAAATATTTCTGATCTGTTCACATGTAACCAATAGAAATGATACATATTTAACCATTATCTTTCATAAAAATTCCCCAAGTGGTTATCAAGTCCTGTTACTTCTACATCCTCAACACTCCCATGATAGTCTCTATCTCTTTATGTATATAATTACTGCCCTAGTTCAGGTCTTTATTAAAGATTCCTAAAGCACAGATATAAGTCACTCCTTTACTCAAAAATCTTCAATGACTCCCTATCGCTTAGAAAATAAGATGCAAAATCTTCTGTCCTATGTGAACCAAGGTAATGGCTATATTTTTTAAGCTCAATGATGACACTAACTCCTATGTGATATCCTCAGCAGGATACTTCAGCCTTTTCCAGAGTTTGACCCATAGCAGATGAATGACAATGACTCGGACCTCAGGATTCTCCTGAGCAGAGATGTGAAGAGAATGACATTTATGGATATGGAATGTCATTATCTTGATCATTTTATTAATCAATTATTAACCCTAAGAAGTGCTACATGTTGTCATGAGAAGGAAACAGGATATCCATGAAAAATCTTCCATTATCAGAAGTAATCCCACTCTTCTAGAAGTAATATCTCAGTAAAAACAAAACCAAAAAATGAAAACTGACTGTTCGTGAATGCTTATATTGAATCAATTCTTCATGTACTAGCTGCCTAGCATGCCAGTGTCCTGGCATTTTTAAGTGACTACTGTGTTGGGATGATAGGATGCTAGGGCAATATGCTGAGAGCTAAGAGAGAGGAACCTGGGGGCTAAAGTGACCTCGGTCCCAGAGTCAGGATTAAAGCTATTCCTCTGACTCCAGAGCCAAGGCTTCTTCCACTGTGCCAAGCTACTAAAGATTTGACAGATAAGAAAACCAAGACCCAAATATTTGTAAAGCACTTAGCACTAGATGCTTAATACATTCTCAGTCCCTTCCCTTAAAGAGATTAAGTGGCTTCCTAAAGCACACAGCTAGTTAGTGACAAGAAGGGTGTATGGAGTGTTCAGGGAAGACTAGTACCTCTGGTACGAAGGCTTGCTGAGCCCTTTTCAGGGCTCCTTTCCTCCTTTTGGGTCCACCTGCCACCTCTCCACTCTCACCTGTGGCTCCAAGAAGCTGTAACATGCACAGTGGCCACATCCAGGTAAACCATTTTGGCAGTCAGGCTGAACTAGGTTGAGGGTAACTAATAGGTCCCAAACCCATTAGTAAATTAGGGGAGTATGTAGCCCAGGCATGTGAAGACTTCCCCCAGACTAAGGGATGGATGAGAACAATTTGTCCTAGTGGCCATGAAGGTAACTGAAGCAGGCACAGTGAAATGCTTGGAGCTTGGTCCAATGTCTATCGAAGAAGCCAAAGGTATCCACTGAACCCCAAGTCATCACCAACTGACACCAGTTGTCTTACATTGGACTTCAAGGACCCTGGAAAACAGAATGAGACCCAAGACTTTGTGCCACTCTGCCTTACTTAAATCTAATTCATGCATGAGTCAAAAGACATCTCCCAGCAATGTCATTGTGGTCCTCTTCAAGTGCAAAGGACAACAGCCAATTAATGACAAGAATTCAAACTATAACCCCAGTGTCTTTATTAGCAAATCAGCATCATTTCCCTGACATCCTCACCCAAGTCTATAAAGTCATCATCTAATACAGTGGAGTTCGTGTGCTTATTTATTCTAGGATACCACGTGCAACCTGTGTAAAGTCATCACATGCCATGCTCCGGAAAGAACACTGCATTTGGTGCCAGAGGACCCAGCTGCTGCCACTCACTCCACATGTGCCCTCATTTACTTTTGCTTCAGTTTTCTCAACAATATATTAAGAAGAATGGACTACAAGATCTCTAAGGGAGTTTATAGCTCTAGAGAGTGATGGCATCAGGGATGATGATGATGTTGGTGATGATGAATATGAGGATGATGGCTAACATTTATATAGCATTTGAAGATTTACAAAGTGTTCTGTGTGTGTGCGTGTGCATGTGTGTGTGTGTGTGTGTGTGTGTGGTTGTGTATGTGTATCATAGAAAGACAACTAGGTTGCTCAGTGGATAGAGCTCTGGGCTTGAATCAGGAAGACTCATCTTCCTGAGTTCAAATTTAATACTAACTACATGACCCTAAATAAGTCACTTAACCCTGTTTGTCTCAGTTTCCTCATCTGTAAAATAGTGGAACAAGTTAAGACCAACCACTCCAATTTCTTTGCCAAGAAAACCCAAAAAGCAGTCATAAAGAGTCAGACACAAACTGACTCTAATGGTATCCCAATAGTCTTAAAGCAGTTTTAAAACAAGGCTTAAACTGCGCCAACACTTTTGGACACCCTGTATTTTTTATGTATATATAAGTATCTACATTTCCCAAAATGTGTCCCTACTATATTATAAGTGGACATAAGAATATCATAGAATCTAAAATGTTGAGAAGGAATGGAATTTAGATATAGATTATCATTACAGGAGAGACCTTGAAGATCAGTCCTTTCATATATAACATACGTAATATATTAAATGTCCATCTCATTTATTTTCACAATAATCCTCTAGGATAGGAGCAGGGTTATGCTGATAAATGTTTAACACTCGGCTCTCCAAAAGTGTATTCACAGCACACTAAAGTTTCATCTCCTTTATTGGTATTTTCTCCATCACTCTCTTAAGTCTAGACCATCCACAAAAAAATAGGCCAAGCCCTGATTGGCAGTGTCTGTTCATTTCTGAGGTGTAAATGTACCTGCTGAAAATATAATCTTCTCTTCCCCTGATGTGTTTGAGCTGGTTCCAGCCTGTCCCTGGATTGTGGCTATTAGTATACCCATTTTCCAGATAAAGAAACTGCTAGAGGTGAGAAAGGTTAAATGACTTGCCACATGGCTAGTGTGTCGCAGGATTTGAATACAGGTTTTTCTGACTCTAGGTGCTGTCCTTAATACACTACATCAGAGGTGTCAAAATAGAGGCAGCTGGCAAAGTTCCTGAGTGAAGCTGAACCAGATGAAAATATAATTGGGAAGAGTTGAACAAAATAAATAAAGATACAGTACAACATTGACAATATTAATTTGTCTTTCTAAGTCAATATGTAGCCTGTAGAGATGTTTCTATTTGAGACTGACACAATTGCATTATATTAACTAGTTTCCAGATCTATAACCTACAGCTTTTCATCATCCTCTGAGCTCCTTAGAATTTTGATTGATACACAAGTAGCGAAGAGAATACTAGTATTAAAGAGATAGAGTTGCTTTTGAGTGTGGCATTGAGTGGTCAGAGATCACTTAAGGTCCAGTGTGATTTCCCCAGATGAGATCCAGTTCAATCTTTTCCTACTATTAAATACTCAATGTCTAGTCAAGATAAGGACTGGATTGTCTGCCTGTCTAGTTGCATGTCATAGTCTGGATAATATGCATTTTTCATCCACTTTGTTTTTCTACTGTGAATGGTTAGACAAAATTTCTTCAAATTGCTTTGGATTTCACACTGAAGAGTTTATCACTTTTGCAGGCCTGGGGCAATTGGTAAGTCATCTGTAAATGTGAGCATTTGGAGAAAAGCGATGTAAATAATGAAATCTTTCCTTGCTGGATTTTGTGCATCTCAACCTCCACAGCACTGGGGAATATCTTTTGAAGATGTCTTATTGTTTTACATCTTCATTAAAGTCAGTGCTTAGCAGATCATCAAACAGCTCATCTTTAGTCTGTTTACTTCTGCTCTCTCATATACCATTTTAACATCTTTTTTATTTTAACATAAAGTATGGGAGATTGTTTGATGAGAAAGTTCCAGGCTGGGTTTTGTGTTATCATTCAGAGAGCACTGAAATTTAAAAACAAACAAATAAAACACAACAGCTTTCCAGGATATGTGTTAAATGCCAACCTAAATAAATCAAGCTTTTGAAAAAATATGACTTTTTGTAGAAGATTCGGTTAGGAGAGGTAGTATAGGATAGTAGAGAGAGGGCTGGACCTGGAGTCCAGAAGGCCATGGTTCTAATCCTGCTTCAGAAACTCATTAGTTGTATAACTCTAGACAAGAAACTTATCCCCTCTGAGCCTCACTTTCCTCATCTGTAAAATGGGAATAATAACAGCATCCATCTTCCAAGACTGTTGTTGTGAGGATCAAATAAGGCAATAGATGCAAAGCTCCTTGCCATCTTTAAAATCCATATAAAATAAGCAATTATGATTGGAAATTCATTTGCTTCACTGCTCTCTCTGCACATAATTTTCTTCATGGAGTAGAGTATACATTGACTTGGCTATCATGTCTTTTTTTTTTAATCACAGGATTGATTCACTAGAAGGTGTAAATACTGATATTCTGTGGCTCCAACCTTTCTTAAAATTCAGTAATGCATAAATGATTTCCACACTTTCTTCCTCATTCAAAAGGCCTCTTATGTGAGGGTCAAAATGTTTTTAATTATCCAAGTGCATAATTCACACAATGCAATAGAAGATAACCAACAAAAAGAAGTCACAGCTGTCTGTCCTATTAACAATTTCCAAAGAGGTGTTGCTTTTCCATTAAAAAGAAAAGAAAAAAAAAACAATTGAAAACCAGAATGAAGATTTAAAAATCCAAAGCTGTGTTTGAGTGTGGTACCAAATAGAAAGGTTCAGAGAGCACAGAATTCAGAAACGATGCTTCATTTTTTCAAGTCACCTAGGTCAAGGTGCCGGGCACACTTGAAAAAAGGATAAGTAATCTCATTCATCCTGTAGTCAGAACTGAAAAATCTAAGAGTGCTCAGGGGCCAGCTCGGAGCAGATTTCCTGATAACTTCAACTGCTTAAATGTGGTCACTGCAAGACTGATTCACAAAGTTAATTATGTTTTCCTGTAAAAATGTAGCATTAATTGTAACTGTAGCATATTAAAATGGAATGTATAATAAAGTACTGGCTTGGTTTGTATGTATGTATGTGTTTTTTTTTCCTCCTCTAAATAAGTGTACCACATAGGATGTGCTTCAAATGGTATTAATTATTTATCACTCTATATGGAGAAAGTGTAAAGGGTTTATTAGCTTTTCTAAAGGATAAATAAAATGGAAATTGTGATCAATATGATGAATATATTAAGTTTAAATTCTTTTTGGCCATCTCGGCTGATATGGTTTTATGTACAAATCTCATAAAAGTGTTATAGACATTTTAAGAGGAAATATATTAAATAAAAATAAAATCTATTAAAGAAAGTAATTTTAAATATTTAATGATATAATTAAGTCATATTAATGTAACGTTCTTTATTTTTCAGATTAAAAATTCACGGGGATTGTCATCCCCTTCATCTTAATCAGACACTGTGTTTGTCATAATTATTTGTTATGTATTTTCATTAACATTTGATGAATATTAACTGTTTGAAATAAAACAATATTTTTTCTTGAGCTGTAATGACTATCTGGGGGTGTCGCACAGCTAGCAAATAGTCAGGCGAAGGAGAAAGCCGATAGGTAATGCTGATGAAAGAGAGCCCCCACCCTTTGGCTCTGCTCTTCTATGATCAGGCCTTACACAACTTCCCTGGTGTCTAGACTGCATCTCCCCTTTGTTCCTGCCATTTCTTTCTGTGAAACACTTAGAAGCTATCTCAGTTTCCAACTTTGGAAAGAGCAGATAGATGTCTTTGCTTTATTTGAGATTCCTATAAAGCTATCATAAAAGAAGAATCATAAAGCTCAGAGTTGGTCAGAATTCAAAAGAACCTGGAAAGTCATCTAATCTAACTATAAAGCCCATTCTGAGAGACCTATAGAGACAGAAAGAAAAAGGGGGAAGAAAGAGAGAGACATTGACAGAGACAGACAGACAGAGAGAGATGCCACTTGCTCTAACTGTAAAGACATCATTAGAGGGAAGAAATAAAGCTCGTAGTGCCCTTAGAACCTCAAAATCAAAGGGAACTTGTATGTCATCTAGTCTAATTCCCTAATTTTTCAATGTAAGAAACTGAGGCCCAAGGATATGAACTGCCTTCCCTAAATCTTCTCAAGATGCAAATGGGTACCTTTTAGATACTAATTCAGTTATTCTAATTCCTACCCACATCATACCACACTGTGGCCTCTCAGACCCTGAGCCAGTCCTTGAAATGAAAGGGAAAGGTGTAAAAAGGCAGTAGGGTAGTTTCTGAAAAGAATTGTGATAGTATTGTGTTCAGTCCTCTCACAATCCAAGTAGATCTCAAGCTGTCCTGCATGCTTATTCTGCATCGGACCATGAAACGTCATAGAAAGGAAACAGTTTTATTGTTTAGTCATTCGGTCATATCTGATTCTTCATGACCCCATTTGGGGTTTTCTTAGCAGAGATAGTAGAATAGTTTGTCATTTCTGCCCCCAGCCCATTTTACAGATAAGGAAACGGAGGCCAACAGTCTTAAATGACTTGTCCAGGGTCACATAAGTAGTAATTACCTGAGACTGGATTTGAACTCAGATCTCCCTGACTCCAGGGCCAGTATTCTACCCATCACTGACTTTGTGAAAAGTCAGAGAAAAGAGGGCGGGAAAGGCCCAAATGAATGTAGACTGATGGCAAAAAAATTGTTCTATCTCTTTTTTCCATAGGTTGCTTACATATCTTCCATCCTCACATCTACCTCTAAGAATCCCCAGATTCTTTCATGACTCCTCTTCAAAATCGCCCTCCTCTATGTTTCTAGTTTTTTTCACCCCCTTCTAAAATGTAGATCTTAATGTGATAAATTTGGAGCTAGGAGGGACCTAGAGGACATATAATACAATCCCATCATTTTTAAAATGATCAAAATGAGGCCCAAGGAAGTTCAGTGACTTGCCCACAGTCACAGAGGAGAAGCGAAAGAGTCAAGGCTCAAGTCCTCTGGTCTCAATTCCCTGTGCTTTTCCCACTGTTTGTAGCTATGTTGCCTACCTACAACAGAACATTAGCCCTTGGTTTGCAAACACACTGCTTTCATAGGGCCGGGGAAATGTTAGGTACTTAGTAAAGGTTTGATAAATTGATGAATGGTATCAAAATTTCCTTGGCAAGTGTTGAATAGTCTTTTGGACATGTGGTCATTGGTTAAATTATTCCATTTGATTCTAAAATCAAATGATGCTACAAATTTACCCAAGTTCTCCCTCTCCTCTTCAGAAGGGCACAAACACCTTTCAAGGCCCAACTGCATACCTTTTATTTATTGAACTGTCTGGATTCCTTAAGACAGTAGAACATGAAGAACCTTGAGAAAAATTCATGCTTTATATGAAAGCAATAGAAACCTGGATGTCTTAAAGATTCAGAATGTCACACAGATACAAGCTGGATATAGAGACTTGTATGTGAATCATTTAACTACCATAAGGCTTCATTTTCTTATTAAGGAAGAACATTGACTAGAAAGCTTGCTTTTCAACGTTGGCTGCTTTGGGGGTTATTAAGAGGGTTTTAAAAGAAAATCATGAGTGTTCCATTTAACAAGAGGGACTATTAACTTCCCATTGGCATTACTCAACATCTTCGTTTACTTTCTAAGGAATTTGCTCTTACAATAAATACTTGCATATTTGCCCCCAAAAGAAAAGTATTTATTGGGTGAAGATGTAAAAAGTTGAGATGATGGGGAAATGTACAGATGGAGTATAATGGCGGGGTGTGGGTAAGCATTGGAGTTAGAAGACCTGGATTGAAATCCCACCTCTGATGTTTACTAGATGTATGACCTGAGACAGCTCACTTTTTCTCCCTGGGCCTCAGTTTCCTCATCTATGGAATAAAGAATTGGGACCAACTGGTCTCTGAGGTGCTTCCCAGTTCTAGGTTTATGATCAGAGAACTGAAGAATTCCAGAGATGGAGAGAATCTCAGATGCCATCCAGTCAAAACTGCACTTGACCGAGAATCTCCTCTACTATATACCTGAAAAGTGGTCTTTGCTCAAAGACTTCATGTCAAGAATTCAAGGGAACCAGGAGGCATTGAGAATAAAATGCCAGTTTAAACTGGAAAACAAAGGGATTCCCTTCAATTGGGGAATGGCTGAACAAATTGTGGTATATGCTGGTGATGGAATACTATTGTGCTCAAAGGAATAACAAACTGGAGGAGTTCCAGGTAAACTGGAAAGACCTCCAGGAATTGATGCAGAGCAAAAGGAGCAGAGCCAGAAGAACATTGTACACAGAGACTGATACACTGTGGTAAAATTGAATGTAAATGGACTTCTGTACTAGCAGCAATGCAATGACCCAAGATAATTCTGAGGGATTTATGGAAAAGACACTACCCACATTCAGAGAAGAAGAACTGCAGGAGTGGAAACACAGAAGAAAAACAACTGCTTGAACACATGGGTTGATGCAGACATGGTTGGTGATGCGACACTAAAGGACTACAACAATGCAACAATCAATAATATGTAAATAAGTCTTGATTGATCACACATGTTAAAACCAGGGGAAATGCATGATGGATATGCATTGGATAGGGGGTAAAGGGGGGTGAAGGGGAAAGTAAAAACAAGAATCATGTAACCATAGAAATTTTTTCTTAAAAAAAAATTATAAATAAATGGAAATGATAAGAATAAAAAAAAAGAAGAAGAAGAAGACAATGCCAGACCTGGAGTCTGGAAGACTCATCTTCATGAGTTCAAATCTGGCCTCAGACACTAGCCATGTGACTCTGGGCAAGTCACTTAATCCTGTTGGTCTCAGTTTGTGTATCTGTAAAATGAACTATAGAAAGATATAGCAAATCATCCCAGTATCTTTGCCAAGAAAACCCCAAAAGGGTCAGATATGACTGAAATGACTAAACAACAAAGAACTCACAACCTCCCATGGCAGCCCTTTCCATTTTGTGACATTTTAATGATTAAGTTAGCAAATCCTAATACCAATATTTCAGACTGCCCATGAATATATTTGGTAAAGGGAATGGAACAGATAATTGATGATAAAATGTAAGAATGGGAACAAAGCACTTTAGTGCATGTCCAGCCTGTGATCAGTTTCTCTGAGTTACAGTATTACATATGTTCATATATTTCTACTAGTGGCCCTGGTATTCCCTCCCCATAAGCCTAAACAGAAAGCAAGTATGGCATAATGGATCAAGTCCTACAACTGAAATCAAGAAGATTCCAGTGGGGTGAAGGAAGGACAACGGGTCAGGCACTGGAAAATCTCGATTCAAATCTCATCTCTTTTTTTCTTAGCATGACCTTGGGTAAGTTGCTTAGCTTCTCTGTATCTCAGTTTCCTTACCCGTAAAAGGAAGGGAATGGATGGACAAGATGCCCCGTAAGTTGCCTCTAGACTCACATGATCCTGAGATGCTGTTTATCTATAAATTCTGCCTAAGATACTTATTAGCTATATGATCATTGTAAAGTGATTTAACTGCTTGAGCCTCAATATCCTTCTTCAAAAAGTTGAGAATGAAAACAGGATTTTCCTCTTGGGGCTATGGTGAGGATTGAAAGAAAACATACAAATAAAGTGTGTGTTGTCGTTCAGTCACATCTGACTCTTTGTGATTCCATAGACCATAATTCATAGGGTAAAGATCCTGCAGTGCTTTGTCATTTCCTTCTCTAGAGGATTAAGGCAGAGGTCAAGTGACTTGGCCAGGGTCACATAGCTAGTTCCTGAGGCCAGATTTGAACTTAGATCTTCCTGACTCCAGGCTCAGTTCTCTATCCACTGAGCCACCTATCTGTCTTCTAAATGTAAAGCAAGTGAGTACATTTGTCTTCTAAATGTAAAGTAAGTAAATAGTCATAATAAATTTCAACTATACTGACGACAACTAAGTATTGGTGGAAAAACATAATCAGAAGTTGGCAAGAAAAAAAGATACGCTCTATCGGGAAGAAAAGCTAAAACACTGACCACAAATGACGAATGTAGGCAACCCAAATCCATCCAACCCAAATTGTTTACACAAAACACGATGGCACTGGATCATTTCTTAAAGACTTGATTTTGTCTCCTTTTTAATTACGAAGGATAAAATAAAATTGAGTGACTGAGAGGAATAAATAGATAATGAAGTATCAAGGGTTTTTATATAGAAGCTCCTTATTAAAATGACTGTCTCCTTCAACTGTTTAATCTAATTTCTGTGAGGCAAGTTTTCACTTGTTCTGCTTACATAAATGCACAGGTATTAGACGCATTATTAAGACACTATGTAGTTCACACCCAGAGCTCAGAGAACAACTTTAACCCCTTAAGTACCAACTGAGGCAACGATTTTCTTCCCTTTGATTTTCTTCTCTTTCTCCCCTTCCCCAAAAGGCTATCCAGAGTAGATCCAGCTGTCTATCATTCATGCCTTTCTCCTCTAGAAGCTAATTTCAATGGAAAATATTAATTAACCGTCTACTTTGTAAAATCACTGTGAAAGGCTCTGTGGATGGAGGCTCTGTGGTGAACAAGGCATTCTCACAGGAAAACAAATGTATGATAACAGGTGACATATCTTGAAGGAAGGAAAATTTACTGATTTAGATCTCCAGGGGACAGAGGAAGGGGTAGGCATTTATTGAGCACCTACTGCTTTCGAGGCACTGTCTTCAGCACTTTACAAATACTATGTCAACTCCCATAACTCTGGGAGGTTTTTAGGTGCTATTACTATGTCTTTAATATTTGGGGAAACTGAGGTAGACCGGTTAAATGATTTGCCCAGAGTCCACCAGCTGGTCAGGGTCTAAGGTCAGATTTGAATTCTTGATTCCAGGCCAACCCCTCATTTTACAGAAGGGCAAAAATAAGACTCTTAAGACTCATAAATTGAGGGCTGAAAGGGATATTAAAGAGGCCACCAATCCAACCATCTCATTTTATAAAGGAGTCGAGGGAGGCCCAAACCATAGAAATATGACTTTCTCACATTCACCAGGGCAGCAAGAAGCCGAGATACAATTCAAAGGCTGGTTTTTGGACTCTAAATGCAGAGTTCCCTCAACTTTGCCAGTCCCAATACAACCCCGCTTCACAGAATGAAAAGTGCCAGCTCAATGAAGCAGAGAGTAAAGGTAATAGAAGTTCAAAGGCTTATTGCTACCCTTACTGGCTAGGATTCTCATCCCAGTCTGATCACCTTGTTTTGTTGTTGCCTGCTCCTGAGACATTATGGCTCCAGGTGGAGTTCCTAGGATAGAAAAACCAGTTCGTTCTGGGGTTGCACCTAGCATAGTAGAAAGAAAGATATGACCTTGAAGCATGGTAGGCCTGGGTTCAAGTCCTGCCTTGGACACATACTGGACTGATGACTGGGAAAGACATTTGACCTCTCAGTTCTCTGGATCAGAGGTATCAAACTCAAGCTCTTGTACCAGAAGAACTACAAAGCGTGGTTCCAAACAAGTTAAAATGTAATAGGAAAATTTCTAACAAAATAAATTAAAATACAATGTAACACAATATTAATTTGTGTGTTTTTAAGTCAAAACATGATCAATAAGAATCTTTGTCCATTTGATGTTTGAAACTTCTGCTTTAGACGACTTTCCAAGGTTCTTAAGGCACAAAGAAGGTACCCATTAATAGAAGGCATTTTCTCATTCGGAGATTTCCTTTGCTGATGAAGTGCTAGATCCAGTCTTATTCAAAGCCTGTTCCCAAGAACTGATGGTTAATTAATCTTTTGTTGGAACTATTATCTTGCGGAGAGAAGATGGGCCTGTTTAGAACCCATTGGACAGTGAGAACATTCTGATACATTGATTTTTGTGAAATCTAATGGGAGGAGCCAAAGGTGACTAAAAAAGGGGGAAGGGATTAAGTATGCCTAGGGCTTAATAAATCATTTATAATTCATTCATGCATAGTTCCTCCTCCCCCACCCTTACTAAGGGAATTTCTGCCAAGGAAGCATGGGGGAGCAGAAGCTTTGGGAGCAACACTGCATGGTGACAGATGCTCAATGGAAATGACTCCAAGGGAGTGAAAGGAGATGATGTTGAGGCTCTTACACTTGTTCGCTTCCTCTCTCATTCCTCTTTTTCTTTCCTTCATAGATCTCAACAACTTTGTGTCTCTAGACCTAAAGTTATTCTCTCTCTTTGGGGATCCTATAACTAGAATGAGACAATGGAAGAATGTACCATGCTCAGTTCAATTCAATAAACACTTAATCAGCAACTGCTTTGTGCCAGACACTGTGCTAAGGGGTGAAGATTCAAAAAGAGGCTAGTCCCTGGCCTTGAAGAGCTTACATTCTAATGGAGGAGACAGCATGCAAACAAATATATACAAGGCGAATTATATACAGGATACATAGGAAATAACTAAAAGAGGGAAAACATTTAAATCAAGAGAGTTAGGGAATATTTTCCATAGAAGACAAGATTTTAGTTGGGGTTTAAAGGAAGACAGAGAGATCAGTAGCGGGAATGAAAGATGGAAAGCATTCCAGGCATGGGAGACAACCAGAGAAAATTCTCAGAGTCATTAAGACAGAGTGTCTTGTTCATGGAACAGACTGACAAGCAGAAAGGTAAGCAGGTTTGCAGTACATTATTAAGACATTCCATAAATCTGATTGTGGGAGATTTCTCACTTTTTCTTTTTTTAATTCTCAATTACATGTAAAAACAATTTTAATCATTATTTTTGACATTTTTCAATCCATATTCTTTCCCTCCCTCCCTTCTCTTCCTCATTCCCAAGATGATAAGTAACATGATATTGATTGTACATAGGCTATCATGTAATACATATTTCCATGTTGTATAAAAACATGTCACTTATATAAGAAAAAAATTCATAATGGAGATAAAATTTAAAATGGTTTGTTTCAATCTGCATTCAGATTTCATCAGTTCCTTCTATGGTGTCAGAAACCCTTGTTCATCATGAGTCTCTTGGAGTTGGATCCTTGCATTGCTGATAATAATTAAGTCATTCGCATTTGATCATCATATATTATTGCTATTGCTGTGTATAAGGTTCTCCTGGTTCTGCTCACTTCACTTTGTATCACTTCGTATAAGTCTTTGCAGGTTTTTCTTTTGTAGTCATTCTGTTCCATTACAATTATATCCTTTGACCATTCCCAAGTTGATGGACATTCCTTCACTTTCTAATTTTTTACCGTCACAAAAAGAGCTTCTATAGATATCTTTGTACAAGTAGCTTCTTTTCCCCATTCTTTGATCTCTTAGGGATACAGACATAATAGTGGTATTTGTGGTTCAAAGCATATGAACGGTTTTATGAACCTTTGGGCGTAGTTCCAAATTGCTCTCCAGAAAGGTTGTGTCAGTTCACAGCTCCACCAACAGTGTATTAGTGGTCCAATTCTCCCACAACCTCTCCAACATTTATCATTTTCTCTTTTTATCATATTAGCTAGTCTGATAGGTAAGGCAGTACCTCAGACTTATTTTAATTTACATTTCTTTAATCAAGAGTGATTTGGAGTATTTTCTCATATAACTAAAGACAGTTTTAATTTCTTCAACTGCCTTTTCATGACCTTTGATCATTTATCAATTGGGGAATGACTTTCACTCTGAAAAATGTGACTCAATTCTCTACATATTTGAAAAAATGAGGCACTTGTCAGAGCATAAACCTAATTAATTGTTAAGGTAGAAAGCTGAGAGTAGTACTTAGATGAGGATCCAAGGAAGGGGGAAGAAAGGCAATAAAAGATGGCATGTTTCCAAAATATGCAGCTTGCATGAGTTTCTCCAAACCCATGGTTCTTACCCTAGTTCAAGCCCTCTTGGGTTCTCACTTGGACCATTGTAATAAACTTCTAATTCGTCCCTCTACTTCACATCCTTTTCCTCTGCAATCTTCCCCACATATAAGTGCCAAAATAATTTTCCAGCCTATGTTTGCTCATGCCGCACACCTTTCTCAAAAGTCTAAAACCCTCAATTTGGTATTGCCCTCAGCAATCTAGCTTCAGCCTAGTCTTCTAGCCTCATTTCCCATTATTCCTCCTCTTCATTCACCTTATGATCTGATCAAATTGGTCTATCAGCTGTCCTCTGAATGTCCCTGTCCATTTGTTGCCTCCATATATTTGACAAACTCATCCATTCCTAGGATTTACTCCCTGCCTCTCTCCCTCTCCACCTCTACCAAAAAGGAACAGGAAGAGTCAAAAGGAAAGTCCCCTAATAGTAGTGGTGTTAATTCATAATCATTTCCTATTTGTAGTTACTTATATTCAAACACAATGCTGTCTGACATTTCCCTAAGATCTCTTATTTTCCATTTAGGCAATTCGAAACTATGGCATTCCAGTATCTATTTCTAGTAGGGCTTTGGAACCACTCAAATACTAATATCATTGCATGAAGGACACCAAAAACATAGAACCATGCTCCCATGGCTCAAAATGCCAACAGAAAGCACTAGTCTTAGTGACTGCATTTTCCATGATCCTATAAATCCAGGTACAAATTCCAATGATTCCCAAAATATCCGTTTCCATATTAACTACATTCTCATACTCAGTCTATTTGCATTGAATCACAATAATCACTGACTCCACATCCATTCCCTCTATTTCTACACATTCACATTAATTAATCACATTTTGTTTCCATGATCCATTCTCTCCTGTGCCGATACCCCATTCTGCTTTACCCTTGAAATAACGACACCACATTCTGTCATAAACATCATTAGGGAATGGATCTCACTGTCATGCCAGTACTATGAAAATGTCTTGATGGCTCTTTTATATCAGAGGTCAGGATGTTAGGGTAGTGAACTGTAATTTAACAATTACAAACAGTTAAATAAATGACTCAACTTTCATTCATGGTTGTTTGCCTTTCCCTAAGATTATCAGCCTTTATTGGTTCTCAGCATCCTAAACTGAAACATGAAAAAAATTCATGATTTCAGCAGGGATGGAACTAAATAGTCGATGAAGTCCCTTTAAACTCTATGATTCCAGGGGAAACTAAAGTAGCTGGCCTAAAGTTAGGAGGATCTGGACTTAAATCTGGTCTCAGATTCTTCCTGATTGTGTGGCCTTGGGCAAGTCACTTAACCCTGTTGGTCTAAGCCCTTGACTCAGAGGGAGTTGTCACTAAGACAGAAAGAAGGATTTTAAAAAAACCTATTATTTCATCGTCTATTTATATTATTATATTAACATTTTGTGTTATTAGGTGACATGACCTAATAAAGGTTTCATTCTATATTCTCATCTCCAAAGTAAAAGGCATGCTGGTCATAGTTAATGTGGGTAAGTGAGCTAAAAGAGAACTATTGAATAAAACAGGAAAAGTCATTTGCAGAATGATACCATTTGGGGATCTCCTTCTTAATAGACAGGAGGACAAGAAAGAATCAATGGAGTCTATAGGGAAGAAAAGATGATGATGCTTATATGATGGTAATAATAATCATGAAATATTTTTATAGTGCCTTAAACTTATAAAGTGTTACATGAAAACAGAAGAGAGTGTTCAGAGACTAGACAGAAGGCTAAGGGATTTGTTCTCCAGTGGGTGAGAGCATAAAGTCAGAAGAGGGCTAGACATCTAGAGAAGACACTAATATGGCCATTGAAAGAGGTCACAAGGATTGAATCTTGGAGAACCTATGGTTGTTCATCCTCCTTTTTCAAAGAAGACCAATGATATCATTGGGTTATGGGTTGACTTGTGACATGGTGACTTGCTCATTAACTGGATTTAAGCGAAGCTGACTTGCACAAAGTCATCAATCTCCTCTCTTCCAGAGTCCATTTATAAACCAAAAATCAGGACTACTGGTAATGACCCAGTATGTAGTGGGATGACCTTGGTGTCTTCAATGTCTGAGCAAGAACTTAGGACTTCACAGTGCCCTACTTCAGCCACTTTCATGGCCACTGGAACACATTGTTCTTATCTGCCCACCATGACCAAGGAGTCTTCACATGCCTAGGGTAGACACCTCCCAATTTACCAATGAGTTTGAGGATGTTGGTTACTCTTAACCTGTGTTAGCTCATCTAGGTGTGGCTGCTGCCAATACTTCTTAGAGTCACAGGTGAGAGTTGAATGAAAGGTGAACCCCAAAAGTGGATAAGCAGTCCTCAAAAACTCTTGGCAAGACCTCATACCAGAGATACTAGTCTTCCTTGACTGAATGTCTATACTAGGTTTAAAAGCATAAATACATTACAAAAGTTAAGAGTTAGAAAGGACCTCAGTATTGATTCTGTCCAAACTGGTACTCTGAGAGGAATTCTTACTTTAGATGCTGAGCTAGTGATTATCCAGTCTCTACCTAAAGATCACCAATGAGGGAGCGTCCACTACCTCCTGTGGGCACCCATTCTCCTTTTGAGATTTCTCTCACCTCATGCCTAAATTTGCCTCATTGAACTTCCATTTCTTGCACCTGGTTCTGCCTTCAGGGACCAAATTGAACAAATCTGATCCCTTTTCCACATGAAAGTCCTTCAAATACTTCAAATTAGTATCAATCTCCGGCACCTAGTGCTTACACTGAGAGAGTGATCAGCAGAACAGTCTATCACAGCACTTGCATAGATAAAAATTGGAGCAAGAAATCACATGACAAAAGATTATACTTATTTTTTTTGTTTAAATTTATTTATTTTTAATGTGTTACATTGAAATACCTAGGTAATTCCCTCTCTCTTTCTCTCCCCTTCTCCCATTAGAGAAAGCATCATTTGACAAAAACGTACGTATAAACCTATGTCTTGCTTATTTCTATCCTATTACTTCCTTCTATGGAAGGGGACATACACATGTCATTCTACAAATAATATTTCTTTCGCTATATATAATATTCTCTTGGTTCTTCTCATTTCACTCCTCATAATTTCAGGGAAACCTTTCCACATTTTCCAAAATTAACCTGATCATCTTTCTTACCGCTCAGTAGTATTCTGTCCCAATCATATGCCACAACCTGTTTAATCATTCCCCAAATGGTGGTCATCCCTTCAATTTCTGGTTCTTTGCCACCACAAAGAGGGTTACTACAAATAGTTTAAAACATATACTTCTTTTCCTTTTACTCTGATCACGTTAGGAAATAAATGTAATAGTGGTATTACTGGGTCTAAAGGTATATATATGGGGTAGCTGGGTAGCACAGTGGATAGAGTGCCAGGCCTGCAGTTGGGAGGACCAGGGTTCAA
Organism: Gracilinanus agilis; assembly: GCF_016433145.1. Classification (NCBI taxonomy): domain Eukaryota; kingdom Metazoa; phylum Chordata; class Mammalia; order Didelphimorphia; family Didelphidae; genus Gracilinanus; species Gracilinanus agilis. The sequence continues at coordinate 35,928,339 of NC_058134.1, forward strand.
ATCTAGCTTCAGACACTTTTGAGCTATGTGACACTGGGGCAAACCACTTAAACTCCATTAATTAGCCTTTACCACTCTTCTGCAATGGAATCAATACATAGTACTGATTCTAAGACAGAAGGTAAATGTTTTAAAAAAGAGAAAGTGCTGGTTCTAAAGTCCTAAAACTTTAGTTTAAATCCTGATCTATATCCTTGGGCTGGTGGACTTTAACATTGATGAACTTTAATTTCTTCATTTATAAAATGATGAGGTTAAACTGGAATCACAGATTTAGAACAGCGAGCTTTCTTAGGTCTCATCAAATTTAATCCCTTCATTTTCCAGAGGAGAAAACTGAGCTTGAGAGGGCTGTGGCTAACCAAGGGTCATACAACTAGTACCTGAGACTAGATGATCTGTGGGTCCCATCCCTTGCAGTCCCAAAGCCATTAGCCAAAGATCTCTGGCCTCTCCAGTAAGGTGGGGGCTCCTTAGGTAGTATGTATGCCCAGGGAGATGGGAAGTAGAGGCAGATGGCAGAGCCTATCTCCTCTCATTTGATTCTACTTTGTTCTTCACTGCCTTTTGCCCTTCCCTGCTTAGTTCCAAACCACATGAGTAATTAACCTTTAACAAGCTCTTCAGAAAATGAGGGACACCTGCAAGTTGAGAGGGTTTAGCTGAAATGGGTATGCAAATCCCGCCTTTGGTGAAGCTTTAGAAGTCTGATAGCACTCTCTGGATCCCTTCTTCATTTGGCAGCACCTTTGAGTAGATCAGGTATGTGGTCTTTAGCCTGACCCTGTAACAGGTAATGCTGGGGATAGGCAGGAGAAGAGGGAAAATACTATTTGAAGGATACTCAGCCCCGGTGAAATTCAGGTAAGCTGGAAGAATGAGATAGAAGCAAAGTGAAATAATCTTTGTTATGTTCTCAGCTCAGAGTCAGAACAAAAAGTGGTCAGACAAGCCCAGATGAAGTGCCACATTTTAGAATTATTCATGTTCGCTCCTTCCTCAAATTTCCTCGCATTATAATTATCAGTGTCTATTCCCTTTCCCCCTTGGTAGGCTGTAAGTTCCTTGAGGGCAGGAATTCTTTCATTTGTATCTTTGTAACCCCAACATCCAGCTGCCAGAAAGATAATCCAAGGTGGGAGAATCTGGGATGAGAATATTAAGGAGACAAGCCAATATCACAGAACCAAGCTAATCATAGGGTTGGAAAAGATTTCAGTGGTCATCTGTTCCAACCTACACACAGCTAAGCATCCTTCGACAATATGCCTGGTTAGTGGATAAAGCAATGACAGCTGTTTGTGGCCTTCCCAGCTCCATCTTGAATTCCAAGGCAATGTGCTAGCTTGGTTGACTGGGCTGGGCTGAGCTAATCCCATTCATTCTTCTTTACTAAAACCATTTTTTTTGCTCCCTGGAAGCTGGGGCCAGAAGCTATCCCAATAGGGTGATTATACTCCAGATTTGCCAAAAAAGGATTGAATCAATCAATAAGCATTTATTAGGTACCTGCTATCTGCCAGACACTGTGCTAGTTGCCTGGGTAAACAAACATAAATGGAAGCTAGTCCATGCCTTCAAGGAACTAAGGGAAATAACAATGACATGGAACAGTCAACACAGGGTATATGTCAAAAATACACAATCTACAAAGCAATTGTGAAGGAGAATCAGGAAACTCCTTGCGAAGGCCTTTAGCCTTCAGAACTTTCAAGAGTTACCAGTCTCAGATATGACTTCAACTTGTTGCTCATGGGAAGCACAAAACATCATCACTTTTTAGAGTATAGTTTAGATATGATAAATGAGATAGAGCTGGACTTTCAGGAGAACTCATTCACCTTTTGTGGCTGAGTAATTTATTTCCCTAGACTAATAACTGACTGAGTCTAAAAAATAAGACTATTGGCATGCGAAGTTGAACTTGTGGCCAATTCCAAACAGAAACCCAAGGTTTTGCTCCAGAATACAAACAAACCTTTTTTTATTTAATCATGACTCCTTTCCCCTGCCCCAACCTAAAAACAACACATTCAGACTGGAAATCCTACTTACGCTTCTATCTTTACTTGTGATGTCATTTATTTTTCTCTCTATAAATTTAAAAAACATAGTGGGCAATGACGAGAACCTTACAAATTTTCACCTTTACTAAAAAGTTTCCTGGAAAATGTGGTTTGGATCAGGTTCATTACATGGCAAACAATTGTTTTCTAGTTAAATTTAGCACTCTTTGTTTGTGACTTTTTCGACATGGTGACATAGCTGTGGTTTTATGCTTTCCTTCCACAGTGAATATGGACAACAAACCTTTCAGAAGAAAAAAAAAGCAAGAAAGTTAAATGAGAAACACTCACATATACGACTTAAAGGTTAGAAATCTATCAATAGAAATTCTGGGAAATACAAGATTTCACCTACCTGGCACTCACATTAATTCTTTGGTTACTATTTAGATACTTAAAGGTGTATATATATATATATATATAGGCTGAAAATAACATGCATGTTCTGACAATGATTCAGTAATAAACATCCTCAGGGACTTCTCTGAGAATCTTCACAGAAAGACCATGAGGAAATTCTACCTTTTCGTTCATGGAATGGAAAATTTTGCTTAACTCAAATCACTTATTAAAGTCATTTCAAGCTGCTTTCAACATCTGTAAAAATGAGAGGCCTGTGAGGTCACTTCTAGCTCTGATATTCTGTGGCCATAAGGACAGGAAGATGGTTATTTGGCTGTATTTGCTATTGGCTAAGCCTTGAGCCTCAATTCAAGTTTGATGTTGGGGTTCACACACAACCTTACATCCAAGGCAAACTCCTACGTATGGCTTTTTCTGATCCCCTTCCTTGCTGGTGTCCCTTCCCCTCCTCCCTCAAGAACTTTTAGATTAATTTGGGTTTATTTTTCTATCTATATATTGGCTTTCCTAAAAGAATGTAAGACTACTGAGAACAAGGACTATTTCATTTGGGCCTTTGCATCTCTAGAACCTAGATCACACAGTACTTGGCATGCAGTAGGCACTTGATAAATGCTTATGGAATGGATAGATGGAAAGATGGATGGATGGATGGATTACAGAGAAGATAGATAAATAGATAGATCGATATTTAGATAGATTGATATTTAGATAGATAGATCGATATTTAGATAGATAGATCGATATTTAGATAGATAGATAGATAGATGGATGGATGGATGGATGGGTGATTGGTTAAATTTCTCTTTTCTGCCTTGCAGGATTTTTATTTTCCTTTTACACAAAAGTTCAGGTTCATGAACTCCAGAATTAATATTTCTCTTCCTCCTCAAATTGCTTTTTATTATACTTATCCATGTCAATACTCTGTTCTCCCTGTTAGACTTATAAACTCCTTAATGGAAGAGATGGTTTCATTTTTGTCTTTGTAACTGCAGCACCTCGTAGACTACCTGGCACATAGTGTGTACTTACTACATGTTTGACAGATTATAGTAGGACCTCGTTTTACATGAACAATATGTTCCAAGATCCTTCAAATAAGTAGAAAATTGGGCAAAATAGCAAACCCCACTATTTAATAAGTATTTTGTATACAAATATACCTAGGTACTTTATGACTTTTCTTAGGCTTACCAGAGATATCAATCTCCCTTGGAAACTAAAGAACTTGCCCAACTTTTCAGTTCTACAAACTGAAAATTGGGAGACAATTTCCTACACATCTCCTAGACTCAATGAGCTTCCAATCGATTGTGAGACTAAACATGAACGCACAGGCCAGGAACTAAGTGGCAATTTAAAAAGGGGAAGGTCCCTAGAAGAAGTGTCACTTCCATTCCAGTCTCTTAACGCCTTCATGTCACATGGACAAAGGATTATACAGGGACTATATTTAATTGATTATTTGGAATGATCTCTCTCTCCCTAAGGATTGAAAAGTAGGTTATTGGGAACAAGATATACTCATAACCATTATAAAAAGAATTTTAGATCCAGACATGGAAGGAAACTTTAATATAATCTATGCCATACCCTTCATGCTACAGATAAGGAAACAGAAAAATCAGGAGATTTGCAGTCACATATGTACTTATTTATTTATTTGGTTATTTTTTTAAACCCTTAACTTCTGTGCATTGGCTCCTTGGTGGAAGAGTGGTAAGGGTGGGCATTGGGGGTCAAGTGACTTGCCCAGGGTCACACAGCTGGGAAGTGTCTGAGGCCAGATTTGAACCTAGGACCTCCTGTTTCTAGGTCTGAATCTCAATCCACTGAGCTACCCAGCTGCCCCTAAAGTCACATATTTAGAAAACATCAAAAGAGCAGTATTAAAAAACCAGCTCCTCTGATTACAAAGATAGCTTTGGCTACTACTACTGTGTTCTGCTGCCCGTGACCCACAATAACTTGTATGTGAAGTATTGTAAGATAAATCAAGGAAATGTGTCTATAATGGGCTGATTTCCTGGCCTGAACAAGAGAAAAAAACCACATATGCAAAATATTAAAAGCATAGATATGCTAGATTGGCTGCTAGATTTGAAATTGGAGGACTAGGGCATAAATTCAAGCTACTCGTGTGATCTTTTACAATTCACTTCAACTTCCAAAGGTCTCAGTTTCCTTACCTGTAAAAATGAAGGGGCTGACCTAGATCCCATCTAAGATGCCTTCCAGGTCTCGAAGTAGAATCATACGGCTTAGGTCAAGGTCTCCGGTGTTTTGGGGTTTATCTTTTGTGAAGGATTTGTGAAATGGCACGGACTGGATTGGCACAGAGTGGTCAGATGGGCAGTGATACTGGTGGGTGAACTGTGCGTATGAAGGAGCTAGTCTAACCCATGAAGTATGGAAACAAATGTGAAGTACTCGGAACACAGGAGAGGAATCGCAGCATTAAAGCCAGACTGTGACTGTTCCCCGAAAGTGGGAAATCTCTGCTTTGAGCATCTCACAAAGACACTCTAAGCTCTAATAAAAGTCACAACCGCTCTGTGGGCAAACAAGAGAGGGTAAAAGTTCTAGACAAGACCAGCTATGATGCTATGAAAAAGGCACGAGCTAAGGAATTTTAAGGTTTGGATTCAAATCCTGAAGTTTTTGGTAAATCCTTGAGTCTCAGTTTCCTCGTCTGTGAAAGGAACTGTGGATTTTGTGGTCCCTTTGACCTCCAGATCTATGACCTCCAGACCCCACCATCCTTTGGGTCAATCGTTAAATCCTTTCGTTGCTAGGTAAAAGTGACTCTTTTCTATCTGAAGTGTGTCTTCCAGGCTTTCCTGCTACCAGTCTTATAAAGCCATCTCAAATTTCAGGGCAGCTCTCTGCTTACTGGCACCCATCCACAAACCCAGAAGAGGGCAAAGTCTCCAAGGAAGATGTTCTGAAAGCCCCAGAAGTCCTTCTCCCTGGAGGAGGGGCACAGAACCACACTCTGGCCAGGGCTGGGCTTAGCAATGTGTGTAAACTTAAGCTCACGGATTTAACTGGCTTGGCAAACTAGTTTCCCTCGAGGCTAGACCAAGTCTTGAGAGTAAAGTGGGGGGTGGGGCTACCCAGAGCTGAAGTGGGGAGAAGTGGCAGCTGAGGGAGAGGCCCAGCAGCCAAAGCACCTGCTGACTGGGGCCTCCAAGGGGAGGCTGCCCAGCCTGGGGAAGCCATGCCAGCTGCCGGCTTGCTTTCACTGTGCTCGTTCAAGAAGGTACCACAAGTGTTTAGATTCAGTGTCCAGGGAAGGATGAAGGATGTCACAGGAGGGAGAGAGGCGATGCTTATTTTTCAGGCTGCCCTTCCTTACTGTCTTGGTCCCCTTTCACCTCCCCTCTCTGTCCTCACCCTCATATACACATGGGTGAAGCCAAATTGAGACCTGGAAGTTACCTTGAAGACCCAATGCCCAATATTAAAGATGGGGAAACTGAGGACCAGAGAAATTAGATGACTTGTCCAAGATAGCTGAGTTGACTTGAACTTGGGTCTTTTGACTTCCAATCTGGCACTTGGGCTACATTATGTGAACATCGACAAGCTACTCTCAGAGCAGAAGTGACAAGTCAATTAAATCTAACTCAGTATCTCCTGGCCAGCGACAAGGAAGCCCAGTAACCTGAGGTCATTAGGAGGCCCCTGAATTTTCAGGAAAAAGACTAACTCTGTTTCCTAAACTCTTTTAAGGAGGCAAGGAACTAGCAGGAGCCAATATAGCTTTGAAATTCATCCAATACAATGTTTTTCTTTCACAGATGAGAAATCTGAAAACTAGTGATTAGAAATGACTTACCCAAGGTAATACAACAATGACCAGCAAGGATGGGTCTTGAAGCCAGTCCAACAGACTTTCAACTATACCAAACTGATTCATTCTATAGTGAGTTTGGCTCTCTTTGAAGCCTCCACTCTGAACCACAAGGCTCCCTCCCTTCCCTGAAACCCTGTGACCTTTATCAGTGAGTCAGAATCACTAAATATTAAAGTTAGCAATCATCTAGTCTAACCCAGTTAGAAGAACTCTGGGTTGAAATCCCATCTCATACTTAAAATCTGTATGACCCTAATCAAGTCCCTGCATCTCTCTGTCTCAATTTTCTCCTTACTTATAAAAAGAATGACTAATAATAGATAACCTTTGTCTGTTACAGCTTTACATCTCTGCAGATGGGTTCAAAGGATATTGAATCTTCAATAATCCAGGACATTCCTGAGGGACTTATGAGAAAGAACACTATGCACATTGAGAGAAAGAACTGGGGAGCAGCTGGATAGCTCAGTGGATTGAGAACCAGGCCTAGAGATGGGAGATCCTAGGTTCAAATCTGGCCTCGGACACTTCCCAGCTGTGTGACTTAACCCCCATTTCTAAAGAGAAAGAGAGAGAGAGAGAGAGAGAACGAGAACAAATGAGAACTGTGGGATTAGAAACGCAAAAGAAAAACTTATCACTTATCACTTGTAATATGGGTATATGATTTGGGGTTGTGGCTTTAAAAGAATGCTCTATAGCAAAAATGAATAATATAGAAATAGGTTTCAAGTGATAACATTTGTACAATGCAGTGGAATTGCTTGTTGGCTCTGGAGGGAGGAAATGAATCATGGACATGGAAAAATATTTTTAAAATAAATAAATATTGAAAACAATTTTCAAAAAGTATATTGAATCTCCAGGAATAATTTAGAGTTAATAACAAGCATTCAGATATTTTTAATTAACTGTTTAAACAGAGGGATAGCTAGGTAGCACAGAAGATAGAGTGCCAGACCTGGAGTCAAGATTACTTCTCGCCATGAGTTTAGATTTCATCTCAGATAGTTACTAGCTGAGTGACCCTGAGCAAGTCACTTCACCCTACTTGTCTTAGTTTCCTCATCTATAAAATGAGCTGGAGAAGAAAATGCAAACCATTCCAGTATCTTTGATAAGAAAACTCCAAAGTTGGTGACAGACAGTTGGACATGACTGAAAATGACTCAACTACAACAACGACAACAACAAAAGTTCAACAATATGATGGAATACTATTGTGCTCAAAGGAATAAATAAACGGGAGGAATTCCATGTGAACTGGAAAGACCTCCAGGAATTGATGCAGAGCGAAAGGAGCAGAGCCAGAAGAACATTGTACACAGAGATTGATACACTGTGGTAAAATCCAATGTAATAGACTTCTGTACTAGCAGTAATGCAATGACCCAGGACAATTCTGAGGGACTATTGAGAAAGATGCTACCCACATTCAGAGGAAGAACTACAGGAGAGGAAACACAGAAGAAAAACAACTGCTTGAACACATGGGTTGAGGCAGACACGATTAGGATGTAGACTCTTAATGACCACCCTAGAGCAATTGTCAATAATATGGAAATAGGTCTTGATTGATGACACAGGAAGAAACCAATGGAAATGTACATTAGCTACGGGGGGTGGATGGTGGGGGGGGGGAGAGAGAGCAAGAACATGAATCATGTAACCATGGAAAATTTTTTTCTAAAAAATAAAAAAAATTTAAAATTTAAAAAAGTTCAACCATAGAAATATGCCTTTATTAAATCTGTATATTGTGTATGTGCACACACACAAACAAATATATATGCCTATAATATAGATGTCATCAAATTATAATGGAAAGAATCCAAAGTAGATAGTTGCTATCTAGATCTTGGCCTTCTGTCACTAACTATATATGACCTTATTCTAGGCACAGTGCATGTGCCTTAAAAATTAAAAGTGCTATGAGATGAGCTATTATTATTACTACTACTATCGATACCCAGAACTATAAATATTAATTTGTAGCAAGCTAGTTGGGGTACTTCATGGTTATGCAGCCTTGTACAGCATTATTGTGTTAGGAGTAAAATAGGGTTAGGCCAGAATTTGAAGTGTTTATTAATAAAATGAGAAGGTAAGAGTTGAAAGAGAGAGATTTAACCTTACTAATTTAAGGTAGATCTAGTCTTAGATTTTAGTCCAGTGGGGTTCCCTCCATGCTGATGGACGATTGCCACACACCAGCCCAGGGAACCAGTCTGTTCAAGAGCAGAAGTAAAGAGCCTTTTCCTTCCTGTGCTAGCCTTATAAATCCCTCTAGTTCCTCCCTCCATAACAACCTTGCACACTGATGCTCAGGCTGATGCCAGGGGACATCAGGCCAGCTATGGTGTTACATCCACTGTTGGGGTGCCGCAGAGGGATGGAGGCATTTTTCCTCACAGAATTGCTTCTCCCTATGTGTAAAATTTCATTAAAATCTGCTAAAAATTAGGATGCCTATTGTAGAATGCTCTCTTTAAAACATTTATTGATTGCCATTTTAAGAGAGTCAAATGAATATCAACCAAACCTCAATACCCTTTAGTCACGATCTGTCAGATCCTGCCCAGATTTCGGTAAAGAATTAGAGGGCTAGCTTAAGAGAGCACTACTGGATCTTGGAAGGCAAATATCTAGAATGATAGTTGATCATTGCCAGGTCCCAGAAGTCAAATTGAGGGAGCCAAGTGAGGGGGCAGGCATAAATGGCCCAAGTTTCCTTGAAAGGTTGAACTCTAAAAAAGAAGATGCTCGTCTCTGGACTCAAGAGTCAGCATGGGATGGATCAGAAAGGCCATTGAAGACAAAGGTTGTTTTACCTTTGTCATTATGGCCCTACTCCTTATACATGGTAGAATATAATATTTTTTAAATGAATCAATGAATGAACCAGAGAGGAGGAAAGGATAGAATAGTCAAAAATATAAACTAGGAATTCCATGACTAAGATAGTGTGATAATTAGATTAAGTCTACACTGCCCATCTTTAGATTTAATCACCAAAGGTGATTATGGATATCACCATAAGTTACCCCTTTAAAAGAGGGAGTTGAGTGAATGAGAGTTGCTTCTGGTGAAGAGGGCTGCTGGTAAAGGAGCTCTTCTGGTCCGTGGAGGAGTGCTGGCTGGAATGCTGAGACCTTGGTGAGACTTCTCTCAATATCTTCTTTAGAAGTCCACGTGGTGAATTTAAAGAATGAATCTTCCTGAACTTCTCTTAAGGAACTTCCCTTTAATAGACTCTGTGAATGAAGCTTTGTTTCATTCACCTCCGGGCCTCTGGCCCTCTGACTCTAGGCTAAGGGTTAATTAGATCTACCTGGATTAATTAGAGGAGCATAGTAATTTACCTACTGTGTTAGATTCTTATTTCCTTATTTCCTCCCTCTCTTCTCAATTGTAAATAAACTTTCATAAAGTCAATTTGACTTGAGATTATTCTTAATTGAGGATTGATAATTGTTCAATCCTCTGGCGACCATCTTTTAATATATTCTACCAAAAAAGGCTTTTCCCCCCCCTTACAATAGGAAAGCCATAAGGTACAGAAAAAATGAAGCAGATATTGGCAGGACCCAAAGGCAGCCTGGGATTAAAGACAATTTATAAGCAGGTCTCTACTAGAAGACTTAGAGTGATGGATCACTGTTATCAGGTAACATAGCCTCATCTCAGCCTCTGATCCTCAAAGGCTACCAGGAGTCTTATCTTTAGTTAATCCATACCTACAGCATTGCTTTAGCATACTTCTACAGAATAGAACTCAGCAAACATTAAGTACTTAGAATATGCTGATGATACAAAGATGAAGAAACAATCCAAAGCCTTCCCTTAGAAAACATGCACTAAAGGAGGATAGGGTGTATGTTTGGAGGAAAAAAACACAACATGGACAGAAATTGTTATTGAAAGCTAAAATGAGTAAGTTTGCAGGAAGGAAGGTTCAATGGTCTGTGATTTGAGGAAGGAGGGGGAATAGGTTTTTGAAAATTTGATTTGTTTTTTTACTTAGAATATGGTTAAGAACACATAATTCCCATTTCTCATCACTGGCATTCATCTGTACACAGGGTCCATCTTTTTCTGTCTCTTTCCATAGAAGAATTATTGATTCAAGCAGACTAGCTTAACTTAGCTTAGAAATACACAGCCCATGACCAAGCAAGCACAACAGAAGACCTTGGAGTGACTACAGATTGAGATTTGCAAGGCTGAAATGAAGTGAGGAGGAAAAGCCTTAATGTAATCAATGTATTTGTCACTTTTTAAGATACTAGAGTTCAGAAGTTAGACACACACACATATGAGAGAGAGAGAGAGAGAGAGAGAGAGAGAGAGAGAGAGAGAGAGAGAGAGAGAGAGAGACTGACTTAATGCTACCTGCAGCTGTCTTGAAGACATTTGGGTTCATAGTTGATTACTCACAAGTCTATAGTTTCCATCTAAATCTTGACCAGTCAGACCTATAAACATACACAGTAAAGGGAAAGAATATTTCTTTAAAACAGAATGTAAAAAATAAAGGGTTAATTCAATGAGAAATCACTTTCATTACCTGCTTCCTCAAAGTATCTTCTCCAATACCTCTTGTCCTGCAGAAGTGAAATTCAACTGGTCCTGGATCTTATGTGATTCCTCAGTATTGCAGAGTATAATAATTTGCCCAATGGGGAGTGCTAATATCTTGCATTTGGAAGGTGGCATTATCTTTTAGCACTGATTTAACTTCAGAGTTGGCAAAGCTCTGCTTTCCCAGCCCTCAAATGCTGAAGTTTCAGGGTCTGCAAAATACTGTTACATCAATGTCTCAAACTTGGCCTCTTAGAAGCTAGAGTTGGCAAATGACTCTGTTGAATCACCTTCTCTATCCCTTCCCAGTAGAGTGGAAAGTAATGGTCAGCATGGTTGAGATGTGCTGAAATAAGTGGCTTCTCAATCATATCCATACCACCATGGATTAGATGTTGCTGCCATTTCTTCCCTCTTTGGCTGATTTTTTTTCTGTTCCTTCTAGATTCCCCAGAACATCTTTCAAGATCTACTGCCTTGGAGAGAGATATCTGATTTGCTCACACTCAGCCTCTTGGGGGGTCAGTCAGAATTCTCTGTCCAAGTATAAATCTCTCTCTCCTCCCAAATAATTATATAAACATTGTGGTGTTCCAGAGAGGCCCTTTAATGTCTAAATGTAAGTACTACTCTGTTGGGGTAGATCTTTTCCTCTCTATCCTCCTTCCACAATCATAAAGCATAAGAGCAAAATTCTATTCTAGTAAAATTATTAAAGTCTTTAAGAAAAAAAGATGGAATTTAGATCAATCTCATAATTGATTAGCCTTGAGTTAGGCATCAAAAAAGAAATCATCCTGTCAGCAATTATTTATTAAGTGCTTACACACTTATCAGAAACAGTCCTCCCCTCAAGAAACTTATACTTTCTTGGAGAGACCATATAGGCACAGACTGGTTCTTGTTAAGATATACTTAGAGAAGGTGGAAGGTAACCTTAAAGAGGAAGACTCTGGCAGCTGGGGGACAAGGAAAGGTCTTCTGTAGTAGGTAGTCTTGAAGTAAGTCTTCATGGAAATTATGGATTCAAAGAGGTAGAGATGAAAAGGAAAAGCATTCCAGATATGGCAGTCATGATGGAAATGTCATGTGAGGAACAGGAAATGAGCCAACATTACTAGACCAAAGATTGTGAGGAAGAAAGTGACGTGGAAGAAAACTAGGGGAAAATGGAAAGAGAAAGAAAACAAACATTCATTAAATGTCTTCTCATTTTTTATCCACATAATAATTCTTTAATAGCTACAGTTTAGGGAGTTACATGTATATCAACAATGAAGCAATCAGATCAGTATCTATCCATCAAGAATTTCTTTGAATAGATATAATTGATTTCTTGTAATGTCTAAGCCATAATCTTGATGAAACCAATGAGGTAACCTTTATGAGTATCTTACTTCATCAGATTTCTAGACCTAAAGGAAAAAATAAATTCCAAACTCATTCCACTGCCTCCAGGACTATCCTAGCAGTGACTGGAAAATCTGAGGCTAGGAATGGAAGTAGGGTAGGCAGCTAAACTTTCTGGTTAGACCCCAGTTTGCTGCCTTCAATCTTCATTATTTGGCTTTGACATTGAAACTATTTAGCCTAAAAATAGCCCTAATAACAGTAAGGAGCAGAGTGCTGAGAGATCAGGAGAGTCAAAGAACTAAGAAAAGATCTGGATGAATGGGGAAGGAGGTGATGTTTAATGAGTACACGGTAAAAGGGTTGAGCCACAAAAAACAGATGATTGGATTTAGTCATTAATAAAGGCAAATGAGGGTGGAGGCCAGTAATATGCCACAATTTTTAATCTAGCTGTATGTTTTGTTTTTTTTTTATCAGAGAGAGATTAGGGATAGAGACCCATAGATCAGGTTGCTAAGCAATAGAAATGCAATGGATAATGAGCATACATGTACTTAATCAATATAAACCTATAGCATGTCAAATTCTTTAATGACAGCATGTTTTTTTTAAATAACAACCCTATGAAAGATCACTGTGAAAACAATAGAGTAGATGGGAACTTTATTTTTTTTCTATTGTTAATTAGAATTTAAAAAAAAACCCAACCCACAGAAAATCTACTATCCTACCACCTGGGAAAGCCCATAGGTCTACTGAGTCATAATTAGACTTATTTATTGATTGTATAACAGTTTCTACATGCAATCAATCACTGGTACCATTTGAGAGGCCTTTCCTGCAAGTAGACACTTCAGAAAATTTTGTTCCCTGGACAAACACTCAGAGCACTTTCCTATCTAGGCATTTTATATCAAAATTTAAGAAGGGGAAAGGAAAGGAGGGACACAGGGAGGAAAAAGATATGTAAACTGAGAAAGAAAAATAAATAAAAAGTGGGATGAGAAAGAAGGAAGGAACAAAGGAAGGTGGGAGAAGAGAAAGGAGGGGGAGATAAAAACAAGTAAAATATGAGAGAGAGAGAGAGAGAGAGAGAGAGAGAGAGAGAGAGAGAGAGAGAGAG